>NC_090935.1:1422765921-1423085713 GCF_040938575.1 Ambystoma mexicanum
CCGGTTCCATCCTGTGACTGACCAGCTCCGATTCTGGGCTACCATGCTGCCAGCGTCACCATTTTGAGTTTTGACCTGGACCTTGGGGGAGCTTCAGCTGGCCTTACGAGACTGACCTCTATGAAATGTCGGCATCCTAGCATCAAATGGACCCGAGATAGGAGTGAAAGTCTGACTGTGTCTGCTGAATCCCTTTGCATCACTGTGCTGCAGTGACCACCATCCAAAATCGCTTACCTGACCAAAGTCCAGTCCCGAGAGGGATCCTGCATCGGGTTTTGCTGCAATCTTCCATCGGGAGTCCTTGCAACAGTGAAAGACATCAACCAGAGATCAGCTAGAACCTGCAACCCCTGTGAATCGAGGATTGCGACTTTTGGCAGGAAAAGCAAACTCAGACCCTCTTTCTTTGTCCTGCCAAGTCTGGGGAAGCATCGGAGTATGGGAGGTATGTTACAGAGCTTCTTACCTAACCCTATCCTCGCATTATAAGTCAACGGGCTTATAATAAACCTTCATTCTGACACTTTTGGCTTTGCCATTACTTGCTTGCGCAAGACCTCTGAAAGTTGGGGCTACATTTGATAGTTGATTTAACTTGCACCCTAACCATAAGAACTCTTCACTGGACCCCTGAGACACTACCTCCATTTTGTTCCTGCTTCAAACATTCTGTGGCACCATTACCTGAACTATTGGGCAAAAGGCCAGACAGCTTGGGGCTGGACAATTTTAGTCAGGGATCATTCTCTGTGGACCTTGAGTGCATAATGCTAATCGAACCTTTCCTTTGCAGGAGTTTCTGATGGAAATTATGCCCTATAACAGGTGAATTTATATATGTATCTATGTTTATTAGTGTTGTGTGATAACCCTACCTGCTAGTAGTCATTTTTTTATAGTGTGTTTTGGCCAATAAATAACTGTATTTGTATACATCCTGTCTAAGTGTAATTTGTGATTCCCATTGGGTGCCCTTATTGTGGACCCCTTACAATATCAACACCTCTGAAGATTTTAGCCTAGACCGCCCGTCACTGCTAGCTGAACTGGTTTGGCTACAGCTCCCCAGATTTGTCCCGGTCACAATATAGGTTGACCGTCTGTCCACCAGGCAGGAGACGCAGATCACCTTAGTCGTGAGGACCTGGGCTAGTCCGGCCATTAGAAGATATGTCAACATGAGGGTGGATGAGGAGGGAGGTGGCCTGCTCACTATCCCTACAGTTTAACGGTGACTTGGCCTCAAGAACAGCCCTGTGCATTCCCATACCTAGAAATTTCATTCACTAAAAGGCACTATGATGGAGCAGACCGAACAGAGGACACTAATGCAGAAACAAATATGGGGGTGTTCGCTGACCAAGTCCTCCAGTGTCTATACTGTGGGAGTCACTACTGTGGGGGGGAAACTCAGATCTTTGAATTTTAAACAACCTTTTAACCATGGTCCTCCAGAACCGTATGGTCCTGGATACCCTCTTAGCCTCACAAAGAAGGGTTTGCACAATCCTGAAGATCGAATTCTGTACCTTCACACCCAGCTATGCCAGCAATATCTCAGACATTCTCTCACATCCGTAGCACTGTACGCCAGCTGCACATCGGCCCTCGGTCCACATGGACCTTCGGATCCTGGGTATTGTGTATCCTAGGTCCTCTGGGTGCATCCATTGGCCAAATCCTACTTTTCATTCTAGTACTAACCCTGAGCCTGTCCTGTTTAGTGACTTATTGCAAATGCCTTTATTATCGTGCATGTGCCCATTGTTCAGAAGTTGCCCAGACCGCTCATGTATTTTGCAATCTGCCAGAATGTGATGTTTGTTCCCCCAAAGGTGTAATTGATGAGACTAGAGTAAAGGTCGCATAACATGGTATTGTGTGGGTAAAATTGGGATTTTTATATTTTTAACAACCTTTTTTTAAATTGAAGTTTTTATTTTTTGCAGAAAGAAGCACAACACATCTAACCATCAGTGAAACAAAATGTGTGTCCCATCTGGCTCCTGTATACCCCTCCCAACCCTTAACCCCCCACTGCTTCTCCCAGAACAAATAATATAACCAAGGGTAGTCGATATCCACTGTCCCAGGGATTCTTCACAGGCCTCCAGGATGAATAGAGGTCAAATATCATTTACACAGCTTTGTAATTTGAAGAACCACTTCGCAATGACCAGCTGGGTTACACCGGTACATACTCCCCATTAGAAAACTCTCTTTGGGATCCTGCAGAGCCCAAGTATCCCCAGTTTCCATGAATGTATTCTGAAACCGTGACCATTCCACTTCCCTTCCACCCCTGAACTCCCTCCATGCAGTGCCACCATGATTTTTTCCATTCAGTAGATAATGCGGGCCATGGCAGACAACTCTCCAAACCCGGCAAGATCACCCTCTTCCATTGCGTAGCCAGCCACGGCCTAGCTGCCACCAAGAGAAATTATGCCATGTGCGGTATACCCCTGCAACCCTCATCCTGTCCTTCTAGACCAAAAAGGACAACCATAGGGTCGAAGCAGTGCTGCACTCCATCCACCTTGATCTACCCCAAGACCTCAATCCAAAACCTCTGCACCCCCAACACATATGCGAGTAATCCGCTCTTTCCCCAGACGTATGTCAACAGGAAGGGGCTAACTGAGGAGAACATTCTAGAGAGCCATACCGGATCATATTGCCACCGATGGAGTATTTAACTCTGTGCATCTTAGGTTAAAGGCTCTCCTGCACATATTTTCCCACAAGTGTTCATCCAGCTCAACACCCAAGTCCCTCTCCCATCCCTTGCAAAGCTCTTCAGTGCTATCTGCCCCTGTTGCCACCAGTGCTGCTTATATCCATGAAATAAATACCTTCATAGCTCTCCGGGTAGCTAATATCTTTTGCGTTGTAGTAAGCTCGCTCTGCACTGATTCTTTCCACTTCTCCACTTTGAGGATACCCGTAAACCTTAAGTACAAGAAGACCGACAGCTTCCGATGCCTAGCAATGTTTCCAGCTCCTGAATCGTAATAAAGTTCCCGCCCACATTTGTATCAACTCTAGCCAATCCTGCCTCAAACCACTTCTGATACTTCTCCAGTTCTGGGATGTTGTCCCGTATCAAAGGGTGCCCACAAGTGACACGGGGGAGGGCCACGTTGTGATCCCCCTCATCAGCATGCAACGTCTCCAGATGCTCCATAACACCCCCAATGTGAGGTGTTCTCTAATCCTCCAGAGTACCTTTTCCCATGGGTCCCACAGCCATTCACCCACCGTAGCTGGATGCAGACGGAGGTTCTCGAGATTCACCCACTGCTTGTCTGGGTCCTCCATCACGTAAGTGAGACACCAGTACTCTCAGTTGGGTAGCTTGTAATAAAGGGTCAGGTCTGGAAAGCCCACCTCAACCTGCTCTTTGGGCAGTACTAGGGTGTTGTAGGCCACTCGATGTTTGCCTTGACAGAGAAACTTGAGCATCTTCCCTTTAGCCTCTCTCAGCAGCACTTCCCGGACCGCTACCAGCAACATTTGAAACATGTATAGTATCCTCAGGAGGAAATTATTTTTAAGGGTTTTCAATCGTCCCATCCATGAAATTGAATATCGGCCCCAAGCCGTCATGTCCCGATACAATTTCTCAAGGAGGGGAGGGTAGTTGGCCTTGTGTAGCTTTAGTAATATTAACCCTCAGATATCAGATGCCATCTAGTTGAATCGCCATACCCAAGACCTGGAGGGCGAGCACATCCCTATCCTGATCGAAGGGGAACAATACAGACTTCGGTCTTATAGCTCGGAACCCAGAGAAGGACCCATATTCCTCAATCACAGCCATAGCCACTGGGACTGAACAATGCTGATTACACATGTGCAGCAGGACTTTGTCAGCATACAACCCCAATTTGAATTCTCTATCTCCCCCACTCTTATTCCTTCCACTTGGGGTGCCCTCCTCAGCTGCTCTGCTAAAGGTTTCAGTGATAACGGAAAAGAATTGCAAAGTTGAAAGCAGACATCCCTGCCTCATATGCAACGCCCCAGAGAGTTTACCATCAATGACCACCCGTGCCCGAGGACGAGTATAAAGTGCACTGAGCCTGTTCAAAGCTGTACTTTCACGTTGCCGCATACAAAAAGGCCTAGTCTACTCTATCGAAAGCCTTTTCGGCATCTAAGGAAAGCAACACAGGATTTCTAACATGCCCTCTTGCGATATCCATAAGGTGCAGTGTTTTCTGTAGAGTATCTGCCCCTTGCCTCCCTGGGAGGAATCCTACCTTATCCGAGTGAACCAGGTGGAGCATGAGTCGCTCCATTCTGAAAGCCATCACCTGTGTGAAAATTGAAGCGTCCTCATTGAGAAGGGATATTGGCTGATACTACTTAGTTATGCGTCTCCTTCCCTTCCTTTGGGATGACTGATTTCAAAGCCAGACCAAACGAACTGGGAGCCCTACCCATGTCCAGAATGTGGTTATAAAATCTTACCATGTTGGGGTCTAACTCACCGGCCAGTAGCTTGTAAAACCCCACTGTGTAGCCATCGTCCCCTGGCACCCTCCCTGTCCTCATTCTTTAAATGGCAAACAGCACCTCGTTTTGGGCTATCGGGTGTCCAGCTCTAGAGCCTCCTTCCAGCTTAACTGCCGGAGGGATACACCCTGCAGATACTGCTCTAAGTCAGACTCATTCTCCTCCCTCTCCACCTGGTATAACTCCAAATAGAACACTGCAAACTACCAAACGATTTCCTTGGTGTTTGTGCATACCCTTCCTTGAGTGTCTATAATCCCCCTCACTCAACACCCCGCCCACTTGCCATGGAGTCTTGCCGCTAGAAGTGCGTCTGTCTTATCACCCTTCTCATAGAATCTCTGATATAGGAACTGCAACTGGCACACCAACCGACCCAACTCCAGCTCCTTCAGTTCCTGTCTCTTCTCCCTTGCCTTCTGCAATCTATCCCTTTCCAACTGGTCTGCCATCCGCCCCCTCACCTGTAAAGCACAAATGTCTCTCTGAGCCTATCCACAATCGGGTTTCTTTCCTTTTTCTTAGACGCCCTCCTCCCTTATCAGTAAACTTCTCCATGTTGCCTTCCTCGCCTCCCACACGACGCACCAATCTACCTTCCCGGTAGCATTCATTTGGGAAAACTCGTGGCCGCCCTTTTCGTTTCTTCTAAAAAGACGTCCTCATTTAACAGCATATCGTTAACTTCCAAAGGGAGTCCCTCATGTGTAACCCTTGCATAGAGATGCTCATAAGCACCATATCGTGGTCCGTCCAGCTGATGGGAACCAAATCACAGGACACCACCCCACCACCCTACCCAAGTGCTCCCTCTGCAAGCACCAGTAATCAATGCGAGAGTGCATACCGTGTGGCACAGAGAAAAAAATGTGTACCACCTTACACCGGGAATGGCACTCCCTCCAAACATCCACCATACCCTGCAGTTCCCCATTGTCACCCAATCCCCCCACTTTCCTGCAAGATCTCTATCAGAGCCTTCCTCAAACATCTCAGCTGGCCCTAATTGGGGCAGTAAACCGTTGCCACCATCACATGCACCCCTCCAATGGTCACGGAAACCAACAGTGCCCTCCTGTCTGCCCTCCTCCACTCCCTCTGCCTCCCCAGCCTCTTGTGAAAAAGGACACCTACCCCCTCTGCCCCCCTTTCCTGAAGCCCAGAACACCTGTCAAATCTGTCCGCCCATTACCCGTCCCTCCTCCCCCAAAATGAACCTAGTCTCCTGTATCAAGAGGATGTCCAGCCACAAACGTCTGAATTCCCTGGCTACCAGGGAATGCTTGGTGGGCAAATTCATACCTATGGTGAGTCTTCACCCAAAGCCGGTCAGCCAGTCCACCACTACTCTCTCCTACCAAAGCCATAATTCCAGCAACAAAGCCTCTCCCCTATGGCCAGTGGAAATGACATACCCAGTTTAAACAACTTCCTTCCCCTTTCCCCGGCTCCCCCTTCCCTGCCCCCCCATCCACCCCTATGCACTCCTTGCTTCTAACCCTCCCAACCCACCCCAGTTGTGTTCAAGATGCCCATTTATCAATGAGCCACCAAAGGTAGCTTTCTCTGCATCCCGTACTTCTGTCTTAACACACCCGTCCCACCTGCAAAGCAACACGCATTTCAGTTCTGCATCCGAGTCATTTCACCGGGGATGGGGTGTTCAGCCTCTTGAATACTTCCCACCTGGTACTCTCTTCCTCGGGAGGAAGCCCCCGATTGATTCTGATTTACTGGCACACTGTCTCCTACTGCCGTGCCCTGTCCGGGTTCATGTCCTTGAGAAGCCGCAGCACCTGTTGCACTTCCTAGCCCTTGGTGACTCTATAATTTGTGTCTGCGACCTCGAAGGACAGGGAAAATGCGAAAGCCCAGCGTTATCTAATCCCCTTCTCATCCCCTGTTATGGGACAGCAATCCCTATGACGTGACAAGGTTAGCCTGGAGACGTCTTGATAGATCCGGAGAGTATCTCCATCATATTGAACACTCCCAAGTAGTTTTCTTTCTCCAGTACTTCCATTTTCTCTCCATACCTGAAGAATCAGGCCACTATGGACATCAGCCCCTTTTCTCAACCTCCACCTCTGTGCGCTCTCTCCAAATCCACCCTCTTCCTGCTGTCTGACAGGAATATAGTGTTGATCAATTCTTTCAATTTTTCTGGCCACATCCACCGCAATCTCTCCTTTCTGTTCCCTCAGCTCTAGAACATGTAGGGTGTTCCTCCTTTCTCTGTTTTCGAGATCGTCCGTTTTTAAGAGTGTATCTTTCTCCCTCGTCTCCAGGTCTGTCAATCTTGCCTCATATTTCCTATCTCAGAGGTCATCCTGCAGTTGGTTATTCTCAAATCCCTCCATTTTATTCTCCAGGCTATCTACCCTTCCTTTAGGTCCAATATCAAGGCCTGGCTATAATTCCTGGTTGCTTTGATCTCTTTAAGCATTTCCTGGAGGTCATCCCTCATCAATTGTGGTGATATTACACTCCCTGCCGCTTCTGGTCATCCTTCTCCCCTGTCGCCATAGCAGAATTCCCCCTTAAATGTTGTAGCGCTACACTGCTCCTCCAGCCTGCTATCTCACTGTACACCTGCCGGCCACTCTACCCAGAGCTAGGGGACCATAATCCACCCGCAGGGGCCTCATGCACCCCCTGCCTTTGTCCGCTTCTGTGGATTTCACCCGGGCTGGTTCTTCCAGCCAAGGCCTTCAGCCACACCAGGCCCTTCACCAGCTATCAGACCTCTCGCATAGAATCCTAGCCACCAACTAAACAATGCTCCAGATGGCCTCTCTGTCACACTGCTGTTAATCCGGGGCACAGCCCCGCCAAAACCATCCACTGCAGGCCCAGCACTAGCTGTCACCAGGCGATCGCCACCAGCAGTGCAGCTTTACTGCCTGGCAGTCCTTCCGCTGCAGCTGCCTCTGCTCCTCCTGTTGGGTCGTTGGACTTGGACTAGGCCCTGCAAGCACACTCCAGCACCTGCTTTAACATGGCAGATGCCCACCGGCACATCCTCTTCCCGCCTCTCCTCCTCTCACCTCCCTCTCCACTCCGGGCTGCTGCTCCCCTGGACTGTCTCCCGATGCAATGTCCTCTGTTGGGTCCACCTAAAGCTGGCTGCGCCGCTGTGTCAGCTGTGTTCTGCACTACTGAGCGGGTTGTTGTGTCTTCCACACGTGGCCATCCCTGTCACCCAGGGCGCTTTTCCCCACACAGCCCGCCGAGACCTGGCAGCACCTCTCTCCCCCACACTTTGGATGTGCTTCAGCTGTTCGGCAGGGGCTGCAGGGGCACTGGATCGCTCCTCCAACTAGATTCCTTTTGGGATCTGACCACAGATCCCTGGGGGGGAAGGCTCTGCAAAGCTCACAGGACGGGGTCACACAGAGCTCAGCCTCTACACGGCCATTCTGTTCCACACCCCCTGAAAGTCTCCTTTAACAACCTTTTAACACTGTGCATCATTATAGTAATGCTCAGTAAAGGCTAACTGCCATGTTTAACAAGTACCTTATTGCCATTGCTGTGTGAGCCCTATGTTCTAATGTGCATGTCCCAAACTCTAAGGCTTCGCCACCTAGCGGAGCCCATTTCCACAGTTCTCGCTTCTGACGTGTTTCCCTTTTGTTATATAGAGCGTGCTTTAGTCTTCCGCTTTCCTAGGTAAGGTGACTTTAGCAGACAGAAGTTGTCATATAGTAAGCAGGTTTGCATTCCATGAGCCCTGTGTGAACTGTAGAAATAGCTTGCACAGCAGTATCCAAAATGTATCTCTGTTTGTCTTCCATCCTGAGCATGTCTTCCTGAGCGTGAGCATGCAGCCTGTGCCTAAGACTTTTATGTTGAGACACTGTCCTTGCACCCTATTCATTGTTTCTTCCCAATATCCTGCTATGTCTGAAACCTCCCTCTCCATTGAAAGGCAAGGATACCATCTGGCATAAAACCCAGTGACTGGAGGAAAGTGGGGACTGCTGCGTCGAGTTTCGTTAGTCGTTGAGTTGTTGCTTGCCCTGTGTATGCTGCTTTGCTGATTGCCATTAAAGGTCATTCATAAATCCACTGCAAGAGTGTGGGTATTTTTCCACGACAAGATTAGCGCCTGTAGTGACAGATTCCTGTGGCCAAACTTGGGAGTTGCCGGACACAACTCCCAGTGACCCACCCCCTCCCCTCCCGGGCAGAGGTAAGACTATTTTGTCAGTGGGGAGAACTGGCAGGCACATGCGGGGGAGTAGATAGAGCAGATAAGGGAGAGCGACTGAAGCTCATGTGTTGGTGAGCGCAGTTAATTGTATTGCTGTTTGTCATGTTTTGTGAGTTATTGTCTAGAAACGGGTTGGGATGATGTTTATTGCTGGTTGAAGGAATATGAGAAACTGAAATCTGGAATCTGGCTGTCCTAGGACATAGGAGGGAAGGTACTGTGATGAGTCAGGAATGAAACTCTGACACATTTTAGATACGGTTTTGGCTAAAGACTTTTATTAGAGCGCGAAAGGGGTTGGGAAAAGGCATTGCTGTCCCTGCACTAGCGGATTTTCCCTACCTAAAATCAAAACTAAGGATCCGTCAGTGTAAGAATGTCCAAAACAAAACCGTCCTGTGTCCAAAATACTATTCTGACCCTCCCATTCTAAGCAAAGGAATTCTAAAGTGAAAAGGATAATGTCTTTGGCGTTAAGTTTTTTGTAAATGTTCAAAAGAAACAAAAGATGTATAATTTCCACAAAGCGAAGTTTCTCAAAGACCGATCTCCTTGCTCCAGAGGGTTCTTGCCCTTCCCCTGGATTCTTTGTTGCCTTCTTGGGTTCTAAACGTTGACTCTAGATGTTCCCTTTTTAGGTCAGCAACAAAATGTTCTTTGCAGGCAGTTTCTCAAATGTCTCGGCTTTAAGGGATGGCTTTCCTTTTTCCTGAGTTTCCCCTCACCCATGGGACAGCAGCTTTACTGTATATGAAAGGAGTTTCTAT
Source organism: Ambystoma mexicanum (assembly GCF_040938575.1). NCBI lineage: Eukaryota > Metazoa > Chordata > Amphibia > Caudata > Ambystomatidae > Ambystoma > Ambystoma mexicanum. The sequence goes on from NC_090935.1 coordinate 1,422,775,429, forward strand.
TTTCAACAGCAGAAGATCTTTAGAAGGTTTAGTCCCAATGGGTAGCTGGTTCTCCTCCCTTTTCAGACTTCTGTTCTTCCTTCTTGTTTACTCTGGCCTTTAAGTAGTCCTGATGTAGCCTTCTCAAGGCTTCCTTTCACTGTACTCCACCTACCACTGTAGGAGGTACTTTACAGAACTGTTTGGCCGTTCAGCTTTTATGTAATTTCTATATCTAATATGTTCTTCGCTTAGATGTTGGGTTTGTCAGTCTTTTAAATCAACAGAGCCGGCTGACTGTTTCTGATATCTTATTCCCCTACTAGGATCGTGTTTACACGGTATGGTCGGGATACCTGGTATACTGTCCTGCCAGAATTTTTTGTTCCCCACGTTTCTTAAATCAACACAGTCTGCAAGGTATATTTTGGATTTTATTCACTTTCAACTTGCCTGGGCTTCCTTTACACATTTGCAACTGACTGGTTTTCTGCATTCACATCCTTAAAGTTGCCGGGTACACTATTTTGCCAGGGCTTCTCTTGAATCACTTGTAATTGCCTAGAGTACTCTTTTACCAGGGCTTGCTGTAATGTTGGACTTGGAACTGCCTGCTATATTCTTCTGCCAGGACTTTTCGGGTGTGGGCTCCTGCTCACTCTCCCACCTTTGATGGGTCTGTCTTGTCACCTTCATGGCTAAGATACTTGGTTTCTTATAATTTGGCTTTTTAGTCTCTTTTTTATAGATTTGTAACATACATGGGTAAACTTGAACGTTTGGATAAGAGCCCATTACACATCTTGTCTCACCCTTTTCCCGACACTTGAAATCCTGTATGTGCAACTCTGACTTCTTTATTCACCCTCTCTTATTTCCTAGTGCAGGGGCTGCAATAGGCTTTGTTTCTCCTGTCCGTGTCTTGTCTCCAACCCTTCCCAAGCCCTATTTCTGGTAAGCGGACTGCCCCTTTGTATTGTGGGTACTGTAACAGGGGACATGGGATGTGAATCAGCAGTCATCTCGATATGACCAACGCCTTTGTGCGTCACTGACATTTCTGTAACGGAGGAGAAGCAGAGATCAGGTCTCCCCTTCTGAATTCTCTTACAGAGTGGTCAGATATGTGCCGAACCGTCCCAAAGACACTAGTGCCCCAGTGCAGATGGAGCTAGGTGTGGACCCGTTTCTGCAATAAGCCATCCCTTGTCTCACCCCTTCAGGTCAGTCTAGACAAGTAACTCTTACTCCTAAGGGTAGGCCAGCTCACTTTGTTTACACACTACTCGCCCAAAGCCTTTAGGTTTCTGGATAAATGGCACAATTATACACAGGAGTAACCTAGACACTTCACACAGGAAGGCACATTCGACTTAGCCAATATAACAATCCTAACCAAGGTGTTAGAGAAGAAAGGATCCCAAGTGCACCAACAGCAATTGGATTGCTATCTAGACTGGTATGCCGAAGCCACCAAAAGACACTAAAGGCTGAGTACTCCAACCTACAGGTTCCTGCCTATAAGATGTGGTGTAACTGACAATACCCTGTCATCCAAGGGGGGCGCCCCTGCAGAGAGAATTCTGGACTTTTACAATCTAGCTATACTAAACTCTGCACCATCGCCTCCGGCTCTGAAGATTTTTGAATTTCCGCATAGTTACTCTGATGAAATGGTCAATGATGTTGCTACTGGGGTATGCCGATACCTCACCCAGTATCTCCATCACTTATGATCGCATTGGGTCCTATTTTGGATGACCATGCTTTCTGGTTGAATCTCTGTTCTCCTGTCACTCTGCTTGAGTTAGATCTGTTGTGTAAACTGAGTACTTTTACTGTTCCCCCAGCGGTATATTCCTTGATATCCCTGCCCATAGAGAACACAAAATGTTGGCTGTTACAGGAGATTCTTTATTCAAACCCACGGAATTGAGACACCACCCCTTGTTGCAACAAGGAATGTCGGACTGAGTTCCTGCTAAATGATGGTCCACTTGTGCAAATCAAGCTGGCTATAGCTCATGCTTAGCCAGTCAAGATCACCCTGAAGCCAGCCACACCTCTGCCATGTGTACCTCAGTATCCTATCTCCTGACAGGCAGAAGAAGGTATCCACCCTACGAAAGCCACTGCTCCATCAAAGTATTATTGTGCCAACACAAAGCCCCTGTAATGCCAACATTTTACCCACAAACCAGGTAAAGAGGCCTACCATTTCATACAGGACCCCTGCGAGCAGTAAACGCTACTGTCCTGGCAGCCTTTCCTGTGGTTCCCAACCCAGCTACCGCCCTGTCCTGCATCCCAGCATCAGCCACCTATTTTACATTGGAGATTTGTTTCTCCAGCATTGGATCTTTCATATGCTGAAACATGCTGTATGAATGTTCCCTGCCTTTGGGCTCAGAATTCAAGGTAACATAGAGCATTTTAAAAACTGCAAACTTCAGTCACTTTTGTACCTTAGTACAGTCAAATAGACAAGGCTCTCTTAGCTCCACCCCTCGAGCCCATCTTCAGATTGTTGGGAGTCCTCACAAATCTCTTAGATATTTTTTGATGTTTTCTACGAATTTTACTTCGAGTTTGTTAATTCTGACACACTTTCTGAATCTTTAACAGTGACATCTGGGGTTTGCTCCTGTCTGGAGCCCTGTGAAGCCAATTCTTATATATGGCAGTGAAGCCTACATCCAGCATGGCAAAATCCACGTGATAAAGCTGTTTCAAGGCCTGTGCTCAGTGCAGCCTGAAAAATGTGTACTTGGAGGACCTCCACAACCACTGCCTCTATTGCTTGCACCTGTTGCACGAAATACAGGGTTGTTCCATATACCAGTCATTTTTTAGTAAGACGCTCTGAGACTGCCACCGCAGGTTAGTGGCATGGCTCGATGACGCCAGTGGAGCCTCTGACTCGTCCTCAGTACGCATTCATGCCTCGCTCAGGCAGAGCACACCAACCTAGCGCACCACCTCTTGCAAGAGGTCAATGTCACATGAAGAGGCCTCTAGGAGTAAGAAGTCCAGGAGGACACAGCCCAGGGAAGCCTCCACAACCTCAGTGTCTGTTTAAGAAGAAGTCGACGTCTGCGACTACTCAGGGCAGGTCAGCTCCTTCAACAACTCTACACTCATCGTACAAATCATCTACGTCAACTGGTCAGGCCACGTTTTTGTAATCGACAGGTAAAGCCCAGTCGACGCAGAAGCATAGACCTCCAACCACGACCATGGCGACAGCCCATCTACGAGTGACCACAAACTCTCCACCGTGGCAGTCAATGACCACGACCCCGTTGACGAGTGGCCGCAAATTGTCCATATGTCCTTGATGACGGTCCATGATACTGTCCAAATCTCCTATCACGGCTGCAACACCTTTGTTTGCTCAACTATCTGCCCGGGCAGCCTTACCCAGGTCTTTATGTCCTTTTCCATTGGCTCTGAGTTCACTCTGGATACATTAAGGTATCCCACCAAAAGACAACCTTCAGCCCAACTCTGATCTAGAAGGCTTTGTGGAAGTCTTTTCTAATGAGGAGGTGGAGGTGCAACCAACCAGCCCCAAATTGGCAATGTTCCAGCTGAAAGCAGTTCCTCCTGCTCCTCTGGCTATTCTTGCACCCCCGGCTCAGAGAGACAGCTCCTTAGACATTCTCGCCACCTTCCAATCCCTGGTGTCTGAGCTTCAACAAGGGCTTCCTGACCTGCCCACACCTCATCCATCCACACCAAAACCAGGCCTGAGTGCTCCAACTGCCCTGCCTCAGCCCTCCAGAGACCTTTGCCCACCGTCCTGGTGCAAACCCTTACGGACACGGAATTGGAGGGTGATGTTTCAGGCAACAATGCCTCAGTACACACCACGGGCACTGATGAATTTGAGGACCTCATCCCGGGAGATGGAGAACCAGATGATATGCCTCTCTGAGTTTCCCCTTCAGATGAGTTTGCATCCTTCCATGCTCTAATGTCCAGGGCAACGAAAATGTTTGGCTTAATCCCTGAGGGATAAAATTATGGAAGCCTACTCTACCAGTGGTGGAAGCAGCCTTACAAGTCTATTGTGGCTATACCCTTATTAGACGTTTGATAAAAAGTATAGGGTGCCAGACTCTGCACTGAAATGTCTTAGGACACAACCTAGTGCTGACTCTGTGGTGCAAACGTTCCTCCAACCCTTCATCTGCTTGCACTGTTCCTCCGGACAAGGAAGGCAAGCATCTAGATGCCTTTGGGAAGTAGGTCATCACAACAGCCGCCACTACCATCAATGCAATAGCCATTCTTTCTAGATACGGCTGGAACTCTGGTTCATAATGGGCCCTATTCTAGAGTTTCAACTGGGTGAGAAGGATCAGGCTTTCGTCATTCTTCGTGAAGGGAAGGTGGCTTCAGATTATGCAATCTCCGTCTCAGTGGAAACCGGGTCCGACAGCTCGAGAATGGCTCTGTCCTGCACAGGCAATACTGGCTCAAACCAGAAACGTTCATCCAGAATGTCAATAGTGCTATCCGCAACCTCAACCTAACCATGGAAGTCGCATGTACACGACCCTCCCACCTTCGTTTACATGAGATGCCCACTAGGATACACAGGCCAGCTCAATGCAACCAATTGGGGGGAAGAGGTTGTTGATTGGTAGGGGGATTTAGCATCACCGGAAAGAGGGTTAGGAAGAGTTTGTGGATAGGGAGGAAGGTGTAAGAGTAAATTCGATATTCAGACTACACATACTACATACATACCAGAAGCTGGTCACCCAACTTGTGATTCTCTGAGCTCTTAACACTCCTAACACTGATGTGTCCAAACTCGTGAAAATGTAACTGGGACCACTCTGTTACCATTTGTCCTGATACATGCCCTGCCAGCCTTTACCCATGTTCCATTTCCCAGCTCTTGTAGTACACCAGTTTCTCACACCCGATCCTGATAACTTTGTTCTCTTACTCACATGAACATCACATGGCATGAAGACATTTCTCATTACAAAACAGATAGGAATTCTTAATGTTATTTCAATGCTGCATATTTGTGGATTTCCTGGTGAACTCCCACCTCACACCATATGCCCAGCCCAACACTCTTACACATTTGTTTCCTTCAACTTGTCATGAACTGTACTTTACTTCTGCCACCTATTGTGTCCTTCCTCAGTCGACAGTCAAGTAAAGACACTCTTTTCCTCCCTTTTCCTCTCAAGGATGCAATTAACCAGAGTCACTGTAATGGCCCTCTTTTGTAATTCAAAAAGAAAATTAATATTGCATACTGTGTTTTTTTGTTGCAGTGTTCGACCAGGAATTCATGGTGACAATGGTTGTAATGGCGATATTTTTAATCTGTAATTCAATCATGAACCCTAACGACTTTGGACACACAGTAAAACTGTTATCTGAGGCCTCTGAATCTGTGTATGAGTCCAGAGGTGGTTGTCATCAGGTGTTGTACTCAGCTGCGCCCTGGACTCAGAAACCACTTTTTCCAGCCCCACTTCACCGTCGCAGCCCGGGGTTCCTACACTCCTCTGCCACTGGCATTTGCCTCCTGGTGCGGCTCACAAGCACCTGGGCATATACGCCGCCTGGATATATTGAGCGCCACGCTTGTCCCATAGCTTGCCTGGGATTGTAGTCCTGTGCAGGCATTATACCTTTCCGTGCAGGCTACTCTCACCCTTCCCCCCCTAGCCCTCACACAGAAGTCCAGGCAAAGGTGGTGGACATGCCTTTTAATGGAGTGGACCTCTTCAGTAATAAGGTGGACGAGACCTAGTAGACCTTCAAGGCCGATGCGGAAATGGCTCAATCGCTTGGCACACTACAGCAACAGAGCCACTACAGCAACACTGCCAGTCCTTTTGATCAGGGAAATCCTGTTTCTCCAGGACCGCCTTCCTACCACTCACAACCATACAGGCCCCCATCCTACTCTGCGTTGGACATGGACAAGAAAAACTTCCAAGCTTACAGAGGCAACCAGCCTCACTGCGGCTCCCCACACACCAGGAGCCAGCAGCCCAAGCAGGCCAAGCAGGCCTGACCAGTATCATGTCTAGGCTCCCCACTCTCATACCCCCATGGGAGGAAGGCTGTCTCAATTCATCAATATGTGGAAATCCGTGACCACAGATGGATGGGCAATAGCCCTTATCCAGGAGGGTCACACACTGGAGTTTGTTGTTAAACGACCATCCACCATTCCTCTGTTACAAAAATTGGAGAAACATATGCATCTGCTGGTTCTATCGTTACGCTCAAAAGGAGCCATCAAAAGAGTCCCAGCAAATCAGCGAGCACAAGGCATGTATTCCAAGTGCTTTCTAGTGAAAATGAAGTCAGGAGGTTGGAGGCCAATCCTAATTCTTTGGGTTCTCAACAAATCCCTCAAGGCCAAGATGTTCAGGATGGTTACTCTTCAACAGGTCTTGTCCCAACTGCAGGAAGGTGATATTCTGGCATCCCTGGATCTAGAAGGTGCATACTTCCACATCCCTATTCATCATAAACACTGCTGCTACCTGCGCTTCACAGTTGCAGGTTACCATTACCAGTTCAAGGCCCTGCCCTTTGGGCTCTGATCGGCCCTGAGGGTCTTCAGCAAATGCCTGCCCCCAGTGATGGCTCACTTTCATCGCTCAGGGGAACACGTCTACCCATACCTCAGTGACTGGCTGGTGCGCATAGCATTGTTCTCCATAGTGGACCAGCATACCACTCAGACTATCCAATGTCTGAAGTCGCTAGGGTTCTTTGTCAACTTTCAGAAATCCTGTCTGACCCAGTCTCAGCAAGCTCTCTATTTCGGGTCCCAACTGAACAAGTGATCTTGCATGGCATCTCCCTCAGAAGACAGGGTTCCACTGCTCATCCAGCTGCTTACTGCCTCAGTAAGTCCCCTGAAGTCAATGCTATGGAGGATGTCTTCATGCATTCTGTGATGAATCATGAGATGGGAACCTTTCCTTGTGAGGGTAGGGAGGTGAGCCTGCAATGCCATATTCCCCCTTAGGGGTGGCGGTAAGTGGAACCTCAGAGGGAGAGACTCCCCTCTTGGGGACAAGAACTCCTGTTCCATAGAGGAACTCCCTAAAACCCTTTCTAGCGGGCAAACAGTAACATCAGGGCTTCATAAAAATACATTGGAACAAGCCACTGTTGGTTATTGTGCCGCAAGACCCATGACTCAAGCTAAAGAAATATCTAGTAAAATGACTGCAAAGGATGAGTGAGTAATGCCGATCGCTCAGTGGTTGGAAACCAGAAATACTGGTATGAAGAAAACCAGCAGAGTTATAATGAATGCAAAAATAGTATACATTGGGACGAAGAGAACCACTGGAGTTATAAAGAGTCCCAATTACAAATAAAGGAAGGGCTCCTGAAAACCAACAGGGAAGTCCCACAGTTTCGTCATAGAAGTGGGAGGAAAGAGAAGTTGAGAGAGACAACCGGGAACTTCAACTCAGCTTCAGAGGGAAGCTGAGGTAATGGATCGAAGGCTGTCTCCCAAGACAAAGGCTGAATATGGGAAGCTGAGCCTTAACCCTCTCTGCTTCAGAGGCAGGATCACTGGAATCAGAAAGGTTGCCTTAAGACCCCGGAGGGACATGCAAGAAAGAGAGACAACAGGCTACTGAGAGCCTGCAAGCTTTCCTGTGGTCCCAAGAGGGACACAGGAGGAAATCCATGGGTAAACAGGCTAGAGAGAGCCTGTGAAGTTAACCCAATCCCACGAGGAATGTATGCCAAATGAGTGGTGGTCGGACCAAGGAATGAGGGGAATCCCTTACCAATACCTAAACCTCATACTGAAAAGATAGCAAAGGGTGCAACAAGCAGATGCCGAACAGTGCACAAGAGACATCCTGACAAGTTGAAGAGGATTTGGAAAAGAGAGCGCAAAATTGGTGACGCAGCCCATCAGCAAGAAAGGTAAAGGGAAGAGCGGGAGACCCCGGGAGAGAGGTGGTGATAATAATTGGGACATAGTTACCTGGCAGATTTGGAAAAACAAATATAACGAATAATCTTCCTCATCTCAGAGAGAGAAGAAAGGAAAAGGCGATTGTGAATCATTACTGGAGACAGACTACTTGTCTCAGTGATGGAAGACACAACCAAGAGAGGGCTAATAATCACAGCCTTCAGCCTATACATCACAGTCGAAGGAGAGGTGTTCATAAGAGCCAGAACCACTACTACAATCAACCTATTTATCCCAGTGAAAAAACAAGTGCCCATAAAAGTGAGAATGACTCTGAGACTAGTTTATTCATCTCAGTGAAGGGTCTAATACCCCTAGCAAGTAAAATCACAGTCAAACTCCTCAAGTGGACCTCTTTGCTTCCAGTGTAAACCAGAGGTGTAAATTGTTCTGCTCCAGGGAATTTCCTCGGTAGGAAGCTCTGGGCGAAACACTGATGATTGGATGTTCAACCTCCTCTATGCATTCCCAACGATGCCTGTCATTCCGCTGGTTCTCAGGAGACTGCGCCTGTCCAGGTCTATGTTAATATTGATCACTGCGGAATGGGCTTGGCGAACCTGGTATACAAAGTTTCTAGACATGTCCATCTGCAGTCCTCCTTGGCACCACCCGAGCGAGTGTATCTTCTCTTCCAGTCAGAGGGGGATCTTCTATCCAAACCACAACAGTCTGAACTTTCTTGCTTGGGTGCTAAAAGGCTGAGATGAATGGCGTGGAACTTGTCGTACCACGTCCTGGATATGCTCCTCTTAGCTTGCAGGCCTGCCACTAAGTCAATTTATGCCTGCAGATGGCATATATTATTTTCTTGGTACTGGGAGAGGGGTCTGGACCCTTTCTCCTGTCCCATTTCCTGCATTGGATTTTTTACTGTCTTTGGTCCAGGTGGGCCTAAAGGTCAGCACTGTGAGGGTACCTGGCCTATATCTTGGTCTTTAAAAGGACCCCCGAGGAAGACTCTTCATTCATAATTCTCACTGCCATGCAATATTTGTGGGGATTGTGCAATCCTTTTCTACCAGACCAGACCAGACCAGATTCCAGCGTGGAATTTTTATTTAGCGTTGACATTCCTTATGGGTGCTTCATTTGAGCCCCTGCGTTCATGTTCTCTTAGATTGCTAACCCTTAATGTGATTTTCGTGATTGTCATCCCATTCCCGAGGCGAGTGAGGGAGCTATAGGCGTGGTCTGTTTAATCTCCTTATTTGGTTTTCTCCCAAGAGAAGGTGACTTTAAGAGTGAGACCCTCATTACTTCCAAAGATGGTCTCTGAATTAATCTCTCTCAAAAGATCCATTTTGCAGTGTTTTTTCATCCGCCCCATCCTTCCAAAGCAGAAAAGCGATACCATCGGCTGGACCAGGTGCTGTTCCACATCTACTACATCTCTCAAATGAGGGACATCAGGAAAGATGACTCGGTTTTTGTGAGTTATGCTGGTGCACTTGCTGGCAGGGATGTGACCACACAGACTCTCATGGTGTATGATTCTCTGCATCTTGGAATGCTATGATCTGGCTACGAAGGAAGTGCCTGAAGGTCTTGGGGCTCATTTTCCCATAGGTCTGGTTGGGCCTACCTTACGCCCCCTGGTGGCGGGACATTTTCGAATCGATCAGCTGCGCTGGGATCCGAATATCATAGATGAGGAATCCGTGGGAGGAACATCCATCAGAAACAACATTACCAAGAGGGAAGTTATTGTTGTTCTGATCAGGGATAGTGGTAGGTCTGTATTTCCCTATGAGATCTCAAAAGGGTTTCGGGCAGGGTCAATGCTTTTGGGGCTGGTCTGCCCTGCCAGGGTGGAGGAAGTCTAAACTCCCCAATAGCGACCAGTAGTGCAGCACTCAGATTGTCTCCTGACATGTGACTGTGACCAAGATCGGGCGACCAGGGGATCCTTCTCATACTGCCCCTGTGCCAAACATCTCCTGAATCAGAGTAGCACAAGGCCACTTGCGATACCATCTTGCCAGAATCTGTAAGCATGCAAGGAACTTAATGACACATTTTATACAATAAGTCTCTTTGTGCTGGTTTCAAAGTTCATAGTAGAGTTCTGCATGCATTTTCCTCATGTGAATTCTTTTTTTTTAGCAAGGCCTAATCTTGTGAAAGAAACTTGACAGTTGAACTCAGGGCTAATGATTGAAAATAAAATACCTACTGCAAAATGACAGAATTTCTTTTGATCACATTTTTTAAATTATTTGCGGGAAGATACCCTGCAACCCCCCCACCTCCTAACTACGCCCTACCATAACTTATACGCTTACCCCAACCCCCATCTATTTCTTACTTAAAATGTACAAAAATCCTTAACATATAAATGTGGCATTTTGCAGTAGGTATTTTCGAATTCGATCATTTCTGCAGATACGGGGAATTGGAGAATGGTGAAAAGTAGAGGCTGAAGAGTTTGAGGTGTGTGGAGAGGTGGCAGCAGTGGAGAGCAGGGGGAGGTGATGAGGGCTAAGAGGGAAAAGGAGGAGTTGGTGTCCTCAGAGGGGGATAGAGGACAGGAACAGGTGATAGTCAAGAAAGAGGAGGTGGTGCAGGAGCTAAGAAAATAAGCCAATAACATCAGGGCAAGGATGGTTGCAGAAGGAAGGGAGAACATCAGACCAGACGTCCAGAGCAGGTTGTAGGAACCAGGGCCAAAAAGGAGATGAGCTTTAGGGAGGGTGACGAAGAGGTAATGAAAGTGGAAGTAACATCAGGGGGGGTGACCATGAAAAGGAGGTGGCAGGAAAGGAGGTAGTAAAGGGGGTGCAAAGAAGACTGGAGGTATACCATCAAGACAGCTGACGCAAATACCCAAGCAAACCAGAGGATCTTTCATACCTACAACCCTAGAGAACTGCGAGTGTCTGTATGTCTCATGTCAAGAGGACCTCAGTCTTGACCACAGATTGTTATAGGATGGTACTTTTGGTCGACAGCCATTATCACAAATTGCATTTACGCTTGAGGTTGGGTCTCCTGGATCATGCACACTTAGACATACATTTGTGTTTTTAGCCTTGCTCCCACCATGTGGATTCTATAATAAACCCTCTTCATAACCTATATATCTGTTTGTGAGTCCTGTGTCCGTGACGGCACCGACAACAAACTCTGCAGGCGCCCCAAAACCGGATAGGACAGATGCATAACCTATTATAGGATGTATTATCTGTATGATGGGGAGGGATCGGCTTAAAGAAAACCAAGTCATAGGGAACAAAAATGCAGGGAAATGTTATGACAGGCACTGTGAAGAAAGTGGACTGACCCCTTGACTGAACGCCTAAAGAAATATGAGTTATGAATAATTACCTCCTACCATTTAAAACAATGTATGTTGTCCACTTGATTGGACTTTACATCATCATTTATGAAGTGCCCTTAAATATTTGATGATCAATGTATGTGTTAACTAGACTTTCAGGAGCTGTTTGTTAACAGCATCCACTCTGTCTTTTGGCGTTGCGTTATTTTGCAAAAAAAACCTTTTTTCACTGGGTCTCTTCTCTGCTTTTCACTTTCCTTGCCATTCCTTTCTTCTTCTGTTATCCTTCTTATTATTTGTATGAAAGGAGGTTTTAAATGTATTAAGCATCTCGCTTTATTTTTTTTATAAACCCCAATAACATTTCTTGCTATTCCATACATGGGCCCTCATTACAAGTCAGGCGTTAACCCTTAACACCTGATTCACACTTTAACGCCTGCTTTTTGCAGGCGTTAAAGTCCAAGGCGCTAAGCGACCTTGGTGCTAACTACGGCACCGTAATTTACGGTGTCGTAATTAGCGCCTTCCCCATCCCCATTATGCCCTATGGGGCAAAAATGGGAATGGGGAAGGGCAAATGGTGAATGGGGAATTACCGTCCCACTCACCCTGGAATGGGGCGGTAATTCCGCCATCCACCATGGCGGAATCCGGCATGGACCATTTTGCTAATAGCACCATGGTCCACCGCCTGACTTATAATGAGGGCCATAGTGTATCAGAGTGTTTCTATGACACAGTGTTGGTCTAAATGTTTGGAAATCCAAATATCATAATACATTGACATATTAAGGTCAAATTAATGACCAATTAAGCATTAGTATTGTTGGCAGGGCTCCTTCTCTTTTTTCTTAGTCCACTTTGCCCTACCTGCCACCAAACTCTAGGGGCACCCAACCTTGTGTTATCCTTGATTTATATTTACATAATGAATCTGTCTATGGGGCAGACTAATCCCATGCCATGTCTTCCAAGGCAGCACAGGACATAGTGAAAAGCAGAGTGGATTAGAGAGCAAAGCTGGCCTTTGTTATTGGTGTGACAGATCGCTAGGGCGAGTGTTACTGTGATTCAGAACTCAGACCAGGAAACAATGACTATGTTTCAAAGTTTTTATTATTAGACTGACAAAAGGACAAATGTAAGGTGTCGAGATGCTCACTCATATCAATAAAATAAGGCATCAGTAGTATAGTAGCTCTGGATATAATGTGCAGTGATGGACTGCAGGGTTCTCAAAATGTTCAAAGGAACAGAATTCCCCTCTTACTCCAAAGGGATTCGCTAACAAGGTGCTCCGTGTTTTAAAGTTAAATAAATCTCCAAGTCCGGAGGCTAGTGCAAATCGCAAGTTTAAAGTCTTTAATTTCCCCAAAACAAAAGCACACACAGTCTTCCATTTTCAAGGAGGACTTCAGTTTCGGCTTATGGGTTCCTGATGAACAGCTCACCTGGTCATCTCACGCTTTCCTTGGGCTTCAGGATTTCCCAGACAGTGGAACCATGGCTCACTGGCAGACACATGTTTCTGAGGCTCTTCTGGCTCCTAGGATTCCCCCTTGAACTTTTCTTCTGCTGAAATTCTGGAGGTTTCCAGCCAGGCTGGGAACCAGTTTGTTTCCGATGGTCTCTGGGGTGCCTTGGTGGGGTTTGGCAGTGTAGATTGGGCCTGCTCTTAACCACCAATTCTCTGATTAATCTTCTCTCCCAGGTTTTTCTATACTCTCTATACCCTGTGTTATTGTCCTTGCAATAGGTGCCATCTCTCGTACCTTTACGCTCATCTATAATCTTCCCTGGACATGCTTGCTCCTCAACATCGCTAGTTTCTTCAGCCTTATTCCTAGATTGAAATCAAAAATGGTCTGCCACTCAAAGATTGCGCCAAACATAAGTTTTTTCAAAAAACACAAAAAGCCCTTCATTCCTTGTTTACACGTGTTTCGGCTGCTCAAGAGCCTTTTTCAAAACAAATAGGGCATTAACAAAAGACCGATCATATTCTGTGTACAATATTGTTTGAGCATATTCATATGTTAAACCCCACAGAAGAACAAAAAAGAACAGAGGGTTTGAAATTTCGAAAAATATTTCACATCATTTGAAGAGTAAAGATTAAAATCATAAGAAATTACACGCAAAAAACATATAAACGGTGGTATTTGTCAATCATTACGAACAAACATCAAACAAACCAGGAGAAAATAAAATCAAAATAAAAAACAGATAAATAAAGAGAGAACATTTTAGCATGATTATTATTAATTTGTTCGTTTTTACATTATTTGTTCCTAGTTCAAAAACCTCTTTTTTACTTCCTAGTCCTCCTTAATCCAATGTTATGTCTTTATATTATAATAAGTAATACATAATTAGGTGTATGCTATAAGCATCTTCCATTTGACACTCTCTGTTTATGCAATAATATAAATAAATGAAAAACCTCTTATCATCTTATCATGACTCTATTGTGTGAAAAATGAATAAGGCTATACCACGTACTGATGAAGGAGAAGCACAAATATATATCACTGTACTCTTATTACCCGGGTGGAAAGTGGGAAGGGCAAAATGTATATGGATTTTTTCCTACCAAATAATGACCTCATACCTAATTTCAATAAGTATAAAATAATGTATGAAGGGTAATCTGAAAGCCGAGTCTCTGAACTTAAATATATATAGATATAAAAATAAATATATATATATATATATATATATGCTCTTGGGGGGGGAAACCTACACATGAACTGGTTAAAGTATAAACTTGATGTGGGTTTTAGTAGGGTACATTTGGCACCAATGCGTTTTTATACATTATCCATGAAGGGGATCTCTGAATACTTGTTATGTCAGATCGGCAGCGGCTTACACATGTAAACTCATTGCTGCCTGCAGACCCTTCCTCACCACATCCAACAGTGTCACACTAGCGAGAACCCTCATCATGGCTAAAATTGACTACTGCAGTGCCCTTTACCTAGGCACTAGTCAAGAAAATTTAAATAAATTGCAAACCACCCAAAAGAATGCCATCTGTGCCGCCTTAAACATCCCTCGCAACCACCATATCTCTGAAACCAGATCAGAGTTAAAGTGGCTACCTGTCAAGCAAAGAATCTCACTCAAAGCACTTGCCATCACGCATAAATGTCTGGCCAACAAGGCTCCCATCTATCTCGGCAGTCGACTGTCGCGACACTCGACCACCCGCCCACTAAGAACCGCCCAGTCCCACTGCCTAGCCATCCCTAGATTCAAACTGCAAAAAGCAGGGGGTTCAAGCTTCCCGGTCCTAGCGTCCAAGCTTTGGAATTCCCTCCCTCTTACAATTGGAGCGGAAGAGTCTTTTCACACTTTCAAAGCCAACACCAGATCCTGGCTCCTCAACCAGTCCTAAGACAGCGCCTCTGCCTTTACCTGCTCTTACCCTCTAACTGTTTTTTTATTGTGAATACATTGTTTTTGTCCATATCCTGAAATGTCATGTCTCTGTAAACACTTGCACTGCTTTGCCTGTATCGATGCATCTCTGTATCTCTGCAACTACAAATTGCGCCCTGATTCCTCCGGGCCTGTGGGTGCGCGTTACAAATAAATAAAATACAAAAAAATACTTCTGACATATAGGAGACAATGCTTGTTCTAGGATTCACCAATGTGAGTGTATTGTGTGATCTCGAAATGTATACCTTTCTATTATGGTAACATTGCATAAAATGAGTGCTTACGAAGGATTCAAAAATCACATGGTCATTTGACCCCTAGAGAATGCAGAAATGGTTAAATCACAAGAATTTAAAATGTTTTTCAAATTTAAAGAAGGTATTCAAAACATTTAATTGCATTTTATTGATACATATGGGGTATACAATGTGTACACAATGCCATTAATAGGGAATAATAAAGGGATTGTAATGCATGGTCCTGAGTTCTAAACCATTTCAATATGGCCGCCATAAAATTCAAAGTAGAAACTGAGAAAGATGGCCGCTGTAACTATGGTGACACTATAGATTACATGGAAGACCCGCGCGACAGCCCATTACTGTGCAAGGCCGACGCGAGGAGACTGGATTGAAAGCGCTCGAGGTAAGCAGACTCTGTGTGTTTCTGGACGAGGGAAAGGAGACATTTTTCTATGCCCGCATTCAGGCTTCAAAGTACACGCAAGGGGACACACAGACTATCTCTGCTAGTCATAAATAATGTGGAGCACATAACGCGGGAATGCCTAAAATTAACGCAGAGGGATGCACGGAACATTTATAGTTAGTTTTAATAACGAGGAGCGCATAATGTGGATAAGGTACCTCAATGACTAAGGAACTGCATAAAAGTGAGGCGCAGTTACGGTACTCAACTCATTTAGAATTGTGCATGTTCAAATATAAAACAGGACCGTTTATTATTTTTCAGGTTATGCTGGTAAAAATCTAAAGGAGGGACGTACTAACAGCGCATGATCAAAGATTTTAAAACAAATATGTGTAAATGGTTCTATGAGGAATATGCAATTGGATTGCAAATCTTTTTTACATTATCTTGACCATAGGGATTTACCAGGGACTAATAAGAAAAAAGACGGGTAAGAGAGTTTTTCATTTATTTATATTATTGCATAAACGTAGAGTGTCAAATGGAAGATGCTTACAACCTACACCTAATGTATTACTTATTATAATACAAAGACATAACATAGGATTAAGGAGGACTAGGAAGTAAAGAAGAGGTTTTTGAACTATGAACAAATAATGTGTAAAAACGAACAAATTAATAATAATCATGCTAAAATGTTCTTTATTTCTCAGTTTTTTATTTTTATTTTATTTTCTCCTGTTTTGTCTCATGTTTGTTCGTAATGATTGACAAATACCACAGTTTATATGTTTTTTGGGTGTAATTTCTTATGATTTTAATGTTTACATACAATTATGTGAAATATTTTTCAAAATTTCAAACCCTCCGTTCTTTTTTGTTCTTCTGTGGGGTTTAACATATGAATATGCTCAAACAATATTGTACACAGAATATGATTGGTCTTTTGTTAATGCCCTATTTGTTTTCAAAAAGGCTTTTGAGCAGCTGAAACACGTGTAAACAAGGAATAAAGGGCTTTTTGTGTTTTTTGAAAAAACCTATGTGTGGCACAATCTTTGAGTGGCAGACCATTTTTGATTTTTGTCTAACCAAGGAGGTAGGAGATTGGTTCCTCCAACAAGTGCCACACAGATGCGACACGGCTGAAAAGCCTTAATATTTAAATACAAGGTCGCCAACAGAAGAGGCTGTACCAACACAGATCCCAACGAATAAATCTGTTATTCCTAGATTGGTCTGATCATATTCCCTTCTCTATATTTTTCCCTCTCTCCTGATTGCAAATCTCCTTCTCAAAACAATCCTCTCTTCCCTTCAAGTCCTCCAACCAATCCACTCTAACAAAGTTCCACTGTGACTTGCTATCCTTCATCTCTACCTCTGCCTTCCTGTTTTCTCCAACCTTCACAATATCTTCATTGCAATATCACTCTTTCTCTTAGAATCTCACAATATCTGTATCCTGAGCTCCGCCTGCCTCTGTATCTCTCTCTGCCACAATATATATGTGCCACATTGTCTCTCTACTCTTCGATAACAGGATCTCCCTCTTCCGGCACAACAGCATCCCACTGTAACCCACTCTCTCCCTTCTCCACTAACCCGTAGTCTCATATGACCTGATAAAACTATCCCCCTCCTTCAACCAGGTAATCTCTTTAATCCCAGTATCTTCCTTCTTTTCTACTATAGCAGTAAAGAAAATGAGACAACAAGGAATGGCTAAGTCGAGTCCCCTTTATGGATCTATGTGAATAGAGCGAAACAAAAAATGTTGATGTGGAAAATATCAAATGTGTACCCCTTTTTACTATATATATATATATATATATATATATATGAAAAGACAAGGTAGCCAAAATAGTACACTGCCTAGCTCGTAGCTGGTGCTGGGAAAGGAAACTTTGGCTAAGCTCCTTAATGTATATATAAAAAAACACATGTAAATAGAGGGTTGTAGCACTACAAAAAAAAACACAAAACATGCCACAAATTATCCCAGCACTCAAGACCAAAACACCTTCTTACAAAAATACTTCGGTTTTATTCATTGTAAAAACAAACAACCAACAGTGCAAATATGCAGTATAGGGCAGGTATAAATCAAAAGCCTCCCCATGGCATACAGGTAAAACAACACTCACCCCTGAGGGTGGAAAATCGCCACACGTTCTGCCTGGATATACCAAGCTTCCTCATGCTGATCAAACTCCACATCCATGAAAACACAACCAATTTAAAACCTAAGGAAAGTAACTCGAGCGATACACCGCCTTCTTCGTAAACCAACCAAGATGGCAGATCAGGTTGAAGCAAAAAGACGAGCCGCGGCACAAATCTTTTTTAACCATGACAAAGCAGCCACAGCAGACGTGGCAGATGGGAGATTACCAGCAAGTTTAACTGTGCAGCAGAAACTAGACAAACTGGAAAAAATAAAGAAAAAAGAAATTTCCAAATGGTGGGAGGCGATGACGCTTCAAACATACCTAGAAGTTCGACGCATCCCAAGGGGTCTAAGAATCTTAACCATCGCCACGTTTGAGGATATAGACCCCAAGCTAATAGAGGAGTGGACGCAACATACCAATGAATGTTCCTTTAAATGATTGAGAGCCTAATTAAATATGCTAAAACTGACAGAGTCAAGCTCATAAAGGATATTGAGGAAATGGAAGAACAACTGTTTGCCTCTGAAGATGGGGACGAATGTAAGAAACGTATGCCAAGAGTGGATGAAAATCTTGAAAGACACGAGGGTGAAATCAGAATTAGAAAACAACAAAAATTCAAAAGAGATCGCTTGGATTATGAACAAGGCAGAATATACACATTCGCCAAACGTTTCGATGCCCCCATCAAACAAAGACTTGAGCAAATGGCAACTAATATTCAAAAACATGTGTGTGTGTGTGTGTGTATATATATATATATATATATATATATATATATATATATATATACAGGCGGATCCCCCCCCCCGGTACCCTCAATAACCCTGTAACGTTTCTATTTTCTTAACCCCCCCCCCTCGACATACATCAGTGGTAAAATTGGGGTCTCGAAAATTCAGGATTTTCGGCTTCGACATTTTTGCATTCTCCATTTTGATATGTTCCCCCATTTATCCGACTTGCAAGCCGAAACAGACTGCATCCCACTATGCCCAACAACGCGGGCCAACCCAACTCGCACTCCAACTCTCCTGCTCGTCGAGTATTTCCATAGTCTAACCCCTTACTTAATGAGACACATCCGGTTAACCTTTCATGCCCGCCAAACAATGAGCACCTGTGTATGCAGTCTGTCCTCTAATTCTCACAGGTGGTCACGTGATTTTCTCCTTCTGAATCAATGGGCTCTGCCTGACTGCTTCCCATTTCCATCTCCTCAGGTGGAGGGGCCTTGGGCCACTGCCTCCATACGTGCTTCTGCTGGGAAAGAATTTCCCATTGTGGCATCTGGAATACACCGGACAGATCCCAAGATGGTGGCTCAGGGCCCTTCACCCATACATACGTGCTTCTGCTGGGAAAGAATTTCCCATTGTGGCGACCGGAATACATCGGACAGATCCCAAGATGGTGGCTGGGGGCCCTTCACCCAGTGCACTCACGTCCCTCAAAGCACTGTCTCAGCAATCCTTACTGCGCCTGCCCCGCTGGTGCACCTTAGAGCGTGCACTTTGCCTGCAGCAAATAGATGGGGATTGGCCTATCAAATGTCTGCTGACATTTAAAAGCAAAATAATAAATGCTAAGGCTCATATGACGCTAATTCAATTCAGGTATCCAATCTCTGGGGCACCCATCCACACCTTCTATCATATTTGGTCCTTGGGTATGAATACTTCATTGAGCCTCCTCCCCCGGTGCGCCAACGTCAACAGACCCCCCTTTTTGCATTTACTGTGCAGCCAAACAAACTCTTTCCTTGCTACTCCAAGGCACAATTCACCTTTTTGCCTTTGCCGGAATTGTACCTATTATCCCTTATCCATTGTTCAGACAGCTTTTCCTTTGCGCCGGTGAACCATTTGCCTCTACATCATTTAGTGATTGGTAACATTATTTGGCAAAGTATGAGCAAACTTTCATGGCCTCTTTATTGTGCCCCAAAATTGCCCCAATTCTTGCCGCAGCATTTATTTCCTGCTGAATTTCTAATAAGGCAAAAGAAGCACAAGTGTCAGGGGTCAGCCAGAGGGGAAGTGAACTGGAGGGTCCACTTTTAATTACCACGGATACTTGCTGGTGACAGCACCATCGGCAAATCCATAGTACCCCTGCCAAGATGAGAGAAAAATGCACTGAGACACACAGTGTTGTGTGAGGAGCCAGGAATGAGATGCAGACAAAGAGAACTCATTGTTTTGGTTACAAAATGTTATTAAATGAAGAGGGGTGGAAAATACCTCACTATCTCTAATTTAGGAGGCGTTTCCCTACCTCAACCAAAACTAATGGGGTCTGTCCTTTGTCAAGATGTCCCAAAGTAAGAATATGTCCTGTGTCCGAAATCCTATTCTGGCCGCTCTAAAACTAAATATAAGGTGCGAAGTATATTGGGCCTCATTCCGAGTCTTCCTGTAAAACGGCCCCAATACCGGCATGCCGTTATGTCTGTTTCTGGCGAGGCATGTGCCAGATTCACCAGCACACTATGAGCCTGTGGGCATGCGGACCACCACCCGACTGTAACGGCAATACAGGCATGCCGGCAATAGCGGAAAAAGAGACTGTGCCGGAATAACTGGCAAAATAACACTTATGGCATAAATCTGCCGGTAACACTGGCACAATAATGCAACACCAGCACAATAATGCGGCACCGGTAATTCTGGCACTGGAAACAGTGTCGCACCCGAAACCAGAAGGCCTGCGGTGGCCATTAATAAAATCACAATCCATCTGAATCTCCCTGTTCCTGCAGCCATCCAGGCCCAGAATCAAGGAGTGAATCATGTCACAGAACCAAAGAACCCAGGCCAAAGAATCCCGGCTCAGAAAACCAAAGTTTTCAGACGCTGAGTTGACCGCATTGGTGGACTAAGTAGTCTAGCATGCAAACTAACTTTTCTGAAGCAGTGAGAAGAGGACCAGCATCCAGCTAAAGAGAGTGGAGTGGCAGCAAGCGTGACTGCTGTTGGAACTGTCCCCCACGCCAACAGGGACTGCCAAACGTGGTTGGATGACCTCAACCCCAAGGCCTGTAGTACCGTTGCCAAGCACAGGAGGGAGTGTGCAGCCTCCGGAGGAGGCACAGTGGACCCCCTTCGCCTCATGCCATGGGAGGTGCGAGCCAGGAGTATCCTCCACATGGGGGGCATCGGAGGCACTGAGGCCAGAGCAGGGATCCAAGGAGACAGCAGTAAGTACAACTGCATGTAAATGTGCACCCCCACCTCCCTCATCTCCCAATTGCATACATCCACCAGCGAAATGGGCATGTCAAATGGTCACAAACATGCCAGGCACATCAAATGGCCAGTTAGCGTAAACACACGTCAATGGATGTGGTTCCTTAAAACAATGCAAATGCATGTACAGTGTACACACTCATCAGGAAGCCCTCCCCAGACCCCTGCATATGCACCCATCTGAGCAATATCGCCTATGTGAGCCACATTAAATCAATAACTCTGGGGGACCCACACCATGGCATGGGTGGAATGCAAGAATCCTCGAAATGTCTGCGAAATGACTAACAACCTTTCTAACTTGTCCAACGGGTACACTGTCAACAGACAGCGAAGAAGGTACTCCCTCAAACACAGACACTGCAATGGCCCCCACCCCTGCACAGGCCAAAACCTCCACAAGCAGGAGCAAGCAGTGCTGCGAGCCCAGCCCAGCCACTGGATAGAACATCTGCAGCAGCCCAGCCACCTCCTTCAACACCGGCAGCAGCCTAGCCACCTCCTCTTACTCCGGCAGCAGCCCAACTACCTTCTCCAACAGCCGCCGTTGTGGAGTTCCTGGCCAACCCTGAGGTGGACACACCACCCATGCTTGTGTACAGTGGACCCCGCACCAGCACACAGTCATCCCAATCCCGAGCACAACGGCCCATGGAACAGTTTGGTTGGGCCCATATGGCTTCCATCAAAGGGAAAGAGGAAGAGGAGGTGTATGAGGGGGACACAACACCTGGCTTCATCCCAGCCCCGCCTCATGTCTTCACAGTCCACCTCCACTGGCAGAATCCAATTTACAGTCAATACGCGCAAGACTGGACAACATTGAGACGCAGAAGGTGGACATACACACACTTGCTGCCCAACAGCTTACAGAAATGCGGGCGATGCATGACTGCCTGCAGGGATGCTCCAAGTGCATGGCATGCTCTCTGGGCCATACAACTGCCGCAATGGTGACACTGGGCCGACGGGTCCGTGAGCATACAGATTCAACATCCTCATCAGCAGAGTCACTGAACCAGGCTATTCAGTTGACCATGCAAGATATCCGTGCCCAGGGATATGAGCCCTCCACCTCTGCAACACCCATTGAGGGCTCACTTGAGAGCACACCAAGGCGCCGGTCACTGCACCACCTCACCACCAGGAATCGGGATCTGGACCTCAACTCTAAGTGACCACAAAAATGAATCATGGGCACATCTAGGGTGTAGTTGGGTTGGGGTGTTTGGGGAGGGTGTGCTGGCTGGGATGGGTGTTTGGGGTGGGTGTGGTTTTGTGTGGATGTACTTCACAAGTTGCACTTACTTAGATTAATATTTTTACTTGCAGCATTGAGTGGACATTCGTCATTGGGTGTACGTGTTTATTGTGTAAAGTTACTACGAAATGGTGCACGGATAGTGATATTGTGTCTCCACAACAGAAGTTCTCAATGAGTTCCTGGCAACCCAGTTGCCCAAGCCTAGCCTCTGCATGCTCAGTATGTACATGTGTGCCACCCACAGGAAACGAGTCATCTGCCTCAGAGGGTGGCATGTCCACACCCAGAGGCAGAGGTATGTTTTGCCAGATGCAAATGTTGTGCAACATGGCACATGCTCACACTATATTGTCCACCTTGTCTGGCCTGAACAGCAGTGTACCCCACACCACCCCCTGGTCCAGTGTAGACATCAGAAGCAGGCATTCCACAGGCCAAAGGTGTGCTCAATTGCCACCATGGTCCTGATGTGGGCCCGGTTATTTGCCACCTCCTGTGGCGTCTGGGGATTTCTCAGAGGAGTCATCAACCATGGAAGCTGTGGATATCCAGAGTTGCCTGCATGGTGGATAGACTTTGGAGTCTGTCATGGTGTACTTTGCATGGGTTCATTCATTATTGCAGCATTTTCACAATAGTCAGCCTGTGATTGCATGTCACGTGTCGTCCCAATTCACATGACAGTCTTTGCATGTGGAGTGTACTACTCAGGAGGATTGGGGGGTGGAGCAGGCATGGCACATCTTGCACACACCCGACAGTTGTCACAGCCATGGGTGGTGCCCGACGGGTCAGGTACAGTACACATGGCATGTATGTGGATTGGGCGTGTCCATTGCTCTCATGCATGGTTAATGGGGCGTAGCATAGAACATACTGAACCCCCAGCTTGTGATTTTGATGTCCGTGGACTGTGCGTATATCCGCGGACAGGCGCGGACAACATCAACACTACCCAAAAACTCAGAGGGTATCTTAAAGTGTTCTATCATGCCATATGAACACTGCACAAGGTCAAAAAGCAGCACACAAACACATTATATGTAATAATATATAAGAAGTGGAACCTATATATCTAACACATAAACCATCCATTTAAATACCATATGTACTAAAATGGAATATACCAAAACAAAAAAGATATGCTTCCAACATAATTACCTCACAGAAACTGCACAACTAGGAGCAACAGCAGACCTACAGAACAGTAAGAACACAACTTACCAGAAGCTAATAAGTAAACTTTATTTTTCTTATATATTTGTAAACTTTCTGTATTAGGTATAGTAAAAGTAATATATATATTTTTTTTTACACATAAATGTTCAGTACTTTAGAATGGCTTGAGGAAAATTTCCCACGTGAGGAAATGTCTGAGGATAGTGATACTAATGGTAGACAGTTCTGTATATAACCAAATTCATAATCATTACTTTATATGCACTTAACATATATATTTATTTTTAACAGACCATACAAACATTGAAAATAATACATCAAAAGGGACACTAGAAAATACTCTGCAGAGTATGGAACAAAAAATGGACATGCTCATGGAAAATTTCAATCTTTTGAAACATTTTGTGGAGGACCACAAAAAAGAAAAAAGAAATATCATTGTCCCACATGTACCTGTTCCCCTCTCCATATCCCAGTCAACTATTCCCAAACCCTCCCCACCAAGAAAAAGGTTATGAGACTTCCATCCCTTCATCTCCTCCTATCCACCCTCTCGAAACCCCCAATTCCCCTGTGTTTGTGTCAGTTTCTGCTTCCCCGTCTCTTTTCATACATTTTACATCTGCATATATTAAAAAAAATATATTATGTGTGTTTTAATTCAGTCCTTTGTGTCTTATTTTTTTTTAAAAAGGCAGTTAAGATGTCCGCGGACAGCGGGGGTGTCCGGAATGTCCGTAAGTAACCAATATGGAGGTGTCCTGAGGACATTAAACCTGTCCGTACTGTCCGCAGGCAAGATGAAACCGTTGTAAGAACACATGCGGTGTCCGGAATGTCCATAATTAACCAAAATGGGGGTGTTTTAAGGACACTAAACCTGTCCGTACTGTCTGCAGGCAAGATGAAACTGTTCTAAGAACACACACGGTGTCCGGAATGTCTGTAATTAACCAAAATGGGGGTGCCCTAAGGACACTAAGCCTGTCCGTACTGTCCGCAGGCAAGATGAAACTGTTCTATGAACACACTTGGTGTCCGGAATGTCCGGAATTAACCAAAATGGGGGTGTCCTAAGGACACTATACCTGTCCGTGATTTCCACAGGCAAGATGAAAATGTTGGTAGAACACGCACAGTGTCCAGGATGTCTGTAATTATCCAAAATGAAGGTGTCCTAAGGACACTATACCTGTCCGTACTAACTCTAGAACATCTACGCACATGCGCACCACACCCATAAGTCCTACGAACATTGCGCCTGTCCGTAACTGTCCATCTCACTTGTGTCGCACTTTTAATTACTTTCAGGACCCGAACACTGTTTGTAGAAAACCTGCGCGCACGCGCGAAGCCATTCCTGTCCATTTGGTTTCCTACGGACACCCGTCCCCTTCACGGACGTGTTCGCGACGTCATCATGTGACCGCACCCACGCTCAGCTTGTGTCCTGAATTGCGGACAGTGTCCGGGTCCCCGAACATTTTAAAAGTACTTTTTCAGGCAATCCAAAGTATTTTTTTTTTTAAAACATATCTTTATTATTTTAGTGAACAGCGTACAGTCAACTTGTACTAACTTTCCCCCCCCCAACTCCCCCTCCCGCCCACCCCCCCCGGGACACATGATATTTAACTCGGAAGGATTATTCTATGCATTGAATACGTCTGCAACCTTTATATTGTGGGGGCACCATTGTTCCATATAGTCCGACTGTAGGTGTTCCATGACACTGCCCCATTCTTTGACGAACCTGTCCTTTGTGCCTTGGATTGTGTGGGTGACTTTTTCCATTGTTGACTGTGCCCAGACTTTCTGTAGCCATGTAAATACTAGTGGTGTTTCCCTCTTTTTCCAACTCTGTGCAATTGTTGCCCAAGCCGCTATGAGGAGTCCCACAAAGCTTCTCAATCGTGCTTTCGAGTATCTTTTTGTAGTGTCGTCTCTCATTCCGCACATCCAAACGCCTTCACTTATTTGCTCCACATCTGGGAACATTTTGTCCATTTCTCCCTTAACTTCCTCCCAGAACGGCACTATTCCTTTACAGGACCACCAAATGTGTTTCCACGTCCCCACCTCTCCGCATTCCCTCCAACAGAGGTTAGACGTTTTTGGGAACATGGTGTGCAGTCTCTCTGGCGTGTAGTGCCACTGAGTCACTATTTTAGTCCACATTTCTCTCATCTGCACCGATCTCGTCAATTTGGGGATTAGGGCCCACATGTCCTCCCACTGTTTTCTCGTTAGCTCCGTTCCCAGTGTTCTGTCCCATTTGCTCATATATGACCATTTGATCTCTTCATCTTGCTTGTTTATAAAGGTGTATAGTGACGAGATCCATTTCTTTGCCCCTGAGTTGGATGTTATGAATATCTCGAATGGGGTTAGGGTTCTCGTTGCCGCCTTCGCTATTTCGGGGGATTTTAACCAGTGTTTAAGTTGTTCATATCTATATCTGTTCCCTGTGGTCCTATTTGGGAGTGTGAGGCATGATTCGTATGGTTTAATTTCTTTGTTGTGGAACATCTCCCCAATTTTCGTTAAGCCCGCCTCCTCCCAATCATCAGAAGCGCCTTGTTCCATCCCTGGTGGGAATTGCGGATTCCTCCATATGGGTGTGAATGGACCTAGTGTGGTGGACATTGCGCCCTTACGTGTTTGGGTATCCCAAGCCTCCAAGGTCGTGCTCAGTATTTCGCTGATCCCTATGTTGGGATGCCTATGCTGTTTCTGTTTCCAGAGTAGTTCCACCAATGGGGTTCTAGCCACCGCCCTATCTTGAACTGCCCATAGTTGTTGTGGGTCTTCTCCCAGCCACTCCCGGAGCACCTTTAGTTGGGCGGCTTGGTAATACTTTTGGAAGTGGGGTAGCGCCATCCCTCCCTCCCTTGTTGTCGATGTTAAGACAGCCCCGGACAGACTTGGAGTTTTCCCCTTCCACACAAAAGTAGAGATCGCCCTTAGGAGTGAGCCGAAAAATGAGCGGGGAATCTTTACTGGTAGGGCTTGGAAGTAGTAAAGGAGCCTAGGGAGAATGGTCATCTTTACCGCCTGAATCCTACCCCACCATGAGATCTGCAGGGGGTTCCATTTACCCATGTCTCCTCGGACGCTGGACAGTAGCTGCGGGTAGTTTTTGCTGTATAGTTGTTCCACCTTATGTGTGAGGGTGATTCCTAGGTATTTGATACCCTCTTCTGCTATTTTGAGGTTGAGTGCCCTTGCTTCTCTTTTTATCTTTTCCCCGTCTCCTGCTAGTATTAGTATTTCTGACTTGTTTCTATTGATTTTTAACCCCGAGATGGCCCCGAAGCTCTCTAGCTCTCCCACTGCTGCAGCCAGCGTGTGTTCCGGCTCTCCTAGTACCAGCAGCAAATCGTCTGCATATGCGGTAACCTTATGTTGCATACCTGCCATCTCTATCCCTTTTATATGCGTGGCTTCCCTGATTTTCATCAGTAGGGGCTCTAGGAAAATGGCGTATAAAAGTGGTGATAGTGGGCACCCCTGTTTTGTTCCTCGGGATATGTTTACCCTTTCGGTTACCTCCCCATTGATGGCCACTCTGCAGGTTGGGGTGTTGTAGTTCGCTCTGATTCTAGCCAGAAAGTGTTCCCCGAATCCCATGCATTGTAGTGTCTTAAATAACATGGACCATTCAACACGATCGAATGCTTTTTCGGCATCAAGTGCCAGGAGGATTGCTGGGGTTTGCTTTACTCCTATCTTTTCCACTA
Organism: Ambystoma mexicanum; assembly: GCF_040938575.1. Classification (NCBI taxonomy): domain Eukaryota; kingdom Metazoa; phylum Chordata; class Amphibia; order Caudata; family Ambystomatidae; genus Ambystoma; species Ambystoma mexicanum. The sequence goes on from NC_090935.1 coordinate 1,422,802,390, forward strand.
GGTGGATGATCCTTCTGAGGTTGTCATGTGTTTGTCTTCCCGGGATAAAGCCTGATTGATCTAAATGAATAAGCTTCGGGAGGAGCGGGGATAGCCTAGCTGCTAATATCTTCGTATATATTTTGGCGTCGATATTTATCAATGAGATTGGTCTATATGAGGCAGGGGATGATGGGTCTTTCCCTGTTTTGTGAAAAACCAGGACCTTTGCTTCGTTCATTGTGGGGGTCACATTGCCGCTATCTTTGAAGGAGTTTAGGAGTCTGGTTAGAACCGGGGTGAGTTGATCCGCGTATTTTTTATAAAATGGGGCAGTGAAGCCGTCCGGGCCTGGGGCCTTATTTTTAGGGAGTTCATTTATTGCTTTTCTAACCTCGTCTTCCCTTATGGGATCTTCCAAGGCTTGCCTATCTGTCGTTGTGATTTGCTGGAATGTGAGGGATGCCAGATATGTGTCTTGTGCCTCTGGTTCCGGGTGGTCTGAGTTATACAGTTTCTGGTAGTATTCTCTGAAGACGTCCCCTATGTCATGTGTACGTGTCAGGTGTTTCCCTTTTGTGTCTGTGATGTTTTTAATTGTTATGTCTTTCTGTTTGGCGCGGAGTTGCCTCGCTAGTAACCTATCTGCTTTATTTGCTTTTATGTAATATCTTTGTCTTAGGTACAGGAGGCTCCTTTCCGCTCCCTTTGTGCGAAGCATTTCTAGTTGGCCCTGAGTGTGTTTGAGAGTCCTCCTAAGTTCCCTTGTGGGTTGTGTCAGTATTTTCCCTTGTAGCTCCGATATTGATCTTTCCAATTCTTTTTCCCACGCATACCTCTGCTTTTCCCTCGTTATTTTCAGCGCCATTAGTTTCCCTCGGATCACTGCTTTAAACGCCTCCCAGACTGTGGAGATAGATACTGCTCCTGTATCATTTTCGGTGAAGTATTCTTCTATCTCTTCCCTTATGGTCTCCCCCATCGCCTTGTCCTGGATTATGTCTTCTGGCAGTCTCCACTTCCACATGCCTCTAGATTTCCCCTGTAGCTTCAAGTCGAGCCATAAGGGGGCGTGATCCGAGAGTGCAATTGTCCCCTTTTCTACCCCCTGGATTTTGCCCATGAGGCTAGCAGATGCCCACAGGTAGTCAATTCGTGACATAGAGCCGTGCACATGCGAGAAATATGTGAACCCGCTTTGGTCCCCCCTAAGTTCCCTCCATACATCGCCCAGGGCCAATTGGTCCATTTGTTGCTTGAGCCGTTTTGAAGGTGCCCCATGGCTAAATGTTCCTCCGGCACTTCTGTCCCTCTGCGGGTCCCAAGCTATGTTCAGATCTCCTCCCAGGATAACCTCCCCCCTTGCGAAGGATTCTAGTTTGTCCAGGGTGTCTCTTAGGAAACCGTCCTGTCCCACATTGGGCGCGTATACTGACGCGAGGGTGATCCTCTGTCCCTCCAGTACCGCATTGACGAAAGCATACCTTCCCTCCTTATCTGTGATGTAGTCCTCTACAGTGGCTTCCATTCCTGTCTTCATTGCTATGAGGACCCCCGCCCTTTTTCCCGTTGCATTCGCCTGGGCCCATATTGTATATCCCCTTACCCTTGCCTTTAGTTTGTCTTTTTTCCTAATATGTGTTTCTTGGAGGAGGAGGAGGTCCACCCCTTCCCTTTTCAGTATTTTCTCCAGTTTCACCCTTTTTGTTGGATGGTTCATCCCCCTTATGTTATAGGTCACAATGCGTATCTTTCCCATTTAATATGGTACAAGTTCAAAGTACATGCGATCCCTTCCTTCGGTGCTGCCCTTTGGCTGTGGTCCCGGTCCCTCCTTAACGCCCCTCTGAGGTCCCCCTCTCCCCCCAACTGGTAACAATAACAGAACCAAACTTGTTGCCCCCGAGTAGGGCGAGGGTTCCTACTGATGCCTGGGCGTTGCGCCCCAAGCTCCCTGCCCTTCTTCCTCTCGGGGGAGATGTGCATGGGGGATCCTAAACCCCACATTAGTGTCATATCTTACCCGATTCCAAGCCGGGTGATCCGTCCCGGACCGCCTGCTCCGGTTCTAGCGCGGCTGTTTGTGTTCTCTCCCTCCCCCTCACCAGAGTCAGCACGATGTCGCACGGTTGTCCTCTTCTCCCTCTGTGACTTAACCTCCTTTCATCTTTGCTTCCTACGGACTTCTCTTCCCGGGACCGGCCTTTTTAGCTTGATCGTTTCCCATCCCTTCGGGCTTCTCCTTAGTTCTCCTCTGGCTGCTGTTTGATCCCCTTCCTCCGTATCACCCTGGAGGCCCATTATGCTGAGGCCCTCTTCCCAGGTGGTTGCTCTCCTCTGTTTCCCTTCCCATGTAAACGTCAGCCCGAACGGGAAGGTCCATTTGTATCGGATTTCTTTCGCCTGTAGGGCCTTGACTAGTGGGGCCATCGCTCTTCTCTTTTGCAGTGTAGTTAGTGCCAGATCTTGGTACAATTGAATTTCCTGACCGTTCATTCTTATGTGGACCAATTCTCTGGCTGTCCTCAGGATTTGTTCTTTTTGCGGGTAGGAGGAAAGCGCCACCAGAACGTCCCTTGGCCTCTCACCAGGTGTTCCCGATCTTTTAGGGCCGACCCGGTGGACTCTGTCGACTCCGATTGAATCCGTTTCTGCTGCGCCCAGGATGTCTCTGAACACCTCCTTAACTGCCGACATCAAATCTCTGTCCAGTACTGTTTCCGCCATGTTTTTGATGCGAATGTTGGAGCGCCTAGAACGATTCTCCAAATCCTCACACTGTATCTCGAGGTTATGGGTGAGTCTCACCAGACGCTCCTGGGTTTCGCTAGCCTGCTGCGTTTCTTCATCTATCTCTTGGAGTGTTCTTTCCAATGTGTCGGTTCTTTCCTCCAGTTTCGCCACATCTACCCGCAGGTCTTGGACCGCCTGTTTCATATCATTTTTCATTGTCGAGAACTCTTCCTGCACTGTGGACATGAATTTTTCCTGTAGTTCGTGGAACCATGTTTGCATGTCCTCCTTAGAGGGTGAATGATTGGGTTTCGCCTGTGCCATTCCTTCAAGCTGTTGGTTGTCCTGTGGATTCCCTTTAGGTTGTTGCGCAGCGTCCGTGGACCACAGTTGTAGGATATTGGCTTCTTGCCTCGTGGGTTGAGGGGTTTGTTGAGCTACGGTGCTTTTGTTTTTTGCTCTCGACATGGTATGGTTGTGTCCTAGAGTTCACAGGGGCCGCTGTAATTCCCTCTTGGATCCTGTGCTTAGCCCCCCTTTCACTCACGGAGCTGTCCTCTAGGGTCTCCTGTGGGATCCGATTGGAGTAGTCCGTTAGTGTGGGTTCTCCCCCTTTCTCGGTCCCACCACCGGGCCCTCCGTAACCCTTTGTTGCGTCCTTGCCCTTCTTATTGAGCACCGTTGGGTGTCTTGTGCCGCATTCAAGGATTTATCCGTTGCCCCACCACCTTAGGCTCAGCCCTCCTTTCCTTGGGGAGTAGTTTCTTCCTGGCGGCAAACGGGGGGGGGGGCGCCGGGGGCGCACACCTACTTTGTGTGAGGCTTGATTCCGTCTTTCCTCCGCCGGGCCCCGTGACGCTCTCCCCGTCGCTGCTATAGGTGAGCCGGTCCGGCTCCCGCGGTGCGGGGGGTCGCTCCGCGTCTCCGTAGCCGGGGCCCGCGCCGCCGCAGTAGTCCTCGCTCCCGCTTCGCCCTTGGGAGCCTCTGGGCCTGAGGCGGGGATCTCTCGATGGGGGAGGGGCGGGCGCCGCAGAGCCGCGTACCCTGCTTCCCGGCGCTCCTCCGCGATGCGCCCGGTGCCTCTGGTCTGCGGGAAGCTGCGGGGGGGATAACTGTATTCGGCGCTCCGCGTAGGCTGCGATATGTGCTATTTTTCGGCGGCCCGGGACGAGCGCGGCTTAGTCGCGACCCGTCTCCACGGCGGCCATCTTGGAATCTCAATCCAAAGTATTTTATAGTAAAAATTCACCATAGCACATGTCCCAGACAATGACCCTGACATTCTACTTACTTTTTGGAACTTTTTGAGCCTTTTTTGGGTGTTCGATCTGTCCGCAGACAGCGCGACTGTCCGCGGAGCGTGCACCAGCACCTCTATAAAAGGCCACACCCCAGAGCTGATCTTTATTCTGTCCTCCTACTATTGAAGATTAACTGCTTTCGCTGTGCTGCCTTTGCTGAAACGTGATGGCATCCATGGCTGCTGTTGTTCCAGCTGGTGCTACATCTGCCTCAGCACCCCCCCAACCCCTCCACCACCACCACCACCTCCCCAAGGGCCTGAAGAGGGGAACAGGCGTGAGGATGTAGAGGAGGATGAAGAGGATGAGGTAGCGGAAGTCCCTACTACCAGCACCCGCTGTGTGTCTTGGGTGTGGTGGTTGTTTACCTTTCAGGGTGGAGTGCCAAAAGCAAGTGCGAACAAGCTCACCTGCAATCAGTGCCACATGGTGCTGAGTCGTGGGAGGCCCGGTTCATACAGCTTTGGTGCGACGTCTATGAAGCGACACCTAAGGTCGTTCCACGGTGGGGCCGTTCGCAAGGTTGTACCTTGTGATCAACGTAGTAGGTTGAGTTCCTCTACCATATCCTCCGGTTCCACTCCTGTCACCACAAGAGACACTCCTGTGGGACAGCACATCCTTCCAGCTGCCTCACAGGCCATTCACGATGCTGTTGACCCTTACCTTTTGAGGGTCACAATATTGTGTATGTACTGCGACGCAGTACTCTGCAGGGGGGAGAGTCTTTGGAGTGCTTTCGAGACTACGGTCAAGGAGCATGAGAAGGTCTGCCCACGACCTAAATAAGGCCCACCCTACATATTCCTCTCTCAACCTGCCCTTTCTTATCCCCAGTCGTTTGTGTCCCTTCCTTACCCTCCTTACCCCTCCTCTCCTAGTGTGTCTTGTGTAAAAAAAACAAGAAAATATAAAACAACAAAAATCCAAAAAAAAGGCTCTTTTCAGAGCCACCTTTCACAGTCTAAAAATAGAAGCAGTAAATACATTGAGTAGGACCCTGTGCATTTTTTTAGAAGTTCGCGGACATCTAAAATGTTGGGGTGCTACCCTGTCAAAATCATTGCACTTTTCTCTGGGAGGAAGTGGTGGCTCTGAAAATAGCCTTTTGGTGGTGTTTTTTTGTGTTTGAAAAACTTTAAATAGTCAACACCTACTGCAAAATGGATGGCTGTTATTCCAGAAAAGATCGCAATGCATTTTGTACATTTCTCACAAAAATCTGATTACCAGCGTAAGTAAGATGGACTCCATCTCTGCGAAAAATGTGTGTGTTACGAAACATAATATTCTCATTGTGAAAAGAGGACATGCCAACATCTCTTAGAAAGGCACAAACAGCCTTATTGACATTGCGCCTCGCTTTCTCCATTTGTGGACCAAACGAACAAGAACAAAGCCGCATTTGTCTCTGCGCAATACGAGAAAAAATTACTTGGGAATTTGGAAATATGTCCATGACCTTCCCAAGTCCTTCTTTCATTGCAAATTGCAAAGACATTCCAGACACATGTCCTAAACTGTTCCCTCCACAATGAATTATAATTATGTCTGGATGATGCTCTGTCTCCAAACTAGCACAGAGAGGCACCAAGTCCAGCCACTTCATTCCACGCACTCCATGCCAGTGCACTTCCACATGAGGGAATCCAAGATCTGCAGCTACTCCACAGCGTTCTGCATGCACCTCCAACCAATGTATCCACGAGTCTCCCAAAATCCAGATAATCTGTTTTCTGAAACACACAAACTCTCTCCTTACACAACACACCCAGTAAACTTTACTGACCAATCCCTTGCTCTGCTCATTCTCATTTGCAGGCCTCTCCACCCCAAAATCCCTGTATGTAATATGTGATGTCCGCGGACTACCGCCATGTCCGCGGACATATCGAAAATCTGAGCGTGGTGAATTTAAATTTAAATAGTGTGCCCCATTTCCCCTTTGAGGTTGGCTCTGAAAAATAATCTTTTTTTAGTTTTTTTTTGCAGATGCTTGACAGACACCTGTTTTGTATTTTTTTTTTCTTTTTTTTCTTACTTTACTCCTAAAATCTTCACATAACCTTCTCCAAAGCAACCCTTACATTCCAAAACAGCCTGGCGTTTCCCATAAAAGATAAAGAAATTCCATCTTATTTAAAATAAACAGCATTACTGGAATCAATATTCTCATTATTACAGAAGAACTGTCATGATTCCTGCCCCTCATGTCCCCAGCCCTCCAAGATGTCAGGCTGGAGCCAGGCCACAATCACCTACATGGCCCTCAAGGGCCTCTCCATCCCTCCAAAGACCCACTTGGAGTCAGACCTGGCGCTGGTGGCACCAGACTCACTCACTCCCATAGGATAACATTGGGGATTGGACTTGTAGTACATTGATGGGGACAAGCTGGATGCCCCCACATATTTCGGTTCCCAGAACTGCATGTGCAGTCTAGTCTTTTGGGTGTGGTTCAGCCCAGAGACACCTGGGATACCCAGAGACTATTTAAGCAACACCCAGGCTGAGAAACATGCTTTGTGCTTTCTGCACCTGCAGCATGACACTCGCCGTGTTCGAATCGGTCTCCAGTAGGCCTGCATCTTTCTTCTGCGCTCAGCTCCTGCAAGAACAAGAACACCATTAGGAACAGCCTTACCTTGCGGCGCTTCTGCCCATCATTCATCTCTCCTTCTGTTCTGCGGGCATCTTCGGCGGTGTCATTCCCATCCCGGCATGCCGCTTCCTAAGGAAAAGGGAAAAGAACAGAAAAAAGGCATTAGTAAGCATTCAGCAAATCTTTGCTTATTTTTAAAGACTGTACGAGCTTCAAACGCTTACCTGAATCGCAGCCGCTCTTGGGGGAACTCGGTCTCCGGAACTTCTCATCCATCTGCAAGAGGGAAATGACACTCCAGGTTAGCGTGGAAACATCTAGAGGCGCCGCATACCGCGCTTACTCATCGCATTTCTTCTTCATAACCGGTATCCACGCTGAAAACGTTGCGGCACCTAAAAGATACAGAAAAGGAACTCAGTTCAATACAAATACGAAAGGGTCGCATCGCGCTCTCACTCACCTTCAGCACTACTCATCTCAGCAGCACGTCGCCATCCCCGGACGCCAGCCATCATCTAAGGAAGGAAAGGGACAAAGTTAGAGAATTGTTCAAAAGACTCATTATACTTACCTGTTAGACTCTTGCCAGTGAAGTAACTAGGCAGCCACGAGCCCCCATCAATCAAACCGCCCCTGCGCTGAAAGCAGGACAGAGAGCACACTTCCCAAGAAATCAAGGCCCAGTCTCCAGTCGAGTAGACTCCAAGGAAGGGTTCGAGGTCGTAAGAGGTAAAGAACAGGCTGAGTGATGTCCCAGTGGCTACCAGGTGAGCGTTACAGAACACAAAGCCTCACATCAAAATCCACCTGGGCGTCATGGAAATGTCAGAAACCGACCAGCTAGCCCACATGTTGGGGCAGCTACGTTACGAAGTACATGCAGCCAAGCAGGAGACCAACACCCTGAGGAGAGAGCTGATAGTAGCCAAAGAACGCACTGATTTAAGCCGGCAACTTCTCCAGTCACAAGCAGGGCATGCACCATTGCCAGGAAGCGTGCCCTCGATGCCAGCACCATCAGCCAATCCCGTTCAGATAACCCTTCCTGGGGCAGTTCCCTTGGCCCCGCCCGAACAATTTACAGGGGATCCCAAGAGGTTTGCAACGTTCATGAACCAGCGCCGCCTGCACTTCCTTTGTAGACCAGGGGCCTTTCCGAATGACCAATCACGGGTCGCTTTTGTGCTATCCTACCTGAGTGGTAGCGCCGCGGTCTGGTCTGTACCCTTTGTGGCCCAAGACGATCCTTTGCTGCATGACTTCAGGGGCTTTCAGCAGGAGATGGAAAAGCTGTTTGCCCGTCGTACTCATGGCAGGCATTAGACAACAAACTTTTGTCCCTACGCCAAGGGAATCAAGACCTATTAACATACATAGCCACGTTCAATAGACTCATAGTTGAAGAAGAATGGCCAGTGGAGAAGAGAACCACGTTATTTCATCGGGGATTGCGGGGGGAGCTCAAGGATGTTCTCGCACAAGTAGTGAACCCCCCGAAAGACTGCTCAGAATTAATTGACATTTTTGTTCAACTGGATCATAGGTTGCAGGACCAAAGAGCAGATCAAACCAGACCGGACCCTCACCCTATGTATGTGCGTTCAAAGGACAATATTGCCCGCACAACGGAAGGTTCAGGAGAACCAATGCAAATCGAGGAGGTCAGATCCTCCTTGACTAAAGCGGAAAGGGATAAAAGGAGACAGCAACAGTTATGTCTGTACTGTGGAAGGTCAGGTAATTTCCTTAAAGAGTGCCCTGTGAAGCCACCGAGGAGGACGGTAGGGGCCACGGACAAGGAAGATACCATCAAGGAATCAGAAAACTCCCCAGCCCAGCAAGTGTAGGGGTCCACTTGTCGAGCGAAGAAAGTGAACTACAGACCTCCCATTTTGCACTATCTGTGGTCTTGATCAATCACCAACAACCATCTCGGATGCACGCAGTAAGAGCATACATTGACAGTGGAGCCGTTGGGAATTACATCGACCAGGATCTTGTGGCAAAGATGGGGCTTCCGTTACGCCCTAAATCAACCACCGACACTGTTACCACTGCCGACGGCACGGAAATAGCTTCTGGTCCAGTATCCCAATGCACTGCAGCTTTAACCCTTCTGTTCCAGGATGGACACCAAGAATCTATAATTTTCGACCTCATTAAGGCACCACAGTTCCGGTTGATTTTGGGAATGCCATGGTTGGTAGCTCACAATCCTCGAATCAATTGGCGAGCAAAAGAATTGGCCTTTCCCGAGACTTGCGCCCACAAATGTTATCGCCAAGAGAAACAACCAATAGACACCAGAACCTCCATGCTTGCGACTGTGGCAATCGGCACCCTACCAAGTGAATACCAGGACTTTCAAGATGTCTTTCAGAAAGAACAGGCTAATACTCTGCCACCGCATAGACCATACGATTGCCAAATCGACCTGATACCCAGCACACAAATCCCTTGTGGGTGAATTTACGCCCTCACAGAACCAGAAAACTAGCACCTGAAGGCCTATCTTGACCAATACCTGGCCAATGGGTTCATCCGTCCCTTGAGGTCTCCAGCAGCGAGTCCTCTATTCTTCATACCGAAAAAGGAGGGGGACTTGAGAACGTTCATCGACTATTGCGCACTTAACCAAATTACCGTAAAAAAACGCTACCCCCTGCCACTGATCCCTGAATTACTTGATCATGCCCAAATCTACACAAAACTAGACCTGAGGGGGGCATATCACCTTGTTCGCGTAAAACAGGGGGAACAAATGGAAAACTGCTTTTCGCACCAAATACGGCTTGTACAAATATCAAGTAATGCCCTTTGGCCTTTGCAACGCACCTGCAGCATTTCAATACTTCATGAATGATGTCCTACGGGAATTGATTGATATCTCTGCTCTAGTGTACATCGACGATATTCTAGTATATTCCGCATCAAAGCAGGACCATGTTAAACACGTCCGATCCGTATTGGAGAAACTCTGTCAACACCAGCTCTATGCCAAGCTCGAAAAGTACTCATTCCATGTCTCCAAGTTGGAATTCCTGGGCTTTATTCTCAGCCCGAATGGAATCCGAATGGATGTACACAAGGTAGGTGCTATCCTGAACGGGCCATCCCCAAATTCATTCAAGGGGGTTCAAAGTATGCTGGGTTTTGCAAACTTCTACCGCCGGTTCATCCCAGGATTTTCGCAAATCGTGCATCCCATCACGTCATTGCTAAGGAAAAGCAACAAAAAGTTCCAGTGGATAACAGAAGCCGAGGAAGCTTTCCAGGAACTCAAAGCAAGATTCACATCTGCCCCAAACTTACGCCACCCTCGCCCTGATCTCGCATACCTGGTTGAAACAGACGCCTCAAGCATGGCTATGGGAGCCGTCCTCTCACGAAAGGACCCCGAAACGGGCCAGTTACACCCTGTTGCCTTCTGGTCGCGTAAATTCACACCCCCTGAACTCAATTACACTATCACAGACAAAGAACTCCTGGCCATTAAGACAGCCTTTAAGGCATGGCGGCACTACCTCTTGGGCGCCAGACACACAATCACCGTAATAACTGACCACTGGAACCTCCAGTGCCTGCAAAGGCCCAATCCTCACGACAACTACGTTTGGCTCTTTTTTTTGCTGAAAGTGACTACGTGATTACATTTCGACCAGGGGTAAAAACAGGAAGGCCGATGTCCTTTCCCGTATGGGGGTGGAAGAACAAGGGTATCAGACCCCTGACCCAATAGCAATCATCCCGAGTGACAAGCTCCTAGGAATCACAGCAACCATAACTCAGAAAGAATTACATGAAGAAATCCAAAACCTGATGAGTCCGAAGCAATTACAAGCGTGGAGTGCACAAGGAGAACATTACATGATAAAAGATCAGTTGCCCTACTTCAAGAATCGTTTATTCTTACCAAACCAAGAACTACGAGAACAAGTCATGTCCGGTTATCATGATTCCTTGATCGAGGGCCACCCCGGAATTGCTAAAACCCTAGCCAAGGTAAAACAAAATTATTGGTGGCCCACGTGGCGTAAAGACATTATCCATTTCACCCTATCTTGTGGAGTGTGTGCTCAAAACAAGTCATCCAAGCAGAAACCGGCTGGGCTATTACAACCATTGGAAATCCCACCAGCACCCTGGCACACGTTGTCCTTTGTACTGACTTACCACCCAGTCAAGGGTTTAACACTATTCTTGTGGTCGTGGACCTATTTTCAAAAATGGCACATTTCATTCCACTGAAGGGGCTCCCAAATGCTTCCACTCTGGCAAAGGTATTTCTTGAAGGCATCGTACGGCTCCATGGGTTTCCTTCAGTTTTGGTCTCAGACCGAGGAGCTCAATTCGTATCTAACTTCTGGAGAAAATGCTGCTCTATGGCCCAGATCGACATCCGGCTATCCACCAGTCACCATCCCCAAACGGATGTGTCAAACTGAAAGGACAAATCAGACGCTCGAGCAGTATCGGCGTTGCATGTTACACCAAGCTGAAAGAAGCTGGTTCGACCTATTATGGATAGATGAATATGCCTATAATAATTCCCTACACACCAGCACTGGGCAGACACCCTTTTATACCATGTATGGCAGGCACCCAAGTACTTCTGAGTTGGACGTTCCTACAACCCTGGAAATGCCATCAGTCAAAATCTTGCAAACAACCATTTCTCAAACCTTTAAAAGGGCAGCTGAACACCTACTTCAAGCTAAGAATCGGCAAAAGAAGTTTGCTGATCAACACCGAGCAAAGGCCCCCAACTACCAAGTGGGAGACAGTCTGGCTGGCGTCTAAACACGTGTCCATTAAAGGAACCCGAACTTTCCGTCCAAGATACCTGGGTCCATTCAGCATCACCTCTGTGATAGATCCTGTGGCGGTCAGACTAGCTCTGCCGTCAAACATGCAGATTTATCCTGTGTTCCACGTGTCTCTCCTTAAACCTGTTCAACCTGTGACCCGGGTAGCAACGCTACCGCAGCCAGTAGTAGTCACCGGGGAGCCAGAATCCGAAGTCAAGGACATCCTGGATTCAAAGTATGTCAGATCCATATTATACTACTTAGTAGACTGGAAGGGGTATGGTCCACAAGACAGGACATGGGAGCCTTGTGAGTACATCCATGCACCTCGCTTGCTTAGACGATTTCATCAAAACCATCCAAACAAACCAGGACCAGACAGAAGAGCCACCTTGAAAGGGGCCTTGGGGGAAGGGGGGGGTGCTGTCATGATTCCTGCCCCTCATGTCCCCAGCCCTCCAAGATGTCAGGCTGGAGCCAGGCCACGATCACCTACATGGCCCTCAAGGGCCTCTCCATCCCTCCAAAGACCCACTTGGAGTCAGAATTGGCGCTTGTGGCACCAGACTCACTCACTCCCATAGGATAACATTGGGGATTGGACTTGTAGTGCATTGATGGGGACAAGATGGATGCCCCCACATATTTCAGTTCCCAGAACTGCATGTGCAGTCTAGTCTTTTGGGTGTGGTTCAGCCCAGACACACCTGGGATACCCAGAGACTATTTAAGCCACAAACAGGCTGAGAAACATGCTTTGTATTTTCTGCACCTGCAGCGTGACACTCGCCGTGTTCGGATCAGTCTCCAGTAGGCCTGCATCTTTCTTTTGCGGTAGCTCCTGCAAGAACAAGAACACCGTTAGGAACAGCCTTACCTTGCGACGCTTCTGCCCATCATTCATCGCTCCTTCTGTTCTGCGGGCATCTTCGGCGGTGTCATTCCCATCCCAGCACGCCGCTTCCTAAGGAAAAGGGAAAAGAACAGAAAAAAGGCATTAGTAAGCATTCAGCAAATCTTCACTTATTTTTAAAGACTGTACGAGCTTCAAACGCTTACCTGAATCCCAGCCACTCTGGGGGGACTCTATCTCCGGAACTTCTCATCCATCTGCAAGAGGGAAAAGACACTCCAAGTTAGCGTGGAAACATCTAGAGGCGCCGCATACTCACCACATTTCTTCTTCATAACCGGCATCCACGCTGAAAACATTGCGACACCTAAAAGACACAGAAAAAGAACTCAGTTCAATACAAATACGAAAGGGTTGCATCGTGCTCTCACTCACCTTCAGCGCTACTCATCTCAGCAGCACGTCGCCATCCCCGGATGCCGGCCATCATCTAAGGAAGGAAAGGAACGAAGTTAGAGAACTGTTCAAAAGACTCATTATACTTACATGTCGGACTCTTGCCAGTGAAGTAACTAGGCAGCAACGAGCCCGAATCAATCAACAAGCCCCTGCACAGAAAGCAGGATGGAGAGCACACTTTCCAAGAAAACGAGGCCCAGTCTCCAGTCGAGTAGACTCCAGGGAAGGGTTCGAGGTCGTAAGAGGTCAGAACAGGCTGAGTGACATCCCTGTGGATAACAGGTGAGCGTTACAAGAACATACCAGCTCTAAGCATGAAAGCACACATGGCTCAGTTGATTTCACACCTAGCAATGTTTTGCTGAGGACAAAAAACAGAACTATTGTCCCATATTGCCCTAGGTAGTAATCCAGAAAAAATGACTTTGGCATTTGGAAGGATGTTCATCACTGCTTGAACCAAGTGTTCCAAATCTGCCAACTAAGTAGAGGTGCTGACATAGCCGAAATGGTAAGCACCATACTGCAAAACTACTACATGGGGACTGTTCATCCTGCCCATATCTTCACAAATTTGTACAATTCCCTGTGCATTGCAATCAAGCACAGTGCTCCACACCACCTCCAGTCCTTTAACATCAAAATTGTTTGCCACATGCCTGCATTGCGCATACTGCTGTAAACCATGCACAAACATATCTCCAAGCACCAACACCCTGACTTTCTCCACCTCTGCCATCTTCACTACACACAGCCTCTTTCAACACAAATCCACAACCTCAACATCTGATTGGCTGATCCCTACAGTCCCCTTTCCATGCTGCATTTGCTGGAAAACCCCAGATGTGGAATGCCCTGTCCGCGGACAGCCGCGGTGTCCGCAGACTGCGTAACTCTTAGACAGCCCTTCTACCCTTTCCACTTCACATGCATGAATACAAACTACAGGTATGCATATTTTATTCAGAGTACATGTACAACTCTTATGAATGCATAGAACAGAGTAATGCCACTAAACCTGTATAACCTATAAAATGTATGTATTGCAATTTTTCCCATCTGCTATAATCAACTGTGACTTCCAAACGTGTCTATCTACAATTTCTTTTATACACACCTATCTAAAAATTTATAATATTAGAAGATGACAGAAATAACAGTATAATTGTGGAAAAACACTTAGGGCCTCATTACACGGAAGGCGGTGATCCAGGGTGCTATTAGCACCCTGGACCATGCCGGTAAATTACCGGCACCGCCTTGGCGGTAAGGGGATTTACCGCCCCATTCCAAGGTCGGTGGGGCGGTAAATCCCCCTTCCGCCATTGCCCTTCCCCATTCCCATTTCTGCCCCATAGGGCTCTATGGGAATGGGGAAGGCGCTAATTACGGCACCGCAATTTTGCGGTGCCGTAATTAGCTCCGAGGTCCCTTAGCGGGTTGGTTTTTAACGCCTGCAAAAAGCAGGCGTTAAAGCACCAACCCGCTAAGGGACCTCGTAGTATGGCGGTAAGGGTTAACGGTCACCGTTGCCATTAACGGTGACCGTTAACCCTTACCGCCGTCCGTGTAATGAGGCCCTTAGTAGTGTATTATAAAATTACACACAGCCAGAAAAAGGTCATGCATCTTCATACACTCACACTATCATTGAAAAGCTCTCAGCTGCAGTAACACCACTGCCTGTAAATCACATCCTTCTGCTTTATAACCCACACCTTCACAAATACATACATTTCATGCTTTTCTATACAGTTTCTGTCATTTATCTTATAAAAATTGCAAAATAAATATATTATTATTTCTTCTTTCTCCTAACATTCTATAACACAGCTTTAAAAAACCAAGTGAATTTCATACACTTAATATTCTACTCATTTGGAAGCATGTTGAACTAACATATTGTAAATAAAATATATAGGCTGCACATAGTCAAATGAAATGCATGCATACACTACGTTCAGATATCAAACAAGAATGCTACTACAAAAACATAAAATCAACATCTAAATTAACAACAGTACTATAAACACACAAAATTACTAACTTGTTTCTTTTACAATTGCAGTGAAGATCACTCTCCTGAAAAGCAGCAGCATCTGAACTACAAACAGCTCTGAAGAAACCTGCTCATTCCACAAAAAAAGAGTAAGTACAATACTACCTTAATATTCTTACTGTTACTCAAATACACTGTGTGGTTCTTTCATGTAATTTGTGCACCAAATAATAAGAGATTTCTGAACCATACTGGCCACAAATCCCCATTTATTAGACAGGGATTAGCAGGTGAAGTGAACAACTTCATGTCTTCAGTTAGACATTGGGCCTGATCATGACTTTGGCGGTAATGCCGGCGGTATTAGCCCTACCGCCGAACTCCCCGGCGCTAATAGCGCCGGATCACGAGTTTGGCGGTAATGTAATTCCCCATTCCCCATTGAGTCCATTCTGGAATGCCCCATTCCCCATTGGGCTCAATGGGGAAAATTCGCTCTCTTACCGTCGGCGGATTTCCCGCCAGCAGTAATAGCGTGAATTTTTGATGGATTTCCCCCCAGCTCAGAGCTAGGGCGAAATCTGCCGAAGTCCTGATTTGGCGGACCATTAAATCCGGCGGTAATAGCGCGACTGCCGGATTTAAGGGTTACCGCCAAAGTCGTGATGAGGCCCATAGTGTTAAAGGTAAATCACCTAAGAACACATATTACATAAAAAGAACAGAAGAAGCAAAATATATCAATGATTGCAATGCAATCATTGCCCTCTTATGGAATTCAAACATAGATGTGCAGTACATTGCAGACAATTCCACTGCAGTTGCACAATATGTTACAGCCTACTTAACAAAAGCAGAAAAAAACAGAGCTTCAAGACCTCTGGAATGACCTATCATCAGACAAAACACTGTCTCAGAAATTGTACAGCTTAGGCATAAAAATGTTCTTTCATAGAGAATGTGGCTGCTATGAAGCTGCAGATCGGTTAACCGGTACTGCTTTGTATGGAAAATCTGAAAATATAGTATGGCTAAGTCTTGGTCCTGCTAAATCTAGAAAAAGAGTTCTCAAATCATACAACATAGAAACAATAGCCAAAAAATGACCCCAACTGCCAAGACATTTTGAAAAACAATTTACCAGACACATACTACCCAAACAGGAGTACCACTTTGGAAACCATGTGTCTATACCACATAGCCCAAAACTTCACATGCAAAAATAATCTAAAACCCAATGAAAAAAAAGGTAGATAAAGAGTGACAGATTGTGAAGGAAGCTTAGTGAAACTTACCAAACCAAGCTTAATTAATCATATCAAATTGTCATTAAAAACTCCTCAACATAAAGAACTATATTACATGCCCCTGGTACAACTTTTTAAACCATGGAGAAAAGAAGAAGAGATACTAGATAACTATGACTCCTATGAAGACGCTTTCAAAGCAAATGAAAGCACTATAACCGATGTAAACTTTACACAGTACAAAACAATGTTGCAGAATTAACAGCAACACGAAGAAGAACTCCAGGCTCAACTAGATAAGGACACTCCCAACAGTAGTCCACCTTCTGTAACAGGAAGCCAAGAACCACTGGGACAGCCACTAACAGCAAATGAGGCAGAATTAGCTATGACAGAAGTAGAAAACACCATGTGTCACTATGAAGAAGATACAGAAGACTTAACTGTACTACAATCAAAATTGAACAAAGAGCATCATACCATTTTTCAAGAAGTAACAAAAGAAATTGCACATGGTGTACAACATGAAAATAAAGAATGTACCTGCCAAAATAACAAACCTATACTACTGTACGTCAGTGGTGAAGCTGGTTCAGGCAAAACATTCTTAATCAAAATCATCAGCAAGTTCCTTGAACAATTGACAAACAACAAACTGTCAGTTGTTGTAACTGCCCCCACAGGTTTAGCTGCCTACAACATAGGCAGCGTCCCTTTACACCGATTACTACTCCTTCCAGTAGAACACTCAAACAAATTAGAATATTACAAACTTTCTACAGAAGCTGCAATGGAACTACGCAGAGTGTTAAAACAAATTAAAATTCTACTAATAGATGAAGTGAGTATGGTCTCCAACCTAATGTTGGCTTTGATTCACCTCAGATTACAAGAAGTACTTAAAACAAACTACGAAGAGCTCTTTGGAGGAAAACACATTATTGTTTTCGGAGATCTTCAATTGACACCAGTGAAAGGTGAATCTATTTTTAAAACCTTAGGACACAAACTCTGCCGTAAAACTGTTGGCAGCATAGGAAATGTCAACCTTTGGCAACATTTCCAATACAGAGAATAAACAGAAAATATGTGCCAATCTGCAGACCTCACTTACGCCAACATTTTAAAAAGTATTAAAGTTGGTGTACTATCTCAAGAAGCACAAGCAATATTAAAAACCCGGAACATCCATGCACTTTATGGCCATAACTCATGTGCTACTGATATCATGGAACAATTAGCACACAAAAATGTCAATTGTATGTCCTTAATGCAAGCTGTTCCAAATTCATTGAAACAATGTTGAAAAAAGAAATGCAACCAATAATTGAAATTTGCTCCACAGACAAACTGGACGTACATGGTATGACACTACCCATGTGTCAACAAGCCACAACAAGACTAAGGGCCTCATTACACGTTATGCGGTAAACCATGGTGCTATTAGCTCCATGGTTGCCACCGGTACCATACTGGTACCACAATGGAGAAAAGGGGAATTACCACCCCATTCCAAGGTTGGCGGAGCGGTAATTCCCCCTTTCTCCATGGCCCTTCCTCATTCCCATTTTTGCCCCATAGGGCTCAATGGGAATGGGGAAGGAGCTAATTACCGTACAGCATTTGACATATCACTTACTTCCCCACCCTCCCCAAACACTGTTATACACCAACACACTTGCCAAAGTTGTATTTCTCCCCATTTGTCACCGCGCTGTCCGTGGATGTCTGCGGATCCAAGATGGCGGGTGCATTGGAGCAATCTGACGCACTTCACGTTCTTCACCATCCAATCAGTGAACACGTCACATGTCCGCGGACATGAGCAAGCCGATTAGCCAATCGGTGTCCTGTCTGCGGAGCGAACAGGGAAATGTGTCTGCGGCGCTCCGCGGACATACATATCACTAATTTTTTGTGACCTACTTTTTGATCGTTTTTAAAAAAACTACTGGACGGATTTTCACCAAATGTACAAAAGGGTGCTTTCAGGACCAAGCCGCTGCTCTTGCCACAAATTTGGTGAAAATCCGTCCAGCTGTTTGGGCTGTAGGCGTGAGCAAAGTTTTTTCCCGTTCAGTCTATGGGGAAAAAATAAGTTTTGTGACCCCCCCCCTATAACTTTGCCCCCCCCGGCCCAAACCTCAGCAAACTTTGCAAAAAAACTCTAAGTGGGCCATATACTTTTTTTGCAAAGTTTTGTGAGGATACGTCCAGAGGGAGCAAAGTTATAAGCCGCCAAAAAAGTGTTCTTCCTATGGGATTAGCAACTTAACCATAACTACACAGCGGTATTGTACAAAATTGTCGCCCTCATTTGTGCGCCCCCGCAGTCACTGCGACTTTGGAGGCGCACAAAATGAGGATGACATTTACTGCGCCCAAGCAGAGCGGGAGTGTCCCCCGCTCGACCTGGGCGCAGTAACAGGGGTCGGGGGTTGCGGGAGTGTCCCCCGCTTACCATTTCAGAAAGCGGGGGACACGTAAGAAAGAAAAAATAAAGCACCCTGCAGCGTCAGCTCTAACTCACGTTAGTGGAAAGAGCTGACGCTGCAGGGATCGGAGGGGGTGGGCGGCACACTTCTGCGTGTGCCGCCCTAAAGGTGAGTGGAGTGGGGGGGTTGGGAGGGGTAATGTAGGCCGGGGGAAGCAGGCACAGTGTGATCCATATGATCACTGCGCCGCTCCGTAACTGGTGTCTGCATTTTCGGCCGTCGCAGTTACGGGGGTGCGGTGATCACATACATATATATTACACAGCCACAGTAGTGGCTGTGTAGGGATCTATCAGGCCCTGGGAGACTGGGGATCACTGGAGAATTTTGCCACATCCTTTATTGACTTTGCATGTTTTACTGGTATTTTTGGGCAAAGGCAAGTTCATGTGTGCCAGTCCCTGGCTAGACTGGCATTTTGGTGCAGTCAGTCTAGCCATTGCTTACTGTGGCATGACATTTATTACTCTGCATCTTTAAAAAAGCAAGCATGATAAGTAGTGTTACCTCGCTAGACTGATGTTTTGGCGTAGCGGGTTGTACATTCTTCAATGTAGCATGACATTTTATTAACTGAGCATCTCTGATGAATCAAGCAAGATAAGTGTTCTTATGGGTCTAAATTGGCATACCTTGGAACCAGTTTGGACAGGTTTTCTAATTGTGACATTTCACTTTTTTAATGGCCAAACCAACAGCAGTATGTACTTACACTGGAGTAGTGCCATATATTGGCAGAGCCGGTTTTGTGCCCAGTGCCAGTAATGATACTATAGAAAAACGTCTTAAAGTGAACATAAGTATGGTCTTATATGGGAATACTAGCATATGTTGGTGGAGCCAGCATGGAAATGTATGGGCACACCCAACATACAAATGTTTTTTATACTGGCATATATTGCATGGATCGGCATGATAATGCATTGGAAAAAGCCATGTGCACTTTTGGTGACTTGAATCTATTGTACTTGTTTTCATGATTTACTGTACACCCTACAAAACAGATTGTTGACCTTTTACCCAATTTTTCACAGAAAGTGTGATTTATAATGCACCATTTTAACCCATTATTCAAAACATTTACTCTGGGGAAGGAGAAGAATCCCCCTGGGTATCCCTCCCAACCCATTTTCGTTAGTTTGGGCTCCCTCACTACTCACATACTTGTGGCAAATAGTTACACCCTCCAAAAAAAACAACTCACCAGCCACCACTGATGGCTGGTATATTTGTGGACCAGGCACCACCCCCTTCTCTCTGTTGCGTTAAAGATTTAAGATTTGATAGAAAAACATATTTACTTCTTTCACTTGCAGTAGTGGATGTCTCTGCAGCAGCATAATCATGAACATTCTGCACACATAGTGGTCCGGACCGAGGTGTGGCGTGCCCTGTGCTTTTTAAGGAGCTTGGGGGGGTAAGGGAGGTGCACAGTATGGCTTCCAGGGCAGCTGCCAAATTTTGTGCTATGCCATTGAGCACCACTGGGTCTAACAAAGGCGTAGTGTGCAGTGCGCGCCTTGAAGTCTGCTAGTGAGTCCCCGGGTGAGAAGCAACGTGTGGGTGTTTTTAATAACTGTGTGGTGCTATGTATTTATGTGTGCAGCAATGATATTCCATTAAATGGTCTGGCACCCAGTATTACGCTTAGATAATAAGAACTATGGGGGGCGGGCGGCTTGGGTGTATTGAAAGAAACTTTCCCAGTTATTATACTCCAGCAAAGATAACTGACCCCTCGGGACACAACACTACACGCACACCCTTAGGTGATGGTAGACACAAGAATGGGATTTGGGAGGAAGGCAGGACTTCTCTTGTTGCTGGCTGGCACAGGAGTCTCATGGCCAATGAAGGTGTATGGAGGGTACCACCACCAAGATGGCTGCCGGTTTGGATATTACCCAGAAACCAAGATGGTCCCCAGAAATCTCCAGTGCCTCTGAAGGCCGCGTGGTCTAAAAGCACAGGGTGCAGCCCGGGCCTATAAAAACACGCACTGGGCCACACCCTGTTCTTTGCATTGTTACTGCGGACCCAAGCAACAGCTGAACGCTTACCACTCCTGCTTCCCCCGTTCCTGCCTGCTTTTACTTACCAGATCTGCATCCTGCTCCTCACCTTCCTCCAGCTTCTGTTACGCTCCTCCCTCAGGCTCCGCCGGCACATCCCTGAACGAAGAGACAATCTGGTGGGAACCACTCAGGGCAGGGACATCGCGCCAGTCCACACTTTCTCACCGGTTTGCCAGACAATTTCGGTCCTCAGGGACTTCGGTGGCAGCAAACCAGTAAGTCCACCTGCAAGAGACAATAAGAGACATTTATCAAGCTGAATTTTCACTGCGCAAGGCATGCAAGACAAACAAGAGACATTACAGCAGTGCGCAGGGCATGCAAGACATTAAAGGGTAAAATTGAAGCAGCCCGGTGCTGTGCAAACAGTACAAGGACATCAGAAGAAGTGACAGAGAGGGCGCCATGCCCCAGCACCACGCAAGTCGCAGAAGGCCTGGACCGCGCATCCACCAGTGAAGGAACTGGTCTGCCGCCTTTGCCTTGCATGCTTGGGTGCATATCAGCAAAAGAAGAGGTGAGCCTACCTACCAGCCAGTTACCAGTGTGAATTGGGGAGAGGGGAGGTATAGAGGGATGCAGGTGAGAGCAGTCAGTGATTTCCCATTGTCTTGCCCCTACGTTACACATCTCAGCCACAACTCCACCACATCAGGGCCCTTCATCACCAGCACTGGGATCTAACCAACCTATGCTGAGGGGATCTCCTCCAACCACTCCCTACTACACTGCACGCAGGGCTGTTTTGCCTACTTTGCATTGGTGGGGAAGGAGTAGTTTAGAACACGCACCCGGCATCAGAAGGCAAGACACTCCCGCAGGGCATTAGGTAAGCATTACAGAACGCAAAGCCCACGTGCAGTTAACCCTGCCCGAGCGTCATGGCGTCTGAGGTGAACCAGTTAGCAGCCATATTAGGGGAGCTTCGAACGGAGGATCACGCCGCCTGTACCGAGACCAACGGCATGTGAAAGGAATTCGTTGTGAACCGGGAATGTACCAAGGAATTAGCAAAACATCTCACGAGGACACAGGCGGGTCATGTACCCTTGGTAGGGCCACCTGATGGTGCAGCGTCACCACCAGCACACATACAGGTAACCACTCCCTCCACAGTTCCATTGGCCCCACCTGAACACTTCCTGCGGGAGTCGCACAAGTATGCAGTATTCATGAACTAGTGCCTCCTCCATTTCTTTTGTAGGCGAAGGGTGTTTCCAACTGTTCAAACCAAGATTGCATTTGTGCCATCATATTTGGGTGGACATGCAGCCAACTGGTCAGTCCAGTTATTAAATCGGGATGATCCCATCCTACACAACTTTCCAGAATTCCAGTGAGAACTAGACAAGCTTTTTGCATGCAGAACACAGGGCAAGACCCTTGATAGTGAGTTACTGACTCTTTGTCAAGGGTCACAAGACCTCCTGGTGTACATCACCACCTTTAATCGCTTGGAGGCTGAGACCAACTGGCCGGAAGAGAAAAGAACCACACTGCAAAATGTCCTGACGCAAGTGGTCAATCCTCCTGAGCGCTGTTCTGATTACATCAATCTAGTCCTCCAATTGGACCACCGTTTGCAGGAACGAAGAACTGATCGGTCCCATTCTGAGAGGTGTTCTCTATACGTTTGACCAAACGACAACAGTCCGCATTCGGTGGATAATGCCTCAGAGGCAATGCAATAAGGGAGCGTCAGAGGACCATTGACCAAGGAGGAGCGAGAGCAGAGAAGCCCTCGGAAGACTACTCTGCTCGGCAAAAATAGAAGTTTGCTTGTCGAGTAAGGAGAAGGCACCAACGGTCTCACATCTCACAATCCCTGTGATACTCTTCTGCCCCGAACAACCACAGAAGATGCATGCCTTGGAGGCATACGTGGACTATGGAGCCGTGGGGAATTACATGGACGTCACCATGTCCCATCGGGTTGGTATTCCCATGCGGCGCAGGGAAATAACGGAAAATGTCGTCTCTGTAAATGGAACACAATTGTCCTCAGGGCCAGTGACCCAGTGTACTGAGGAGGAGGTCATGTTACTCTGTCGCGATGGCCACCGGGAACGTATCATCTTCGATTTGATCAACGCACCCCAGTTCCAGCTCATTCTAGATGTGCCCTGGTTGGAGTGCCGCAACCCAAACCTCGATTGGCAAACACAAACACTGACCTTCTCAGCCGACTGCCTTCAGACCTGTTATCCGGATACTCCTGCCGTCGTCCACTCGCCGTTTGCAGTGACACAGCCCAGAAACCATGTTAGGCATCACAGGATGGCTGCCACCGGAATACGAGGCTTACCAAGATGTGTTCCAGAAGGAGCAAGCCAACACCCTGCCACCACACCGACCCTACGACTGCCAGATCAACTTGACTCCGGACTCACAGGTGCCCTGCAGTCATATTTACACACTGACAGAGAAAAAAGAGAACCAACACCTTCGTAATTATCTTGATCAATAACTGGCATATGGGTTCCTCTGACCCTCCAAGTCACCAGCAGCCTCGCCCCTCTCCTTCGTCCCCAAGAAGGTGAGAGACCTTTGGACCTGTATCGACTAGCGCACATTTAATAAAATTACGATTAAATACCAGTACCCTCTACCGTTGATTCCGGCACTCCTAGACCAGGTGAAGAGTGCTAACATCTACACTAAGTTGAACCTTCGGGAAGCGTACCACCTGGTGTGGGTGAAAGCCAGCGACGAATGGAAGATGGCTTTCCGCAGTTCGGGCTCTTTGAATACTCTGTCATGCCGTTTGGGTTGTGGTACAACCCAGCAGCATTCCAGTTTTTCATGAACAATGTCTTGAGAGAACTCTTAGACGTCTGTGCCATGGTCTACATTGATGACATTCTGATCTAGATGCAGTTGGTTGGAGTTTGAAGGGCAAGCGGGCCCCTGCGCGAACTGGTGGTTGATAGATTTGTTGCAGTAATGGAACTTGCGGCCTAGCACATGGTTTGTCTGGGAACCAAAACTCCAAGATTCCCAATGACTGAATTTAGAGCGGGTTGGTTGGCAAACCTTGTTGGGTAGAGGCGCTGGTGGTTGGTTTCAACCATTGGTTAGGTCCATGGATTTCTTGATTCTTGGTTGTTGAAATAATGGAAAAACTCTTGAATTGTTGTCATCAGTGAAGGTTTAATGTTGTTGCATAAAAAACCAGAGGGCCTAGCAGAATGTGCTAGGTGCATGTGAGAGGGGAGCCAACACGTGTTTCAACCGTAGTCTTTGTCAAGGCATGGGCAATGGTGGGTGGAATGTGTATCCAGCACGCCCAGGTTGGCTATTCAGCCCGCCGCCCAGAAGGATAAGTGATCTACTCACCAGGCGAACCAATCCCTCAACAGGATCACTCACCATGGCATAGAATCTTGCCTTGGTGGCGTTCACCTGTGCCAGAGTGTTGGGGAGTGCAATGCGCTGTCCGGCATGCAGCAGGAGTGCGTCCAGCACCCAAACCATCAGTTTTGAATATGCAGGCTGAGAAATGCCATGCAGCGGGCTCATAGTGTGTTGGAACATACCCGTGGCAAGGAAGTGCTGGACCAACACCAGCTTTACCAACAGTGGTATGGCTGTCCTGATGCCAGTCTTGCTCACTATGTCTTCCTGCATCATGCTGAGGACATATGCAATGCTCTCCCTGTTGAGGTGGTACAGGGTGAGGATTTGCAACAGTGAGGGTCCATGTTGTAGCCCTCACACAGGAACTGGGTGCACGCCTAGCATGGTGCTCCTCATCCTCCTCCTCCTATCCTCTGCCCAGCCCCTGCAGCACTATGTTGGCATGCAGTAGCTGCATATTGATGGATGTTGATGCTGAATGCGATCAGTGGCAGCATGGTGGTGTTGGGAAGTGCGTCTGTTGAAGGTGTGGCCTTTTTCAGATCCTCCATGCTGCATTGGTTGCATCTGGATGCATTGGGTGCACCTGTGGCCTCATTTCCCACACCTGCAGGCATTTACTGGCATTTACCACATGCTCTCATTTGGAGGTTTGGCCACGTAGCATTTTGCCTGTATCACCAGCATTGTTTTGCTGGTAATACAGGAAGGTACTGGCTGAGGATGTACCGTTGTTCCCATTGTTCCGTTAATACCGGCACAGGTGTTGGGAGGGGGGTTGAGGGGTGGCAATGTTCATGGTTCCAGGGGATAGCTCCCTTCCCCAGGTTCCTTTTACCAGTACCAAAACGTTCAAACTAAGAATAATCAGGTTTCTTAAAGTTCAAAAGGATAGCTCTCTCCTTTGGATACTGCAATCCACTGCCAGGGAAATGGCTCCTTTCCCCAGGTTCTCTTCACAATTAAATTAGGGTACAATCCTAAAGGTATGAATCTTCCTTAGAATTCTCCTTTCACTGTTTCACAATTTGGGTGCAGGTCCCAGACTCGCAGGTCACCTGGTATACTCTCCCGTCAGGTTTTGGATATAGTCTCTTTGGTTCTATGTCACTTTACTAATGGTCGTTTTTTCAATTGGATTTTTTGCTTACAAAAATCCAACAAAAAAATAATCGAAAGGTTTTTTAAAAATTTGGCAGGGTCCTTCCTAAACCCCCAAATTCCCTATACTCTTACCCCAACCCGACCCCTTTGATCCCCTTACCCACCGCTCTCCCATACATTTCAATTCATTTTTTCAATGGATTTTTGTCAGCAAAGAAAACATGAAAAAAATGACAGTTGGCAAAAGGATCGTATATGGTCTCTTTCACTGCTTTTTCATATAGTTAGCTTTGCCTGGTGTACTCCGTGCCACAAAGTTATGGTGTTCTCAAAGTCAGACATTTTATTAAACAAAAGTGGGTTGGTAAAATGTCTCTCTAGCCTTTTTCTAAAAAGGAACTTCCCTAACTAGAAAACCAAAACTAAAGATATGTCTTTGTCAGGTATTACATAACTTAAAGTCACCCTTGTGCCCAAAATGCCCTAAGCTGACCCTCATACTAGAAACAAAACAAAGGGGTGCAAGGAAATGTCTTTGACTTGATGTTAACAAAAAAGGGGAGGGAAATGAAGAATGCGGGAGTAGATGTTCTCTTCGTGCAAGAAACCAGAACACTGAAGGGGGAGGAGGAGGCCATCCCAGGACCTCATGAGGGCCAGAACTTCTGGGCATCCGGCCACCAGAAGAGAGGCGCAGTCGGAATCATACTACACAGGAACCATAAACTCACGGTGGTAACTTGGTGGGGATGAGCGGATGGGAGGGCCATGGTGGTGTCAGGCAAATTGCACAACTCCAGAGTCACCCTGGCGGCCATATACTGCCCCATTGTGGGTCAGATGGAATTCATTCAAGAAGCCCTGGGAGAGGTGTTGGCCAAAGCGGAAGGGCTCCTTCTTCTAGGTGGAGATTTCAAGATGAGGGCTGACAGGGAGTTGGACCACAGTGGGAAGACCATCCCGCTAGGCAGTAGATGGGGACAACCACATGGGGGGTTCCGGGATCTAATGTGGGTGTATGGGTTGGTGGACATATGGAGGGAGCTTCATCCAATCAGAAAAGGTTACACCTTCTACTCAGCAGTCCATGGTACTAGGACGAAAATAGATTATCTCTTCACAGAGCACCAGTATATGAGTACAATAGACACTTGCGAGCTCTGCCCAGTCAGCTGGTTGGACCACGACCTTGTCTGGTCAGACGTTAGCATATCAGGTCTGAAGGGAAAGGGGAGGAAGAGAAGGAGAGGGTCCTGGGCATGGCAAGAGGGAAGAAACAAGAACTGAGGGAATTGGAGATGGGCAAAATTGTAGCGGGACTCCAACACCTGCGTCAAAGATATTACGAAAAAGGCGACAAGGCTGACACCATGCAGGCAGCTAAACTGCGAGGCCAGCGAGCGGACAGATGGGTGGCAAGAATTGTGAGTAGGGGAGAGGGGGAAAGATCGGATCCGGAGGGCACAGCAGAGACATTCGCCAGTTTCTACGAGACCTTATACGAGAGGGAAGAGAAGGCAGAGAAGGAAACACTGGAGACATATCTCAATGGGGTCTCCCTTCCCGTTCTTGGAACCCCAGAGGCATCCGCCCCGGATGCCCCGATAACAGAGGAGGAGGTGCTTAAGGCAATATCGGGTCTGAAGCTGGGTAGGGCCCCAGGGAAGGATGGGTTTACTGCAGGTTTTTACAAGGCCTTCTCGGGTCATTTGGCGGGGTTCCTAGCAGGTCTAGTTTCCAATAAAATGACAACGGGAAGGGCTCCCCCTTCATTTGGCAAAGCACTTATCACTGTGATCCCAAAGGAAGGGAAGGACCCGGCTGACTGCTGGTCCTACAGACCAATCTCTCTCCTGAATGTGGACGCAAAGCTATTCACCAGGATCATTGCCACAAGGCTGGACGGCCATATGCCAGGGCGTATCCACTCTGACCAGGTGGGCTTTATACAGGGGAGGCAGGGGGCAGACACCCTTCGTAAAACTCTGCGCCTCATGAGGGAGTCAGCACCGAGGGGGGTTAACCCAGTTCTGGTGTCCATCGATGCTGAAAAGGCATTCGATCGGGTGGACTGGGGGTTCCTACATGGAGTACTCGAGAAACTGGGCTTTGGAGAGGGGATCCGGCAAGCTATTAAGGCCCTATACACAGCCCCATCAGCTAGAGTCACAGTGAATGGGTACTTGTCACGCATTTTTAGCCTTCAAAGAGGGACTAGGCAGGGCTGCTCCCTCTCCCCGCTGTTGTTAGCCATGACCATGGAGATACTCGCAGAATAACTCAGACAATCCCAGATGTTAAGGGGCATTGACGTGGGAGGCCGTACCTTTAAACTCAGCCTTTATGCAGATGATATTTTGTTACATCTGAGGGAGCCCTCTAGGTCGGTCCCAGCCGCCTTGCAGGTTATCGAACAGTTTGGACGTTTCTCAGGCTTCAGGGTAAACGTAGGCAAGTCAATGATCTTTTCCTTTGCACCAGATACGGATAGAAACCTGGCTGAACTGTCTCCCTTGGGCCTTCAAATCTGCACTGAGGGGATAAATTATTCAGGGACATGGAGGGCTGGGGGAAGGGGCAAATATCGTGGATGGGAAACATAAATGCCATAAAGATTAATCTTCTCCCCAGGGTGCTATACGTCTTTCAGATGCTCCCACTGGAGGCCCTGGAAACCTACCTTAGAGAAGCCAAAAAGCACATAATGAAATTCATATGGCAAGGCCAAAGACCCACAATAGGTTACGAGACCCTCACCCTCCCCAAAGAAAGAGGGAGGGGCACCCTCCCAGATCTGCAAACCTATCATAGAGCGGCCCAACTAAGGGCTCTGGCCCCTCACCTTAGAGAGGACCCCAACAAACAATGGGTCTACCTCGAAAATGTTCACCTGCCCCCAGTCACAGTAGGCAAATGGTTGTGGGTTCCATTGAAAAAGCTCCCAAAAAGAATCAGGGATTACCCAATACTGGGAACAATGTGGAAAGCGTTAGCAGGGGAGCGAAATAAAGAAAAGGTGACCACGTGGCCCTCACCACTGAGCCACATTTGGTCCACGCCAGTGATAGAAGAAATCCCAGGCCATGAACATTACCAGTCCTGGTTCGATGCTGGACTTAGTAGGGTCGGCCAGCTGGTGAGGGAAAACACATTCATAAGCATCCAAGAGCTCGAGGAGGCATTGGGAATCGGCAGGCTCCCTCCGCTCCTATATCTACGGCTTAAGGGAGTCCTAATGAAGTCGAAACTAAAGTCATGCATACAAAGAAAGCTCACCCCGGTCGAAAAAATCCTAGATACACACGTAGAAATGAAAGGACTCATCTCTCTCCTTTATGGAGCGCTCATGATCCCCTGGGAGGGAACAACCAAAAGCCTTAGAAGAAAATGGGAGAGGGACTTGGGCTGTGGGATCGGGGATGGCCTCTCTAGCAGAACTTTCAATACATCGATATCTTGCCAATATAAGACGCATGCCATCAAACTCCTCCACAGGTGGCAGTACTACCTGATCACACTCTCTAGGATGTTCCCGGATATCGTCGGATGTCGTCCCTGCGTTTATTATTATTTATTATTATATTACAATTATTGGCACATGTGGTGGGCATGCAGAAAAGTCCAAGCTTACTGGTCAGAAGTGCTCAGCTGGCTCAAAGAGGCGGGAGAGGGGGTTTACCCACGAGATCCAATCGTGTTAATATTTGGGTTACAGCAAAGAGATGAACACTGGGAAAAACTCCCGGACTTGACACACTCATTACTTTTGGCTGCCAGAGCCGCTCGGGCTAGAACATGGAAGAGGGCCGCCCTTCCTACGAGGAGAGAATGGGTGGCAGTGGCCAAGGACATCTATTTTATGGAAAGAGTTACAGCAGCAATACAGGGCTCAAGTGTATAGATAGAGACTGATTGCCTACAATTCATGGAGGCGTTTGTCAACACAGGGGACTCGCCCTGAGGACCACATGGGCCCTCAACCCGGCCCGAAACTCGCCCCACTACAGATCACATTGCCCTTGATTTAGGGGAGTCGATCAGCCACCGACGGTCTTGAGCCCGGTCGGAGCTGCCCAAAGAGGTTTACTATGGACAAGCGAATCCTGTGTCCCGAGACTCTGGGTTTGGGGGAAGGGGGTAGGGTGGGTGAATACATCAGGGCATTATGGCTTCCTTTTGGAGTTATTGAGGGCATGTGCCCAAAGTTGTTGTTTTGAATATGCTATCTGTTGTTCTTAAAAACTAATAAAACTGAATTAAAAAAATAAAAAACTACATCGTCGGCAAATAGGCCGATTTTATGATGGAAGTTCGCCCATCTGACACCCCGGCACCGCCCTGTTCACCCTTAAATGATGCGCAAAGGGCCCCATCACTAGTGCAAAGAGTAGGGGTGACAGTAGACACCCTTGTTTGGTTCCCCAGTTGTTTGAGAATAGGCTCATCAGCCTCCCATTCACTATGACCCAGGCGATCGAGTTTTGGTAATTTGCCTGGACCATTCTCAAGAACTTTGGTCCCTTCCCCACCTTGCTCAGCGCCTGGCTCGTGAAACCCCAGCTAACTCAATCAAACACCTTCTTGGCATCGAGCATTAGTAAGCAGGTGGGCGTAGAGCCCCCCCCTCACGGCCTTGTCAATTATGTGCATAAGCCTCCTCAAATTGTCAAACGTATTCCGCCCCTGGATGAACCCTGACTGATCTTGCACTATTAGGCTCGGAAGCACCCTTTCTAGCCACCAATACCCTCCTATACAGTTTGGCATCTACATTAATAAGTGCAATCGGCCGGTATAAGGAGCTCAGATGTGGGTTCTTCCCCGGCTTCACGATGAGAGTAATGTGCACCATTTCCATGGATAGTGATATCTTGCACCTTTCTCGGAAGTCATTAAATATCTCAGCCTGCCCTGTGTATAGCAACTGTTATAAAGAACGCCATTGTCAGCCTGTCCTCCGCCAGACTTTTGTGTGGTTTTAGCCACATTATCGCCTGCTGCACCTCCTCCCATGTTATGGCCTCCTCTAGCTGCTCTCTTTGTTCAGACGATAGTTACGGTCCCGGCCACCCTGGCAAGTATGCTTTCTGCACCTCCCTGACACATGGTACTCACCTATAAAGATCGGCAAAGAATTCCTGGACGACCCTGCGCTTATCTCCCTCCATCCCCACCAGCCCTGCCCCTTTATCCTCCAGGTTGGCTACGATTACTCTCTGTTCCTTGGTCCTTAATTGCCTCGATAGCACAGTTCCAACCTTATTCCCATGCTTGTACAATGTCTGCCTGCTCCTCAAGAGGGTGCTTCCCACTAACCTACCAATCAGCTGCTTGATTTGCCCCCTCACATGGGCCAGTTGCTTAGCAACCTTGTTTGCACCCCTCTCCTTGTGGGCTGCCTCCAGTTCCTGTATTTCCTTTGCCAGACCGTGCTATGCCTCCATTCTCTCCTCCCATAACCTATTTGATGGTTCTATTAGGCAGTGATTCTTGATCTTAATTTTGAATACATCCCACCGCTCCTCTCTTTTCCCCATCGTCTTCCATGAATCTGCAGATCACTGTCTTCACCTGTCGCTGAAAGCCTTGCTCCCGGAGGAGGTTTTCTTCCAAACGCCACCCCTTGTATCCCCCCCACAAGCCCCCACCCTCCCACTCCAATGTGACCGGTGTATGGTCTGAGATTGTCATTCTCCCTATATGGACCCTCACAGCTGCCTAGATTACCCACTGCGTTGCCATGATGTAACCTATCCAGGAATATGTTTTGTGGACGTGCAAGTAGAATGAGAAATCCCTATCCTGTGGGTGGTGTGCCTGCCGTATATCCCTAAGACCTGTTTCCTCAATTCTCTCTCTTAACTGTTTGGACATTGTCCCCATTGTGTGCCCCGTCACCCCAACCGATTCATCTTCACATCTATAGCTAGGTTATAATGTCCTGCCACCATCAGCTCAGCCATCCCAAAATCTGCACAGTTCCACCAGGCATCCCTCCAAACACCCTTCCTGCCCGGGGTTAGGAGCATATACTGATGCCCATGTGTGCATTTGACCTCTCAATATCCCCTTCACCAACACAAATCTCACCTCCGGATCCCGTTTCACCTTGGCCCCTTCAATCTTCATTGGCTTGTGAAAAAGGATGGCCACCCTTGCCCTTTTGCTTCCTGCAACAGCATGATATTGAAGTGGATATTCCCTGTTATGAAGATGACCCACAACCCCCCCCCCCATCAAATGTGTCACCTGTAGGCAAATTATCCCTGTTCCCCTTTTCTTAATCTCCTGAAGGACCGTCCCTCTCTTGCTCGGGCTGTTCAGCCCCCCTCACGTTCCATGAGTCTATCTTATACATTCATCCTTGCTTGCCGGTGCTCCATCATCCCCAGACACATTTCTCTCGACCACTAAGCCCTGTTTGCAATGTTGTACCTGACTGCCCCAGAGACTAGTAGTGTAGACTAAACTCATAACAATCCCTGGATCCTTCGTCCAGGTTCTCGACTTGACCACCATATACAAACATTGTGCAATGCGCACTCGACGCGCTTACCCTTGTTCCCTCCCCATCTTCTGCATTAGTCTTCTCTGTCTGTAATGGCAAGATTTATTGGCATACGTATTACAGATCGCTCCTGGGTCCATCCATCTTGCCACTTCATGCCTTCTTCCCCTTTTTGAGCTCCACCATTGGACCTCCTTTGTCCTGCTCCCGATGTTCCCCTTTGCTGCCTCTCTGCATTGTCCTCCATAGAGTCTTGTGGACACATGCCCCGTTCCCTTTGCCCATCCTACAGGTGAGAGACGGTCTTTTCCTAATTCCCCTAACTGAAGCCTTGTCGGGAAGAGCCAACAGTATTTCATCCTCCTCTTATGGAGTTACTCTGTGAGCGGTTTAAACAGCCTTCACCTCGCTAGTGTTGACAGACAGATCATCGTATAATTGAATTTCGCCCCCCCTCCCACTCTCAGCTGAATTTTCCCTTTCCTTTTCGCCAAGCTCATAAGCCGTGATTTATCCTTGAAACTGTGCATCTTCACCACAACATCCCGCTGCCTTGTGCCTGGTCCGCTCTCATACTACCCACTCTATGTACTCTTTCAATCTAAATGTTGCGGCCATGTTCCCCCTCCGCAAGGTCTGCAAACATCTCCCGGATGCAGCCCTCCAGGTCTGACCCTTCCACCCCCTCCTTCAGGTCTTTGATCCGGATATTGTCCCTCCATGATCTGTTATCCAGATCCTCGCACTTCTCCTTCAAGGCCCTTATCTGTTCAGCTGTGCCCTTTGCCTGCTGAGCCAGTTCAGGTATCTGCTCTGCCAATCCCGGGATGTGCCCCTCGACCTCCCGTTCACCCAGTGCATTGATATCTCTACGATTCGCCGTGATCGCCTGCAAAAGTTCCTCCATGATACTGGCTGCTTCAGAGTTGACCGTCTCCATGAACTCCCCCTTAACTTGGCCAGGGCCACACGAAGATCTTCTTTGGTGAATGCCATCTCTTCATCACTGGCCACTGTCTGGTTCCCAAAGTTGAGCTCAGTCTATATTTGCCCCTGCTGGTCACCCTCCTGCACCCGAGCCCCAGATGTGGTGCCTTTCCTCTTCTGACCCATCTACATCCTCCGGACAATCACTGTCAGCTGGCTTCACCAGTTCAAGGGGGGTTGCTCTGCCACTTCTTCACTCCTTGTTGCCCCTCTGAACCTGATTTGCCGTTGTACCATGGCTCCTCACCGGTTGGTGATTGCTCACTATAATGGGTCTCCCCTCCATGAGTGGGTTCTGTCCCTCTACCCTTGTCCATCTCCACTTGCTGCCAGCGACCAATCAGCTTGCCATCTGTGGGCCCTCTTTACCAGAACCCAACTAGCGCTCCTAGTTAATGGGCCTAGTGACCCCCTCAATTCATGGAGTGGCCTTGAGGGGCTCCTTCTTGCCTCTCTCCAGTCCAGAAACTATTTGCCTCCTCCAATGTTTTGCAAAGCTTTCCCCTTCTCACTCGCACCTTCCTCTGTAAGATGCAGTCTCCAGCCCTCTGTCCCCTCTTTGCCTTCCTTCCTTGGCCGATGCTTTCTCCTTTCTTTTGGGCACTTTACACTCCCACAGGTCACCCTCCTCTTGCTGCTCCCAGCAAGGATGTCTTAGTGGGGCACTCCTGTCAACTCTGCAGACTAGTTAGACACCAGTCTGCAGCTGGTGGCTCCAGCTCTGCTCCTGCTGCTAACACCGCCTGGCTCCCATCCTGGATCGTGACTCACCTGCTCCGCTTATACTTTGATGCCCATCATTTTCCCTGTGGGCCACACCTCCCACGGCCCGGTGCTCTCCAGGCTGCACCTTTGTTCTCCTCTGACCCATTGTCAGTCTGCAGCCTTCCGCATATACCAGGGTTGACTCGATCTGCAGAAGATGCAGGAATTCACTGTACATTTCCAGTTACGGGGACAGAGCTCACATTGCACAGGTCTGTTCAGCCCGCCATCTTGGCCACGCCCCCCTGGAGAACATGTTTTGTTGGAGTTGTCCTTTTATTTTTTGTTATGAACCTTTTTTTGTTAACAACAAGTCAAAGACATTTCCTTGCACCCCTTTGTTTTGTTTCTAGTGTGAGGGTCAGCTTGGGGCGTTTTGGGCACAAGGGTGACTTTAAGTTATGTAATACCTGACAAAGACATATCTTTAGTTTTGGTTTTCTAGTTAGGGAAGTACCTTTTTAGAAAAAGGCTAGAGAGGTATTTTCCCAACCCACTTTTTTTAATGAAATGTCTGACTGAGAATACAATAACCTTGTGGCACAGAGTACACCAGGCAAAGCTAACTATATGAAAAGCAGTGAAAGAGACCATATACCATTCTTTTGCCAACTGTCATTTTTTTCATGTTTTCTTTGCTGACAAAAATCCATAGAAAAAATGAATCGAAATGTATGGGAGAGCAGTGGGTAAGGGGATCAAAGGGGTCGGGTTGGGGTAACAATATAGGGAAATTGGGGGTTTAGGAAGGACCCTGCCAAATTAAAAAAAAACTTTCGATAATTTTTTTGTTGGATTTTTGTAAGCAAAAAATCCAATTGAAAAAATGACCATCAGTAAAGTGACATAGAACCAAAGAGACTATATCCAAGACCTGACGGGGGAGTATACCAGGGGACCTGCGAGTCTGGGACCTGCACCCAAATTGTGAAACAGTGAAAGGAGAATTCTAAGGAAGATTCATAACCTTAGGATTGTAACCTAATTTAATTGTGAAGAGAACCTGGGGAAAGGAGCCATTTCCCTGGCAGTGGATTGCAGTATCCAAAGGAGAGAGCTATTCTTTCGAACTTTAAGAAACCTGATTATTCTTAGTTTTAACGTTTTGGTACTGGTAAAAGGAACCTGGCGAAGGGAGCTATCCCCTGAAACCATGAACATTGCCACCCCTCAATCCCTCTCTGAACACCTGTGCTGGTATTAACAGAACAATGGGAACAACAGTACATCCTCAGCCAGTACCTTCCTGTATTACCAGCAAAACAATGCTGATAATGCAGGCAAAACGCTAGGTGGCCAAACCTCCAAATGAGAGCATGTGGTAAATGCCAGTAAATGCCTGGAGGTGTGGGAAATGAGGCCACAGGTGCACCCAATGCTTCCAGATGCACCCAATGCAGCATGGAGGATCTGAAAAAGGCCACACCTTCAACAGACGCACTTCCCAACACCTCCATGCTGTCACTGATCGCAGTCGGCATCAATATCCATCAATATGCAGCTACTCCAGGCCAACATAGTGCTGCAGGGGCGGGGCAGAGGATAGGAGGAGGAGGAGGAGGATGAGGAGGAGGCACCATGCTAGGCGTTTGCCCAGTTCCTGTGTTAGGGCCACAACATGGACCCTCACTGTTGCAAATACTCACACTGTACCACCTCAACAGGGAGAGCATTGCATATGTCCTCAGCATGATGCAGAAAGACATAGTGAGCAAGACTGGCATCAGGACAGCCATACTACTGCAGGTAAAGCTGGTGTCGGTCCAGCACTTCCTTGCCACGGGTACGTTCCAACACACTGTGAGCCCGCTGCATGGCATTTCTCAGCCTGCATATTCAAAACTGATGGTTTGGGTGCTGGACGCACTCCTGCTGCATGCCGGACAGCGCATTGCACTCCCCAACACTCTGGCACAGGTGAACGCCACCAAGGCAAGATTCTATGCCATTGCAGGCATGCCCAATGTTGTAGCAGCCCTGGATTGCACGCACATCGAGCTGGTGGCACCCTAGGCCTCAGAGGAAGTCTACATGAACCAGAAGCAGTACCATTCACTCAATGTCCAGGTCACCTGTGATGCAGACCTCCTGTGGACCAGCACACTGCCAGTGTACATTGAGAGGCACACAGGCCAACGGACCAGGGCATTGGGTGAGTACATGTCCCAACACATTGAGCCTAATGTACAAGAGGGGGTTCACCACAATGGAAATGCATGTCCTGACAATTCAACGTAGACACCGGAACTAACCACCCACCCGAAACATGACAGGCTGCAGGCCACTGTAGTAGTACATGTTTCAAGAAGCAGCAGTGAAGGGCCCAAACATGCAACCCAAACAGGCCAGACACATACACTGGACCACAGGTACCAGAATGCAACAGTGCACAACCCACAACATGAATGGAAGCCATATAATAAGCTGTGTTGCATAGCAATTTGCTATGCAATTCTGTAGGTTTGGTAATTAAATTGACACTTGTGTAGCAAAGCTAGCTAGCTATTTAAGTTACCCTATTCAATAAGAGCAGAGCTCACCCTGCATTCCTCTCGTGCCCTCAGGACTCGCTCCACCCTCTTTTCTCTGTTATCATGTTCACTGCAAGTTCAAAGTGGCTAATGGAGAGTGAATGCAGCAGTCATAATCCCCATTCTTAAGTGCCAAAGGCCTTCTGTGCGACTCCAAGGCAGGAATTTTCTTTTAAAATAATTGAAAACCAGAACTAATCAGTATAATACTTTTATTACGCTAACTTTATTGTTTTTCAAAAGACAGTCATGCAATCCCATTCCTAGAAATGTAAATTGTTACACAATACATAATTACAGTATTGCTACTGTAAGACACTGCATTGTCTCCATGGTTTACAGTAAAGTTTAGGTTAGTGCAGGGATGTCATTTCACCAAACTGCCAGGTGTAGCGGAAGTGACATTGCACAAACCTTGACCCCCCTGATGACATCACGGGAAGTGGTGTAATTTGACCTCGCCCCTAAGTGACATCACAGGAAGTGATGGCAAACGACCTTCAGATTTTTTAGATGCATCTAGCACCCATGTTTCCTGGTGCTCTCCTTTCAGCCAGATATAAGAACCGAGGCACAGAGCGAGGCAT
Source organism: Ambystoma mexicanum (assembly GCF_040938575.1). Classification (NCBI taxonomy): domain Eukaryota; kingdom Metazoa; phylum Chordata; class Amphibia; order Caudata; family Ambystomatidae; genus Ambystoma; species Ambystoma mexicanum. The sequence continues at coordinate 1,422,838,783 of NC_090935.1, forward strand.
GATTTGTCCACGATTACACATTTGGGGAATGCCATTTTCAGGTTCAATGTGGACTCTACAGATAAAACATACATAATGCAGTATTTCTAATAGGGTAACTGAAATCTGTAAAGCAGGCTACAGCTAGTGTATGAAAAGTCTATAGATCAATAGACACAGAAGTATGTATTTTCTGTGGTGGTGGTGTTGTGTTAAACAAGCAAAAAAAGCACTGACCTGGAGAGGCGTGCACTGCTGTTTAACCAGGAGAAAAATGCTGCACGTGCAAGTCTTGAGAATTAAATCATTGACCAGGATTTAGTATCAGCACAATTCCCTGGTTACAAATGTATATATGAGTCACCTATCACCACAATAGAAGATGCCTATTAGAGTAGCCTGCATGCACAGAGGGGAGAGCACCTGATAATGTTATTGTATCGCTTACCTGATGCCCTGCAGGAGTGTCTTGCCTTCTGATGCTGGGTGCATGTTCGAAACCACTCCTTCCCCACCGCTACACAGAAGGCGAAAACAACCCTGCGTGTGGTGTAGTAGGGAGTGGTTGGATGAGATCCCCTCATCGTAGGTTGGTTAGGTCCCAGTGCTGGTGATGAAGGGCCCTGATGTGGTGGAGTTGTGGCTGAGATGTGGAACCGAGGGGCAAGACAGTGGGAAATCACTGACTGCTCTCACCTGTATCCCTCTATATCTCCCCTCTCCCCAATGCCCACTGGTAACTGGTAGGTAGGCTCACCTCCTTTTTTTCTGATATGCACCCAAGCGTGCAAGGCGAAGGCACCAGACTAGTTCCTTCACTTGTGGATGTGCGGTCCAGTGCTGCTGAGACTCACGTGGTGCTGGGACAAGGAACCCTTTCTCTCACTTCTTCAGATGTCCTTGAACTGTGTGTGCAGTGTGGGGCTGCTTCAATTTTACCCTTTAATGTCTTTCATGCACTGCACACTGCTGTAATGTCTCTTGTTTGTCTTGCATGCACTGTGCAATAAAAATACAGCTTGATTAATGTCTCTTATTGTCTCTTGCAGGTGAACTCACTGGTTTGCTGCCACCGAAGTCCCAGAGGACCGAAATTATCAGGTAAACTGGGGAGAAAGTGTAGACTGGCACAATGTCCCTGTGCTGAGCGGTTCCCACCAGATTGTCTCTTCTTTCAAGGATGCGCCGGCGTAGCTTGAGGGAGGAGCGTAACAGAAGCTGGAGGCAGGTGAGTAGCGGGATGGAGTTCCGGTAAGCATAAGCAGGCAGGAGCGGGGGGAAGCAGAAGCAGGAGCGATAAGCATTCAGCTGCTGCTCGGGTCCGCAGTAACAACGCAAAGAACAGGGTGTGGCCTAGGGCATGTTTTTATAGGCCCGGGCTGCACCCAGTGCTTCTAGACCATGCAGCCTAAAGAGGCACTGGATATTTCTGGGGCCATCTTGGTTTCCAGGTAGTGTCCAAACCCAGTGGCCATCTTGGTGGTGGTACCCTCCATACACCTTCATTGGCCATGAGTGTCCTGCGCCAGCCAGTAACCAGAGAAGTCCTCCCTTCCTCCCAAATCCTATGCTTGTGTCTATCATCACCTAAGGGTGTGCGTGTATGTTATAAGAGGCGTCACAAGATCGCTGGTTACCTTTTCTTCCTGGGGAGCGAGGAGATGAGGCTGCCAGTCTGTCGATGAATCTTCGCAAAGATGAAAGAGCAACGCGGGGAACCGACCCAACACCCTCCTGACAATAAATGACAGGATTGAGCTGAACCAGCTCCCAACGTCACGGGTAGCACTTCTCTGTATTTGCGTGACGTCAGGACAGTGTAAACACTGACAGAGAAGGCCAGATGAAGTCCACTTCGGTACCAGCAGTTCGAGGGACAGATCTTCGGTAATACCTCGGTGGTAGTAATGGCACGGATACCGGCAGGGCACAAGACCAGTAGAGAAGGAAATGGGGAGGCAGACCCTTCAAGGAGGAAAGAAAGAGTAGGGGAAGAGAACGAACACCCCAGGACCGGACCCCTTTCCAACCGAGGAATGGTGCAGGACTAGAGAGGAACCCAGGCAGGGACCTACCTAACCCCAAAGACCAAGTACCAGACTGGAACCCAAAAGGGCAAGTAACAAGGCAGGGCAGGGCACAAGGAACAAGGCAAAGGATAAGGAGCACTGGGCTAAGCACGAGGTAGAAACAGGAACAGGACAGGAGCAGAACAGAGACTCAGGCAAAGTAGGGCTCCTGGAGCGTATACACGGAACAAACCGCGTTGAGACGCGTTGTTTCCGGGTCTGCAAAGGCTATTTATAGCCTGGGACCAAAGTGAGGCTTGGAACGCAAGCCGCTGTCACTGCGCATGCGCGAAACGTCAGATACTGACTTTCCGCGCATGCGCAGGACATTCAAGATGGCCGCGCCCAGGGAGCCGGGAGCCCGGACCGCGGTACGCCAAAGAGAAAGGCGCCAACGCGGATACAATCTCCAGGAGGGAGACCGCCGCAGCTGAGGACCCCGACACCCTGAACAGGTGAGTGGCGCGCGCTGCGTGACACCATACCCCCTCCCGGACAACCCCGGGGCACCAGGTTTCCAGGGATAGCGACGGAAGAAGTCCCGAACTAAGCGCGGGGCATGCACAAAGGAGCAAGGCTCCCAAGTCCGGTCACAAGCCGGATAGCCCTTCCAACTGACCAAATACTGAAGCACCCCACGCCTAATCCGCGAATCACAAATCTCCTCTACCTCAAACTCAGGGACCCCCTGGACCAACACCGGGGCAGGGCGGGAACATGGACGGCCAAGAACATCGGGCACACAGGGTTTCAAAAGAGAGATATGAAAAACAGGATGTATCCGCCAAGAGTGAGGCAAAGACAAACGAAAGGCAACAGGGGAAATGCGTTGAAGGACGCGAAAGGGCCCAAAAAAGCGGGGAGCCAATTTCACGGGCAAATTGCGAACAGGCAGATTCTTGGAAGATAGCCAAACCATATCGCCAACCCGAAGGTCGGGCTCAGGACTCCGCCGTTTATCGGCCTGAACCCTCATACGTGCTTGTGCCACTGCCAAGGTACTGGCCGCCAGGCGATGTTGATCACGGATGAGAGCCACCATGGCATCAGCCGACGGAACGGCACTAGGAGGCATCGGACGAAGAGGCAGCAGCTTGGGGTGCAGACCAACAGAACAAACGAAGGGACTGAGTCCGGTAGCAGAATGAACAGCATTGTTGTAAGCCACCTCCGCGGTGTCTAACCAATCTGACCAGTTGTCCTGAGTGGCATTGGCGTAACATCGCAGGTACTGTTCAAGGGATTGATTAGTACGCTCGGTTTGCCCATTGGTTTGGGGATGGTAACCGGAACTCAGAGCGCGCTGAATGTCCAAATGATGACACAGTTGATCCCAGAAAGAAGAAATAAACTGCGAACCACGATCCGACAGAATCTTCTCAGGAAGACCGTGAAGACGATACACCTCATGTAAGAAACGTCGAGCCATCTGGGAGGCAGTGGGCAGCTTCGGAAAAGGTATGAAGTGAGCCAACTTGGAAAAACAATCCACCACTACCATGATACACGTATTCCCGCCAGAGGGTGGTAATTCAACAATGAAGTCTGTGGCAATAGTATGCCATGGGTACGGTGGCGTAGACGTAGGTCGCAGTAGACCAAGGGGTTTCTTGCGTGGAACCTTCACCTGAGCACAAACAGGGCAAGAATCCACATATTGCTTAACTTGTTTGGCCCATCCTGGCCACCAGAATTGTCGTGCAACCAATTCTTGGGTGGTATTGACCCCACGATGACCACAGACAACGGAATCGTGACAATTCTGTAGGACAGTCCTTCGAAGATTCAAAGTGGGGACGTACAGGCGATCCTTGAAGAAAAGCAATCCGTCGCGTTCACAGATGTCATAATGTCGCAATACCAGGGATCTGGAGGGGTCTGCCCGAGTCGCATCTAAGAGTTGCTGAAGCTGAGGAGTCAACATCGATAGGAAATGCTTCCAAGGAATCAAGGGTTCCTTGGTCTTGGCTCTGTCTATGTCGTCGTCCAAGGATCGGGACAGGGCATCAGCCTTTATGTTCTGAGAGCAAGGTATGTAAGTCACCACGAAATCGAACTGAGAAAAGAAAAAGGCCCAACGTGCATGCCGTGAGGTTCTGCATTGCAAGGAACGTAAAAATTGAAGGTTACGGTGGTCTGTGCGCACTTCCACTGGATATTTACCACCCAGCAAGTGATGTCGCCACTCTTCGAAGGCTGCTTTTATGGCCAAAAGTTCCTTCTCGATCACAGCGTAGTTTCTTTCGCTGGGTGACAGCTTCCGCGAATAGTAGGCCACAGGATGTTCTGTTTCTGTAACTGGATCATGCTGCAACAGGACTGCATCAACTGCATAGTCCGAGGCATCCGTTTCAACTAAGAATGGTTCTTTGTCATCCGGATGATTCAAAATAGGAGCTGACATAAAGGCTTTTTTTAATTCCTGAAATGCCACTTCGGCCTAGAATCCCAAAAGAAAGGAATCTTGTTGCTGGTCAGACGAGTCAACATGGCAGTTAAGTGAGAAAATTGAGGAATGAAACGTCGGTAAAAATTAGCGAAGCCCAAGAACCGTTGCAGTGACTTAACATCATGGGGCTGTTTCCATTCCTGTATGGCTTGCAGTTTCGTGGGGTCCATCTGAACTCCTGTGCTGCTGATTACATAGCCTAGGAATTCCACACTTTCCAGATGAAACTGGCATTTCTCAGCTTTGGCATACAAATGATTGGCAGATAATCTACGGAGGACTTCCTGAACATGTTGAACATGAGCCATGCGAGTAGAAGAAAAAATCAAGATGTCGTCCAGATATACCCATACTGACACTCCTACAAGATCTGAAAAGACAACATCCATGAACCGTTGGAAGATGGCCGGGGCATTGCAGAGTCCAAACGGCATTACCCTATACTCGTAATGCCCAAAAGGTGTTTTGAAGGCCGTCTTCCACTCATCACCATCTTTAATCCGCACTAAGTGGTAGGCTCCTCTTAAATCCAACTTGGTGAAGATCAGAGCAGATTTCAAGGATTCAATGATGTCCCGGATGAGTGGCAGGGGGTATCGGTCCTTGCACGTGATTTCATTCAAACGGCGATAATCAATACACGGGCGCAAAGTACCCTCTTTCTTTTTGACGAAGAAAAGCGGAAATCCCGCGGGGGATTTAGATGGTACAATGTAGCCCTTATCAAGGCAATCCTCGATGTACTCCTGCAGGACACCCTTTTCTAATTGAGTCAAAGAATAAACCTTGCCATGAGGAATGACTGCATCAGGCAGAATATCAATGGAGCAGTCGAACTGTCTGTGAGGAGGCAATGGAATGTCTTCTGGTTTGGAGAATACTTTGAGAAATTCAGCATATTCCTGAGGTATGGACTGAGTAACACATAGGCGGACAGAGGTGTTTCCAGGAGTGGGTAGCCCCAAACCAGATTTCGCCGGAAGGGTATCACGAAGACGACATTCCTGAGAACAACGTGCAGAAGAAAAGACCATGGTTCGGGAAGTCCAATTGACCTGTGGATTGTGGTAAAGCAGCCAAGGCAAGCCGAGCACTACAGGGAAGGAGGGAGACTTGATCACATCCAACGAAATCCGTTCAAGATGTTCTTCCACTGATAGCCATAACTGACCGGAATGTTGGCACACAGGACCCGAAGACAATGGTGTACCATCGATTACCTCAACCACTGCTGAATGTTCCTTGCGATACAGGTGGATCCCATTGGAAACCGCAAACGAGGCATCAATGTAATTGCCCGATGCTCCACAGTCCAGAAGAGCCCTGGTCGTAATGCATTTCCCTTGCCATGCAATACCGACTTCCAAGACCAACAAGGGCACCGAGTGCATGGGCGGAAGGTCTGAATCAGAAAAACGGCCCACCGCTGCCTTCTCACCACACAGCGGGCCCGTTAGTTTTCCGACTTCTTCAAGGGACGTAGAGGACAGGTACCTAGATAATGTCCAGTCCCTCCACAATACAGACATAGGTTTTGTTGACGTCTTCTCTTCTTCTCAGCCTCAGATAATGGTCCGCGAATAGCTCCCAGTTGCATGGGCTCAGGACCCGCGTCAGTTGGGGTTGTAGATCCTGAAGGGTGTACTGAGAGTCCCGGATGGTATCTTTCCGTTCGACGACGTTCACTTCTCCTTTCAGCCAGTCTGTGGTCGATACGGAGGACCTGATCCAACAATGCGGGTAGGGTTTCTGGTTCAGAAATATGCAGCAATTCATCCTTGTATTCGTCTCGTAACCCACGACGGAACAAAGTCTTCTGAGTGATTTCGGGCCATTGGGAATCAGTTGCAAGCTGCCGAAACTGACTAATGTAGTTAATGATGTCACCAGATCCCTGTTTGATTTCCATCAGCTGGTTCTGGGCCACGGCAGCCAGGTTTGGTGGTTTGAAGATATCCAGAAAGGCCTTTTCAAAAGCAGCAAAATCACTCAACAAGGGACTATCGGCGGAAACCAGGGGAGCAGCCCAAGCTAGAGCGTTGCCGGTCAAGTTACCTAGGATGTACCCTATCTTGGCCTTGTCTTGATTGAAATGGCTTGATCGAAACTGAAAATGAATCCGGCAATGGGTACAAAACTCCGCAACTCGACGTGGATCACCATCGAACTTCATAGGAGTTGTATGGGCCATAGAATTCTCAGGTAGTGGAGCAACATTCAATCCTCGACCCATTGCTTGCTGAAGAGTGTCATTCTCCTGGCGAAGGGTGGTCATCTCGAGACGCATGGCTCGTACTTCCTCACGTAGTTCTTGCATGTCTGCCATGTCGGAGCTGGAGGAAAGGCGTCTCAATCTGTTATAAGAGGCGTCACGAGATCGCTGGTTACCTTTTCTTCCTGGGGAGCGAGGAGATGAGGCTGCCAGTCTGTCGATGAATCTTCGCAAAGATGAAAGAGCAACGCGGGGAACCGACCCAACACCCTCCTGACAATAAATGACAGGATTGAGCTGAACCAGCTCCCAACGTCACGGGTAGCACTTCTCTGTATTTGCGTGACGTCAGGACAGTGTAAACACTGACAGAGAAGGCCAGATGAAGTCCACTTCGGTACCAGCAGTTCGAGGGACAGATCTTCGGTAATACCTCGGTGGTAGTAATGGCACGGATACCGGCAGGGCACAAGACCAGTAGAGAAGGAAATGGGGAGGCAGACCCTTCAAGGAGGAAAGAAAGAGTAGGGGAAGAGAACGAACACCCCAGGACCGGACCCCTTTCCAACCGAGGAATGGTGCAGGACTAGAGAGGAACCCAGGCAGGGACCTACCTAACCCCAAAGACCAAGTACCAGACTGGAACCCAAAAGGGCAAGTAACAAGGCAGGGCAGGGCACAAGGAACAAGGCAAAGGATAAGGAGCACTGGGCTAAGCACGAGGTAGAAACAGGAACAGGACAGGAGCAGAACAGAGACTCAGGCAAAGTAGGGCTCCTGGAGCGTATACACGGAACAAACCGCGTTGAGACGCGTTGTTTCCGGGTCTGCAAAGGCTATTTATAGCCTGGGACCAAAGTGAGGCTTGGAACGCAAGCCGCTGTCACTGCGCATGCGCGAAACGTCAGATACTGACTTTCCGCGCATGCGCAGGACATTCAAGATGGCCGCGCCCAGGGAGCCGGGAGCCCGGACCGCGGTACGCCAAAGAGAAAGGCGCCAACGCGGATACAATCTCCAGGAGGGAGACCGCCGCAGCTGAGGACCCCGACACCCTGAACAGGTGAGTGGCGCGCGCTGCGTGACACCATACCCCCTCCCGGACAACCCCGGGGCACCAGGTTTCCAGGGATAGCGACGGAAGAAGTCCCGAACTAAGCGCGGGGCATGCACAAAGGAGCAAGGCTCCCAAGTCCGGTCACAAGCCGGATAGCCCTTCCAACTGACCAAATACTGAAGCACCCCACGCCTAATCCGCGAATCACAAATCTCCTCTACCTCAAACTCAGGGACCCCCTGGACCAACACCGGGGCAGGGCGGGAACATGGACGGCCAAGAACATCGGGCACACAGGGTTTCAAAAGAGAGATATGAAAAACAGGATGTATCCGCCAAGAGTGAGGCAAAGACAAACGAAAGGCAACAGGGGAAATGCGTTGAAGGACGCGAAAGGGCCCAAAAAAGCGGGGAGCCAATTTCACGGGCAAATTGCGAACAGGCAGATTCTTGGAAGATAGCCAAACCATATCGCCAACCCGAAGGTCGGGCTCAGGACTCCGCCGTTTATCGGCCTGAACCCTCATACGTGCTTGTGCCACTGCCAAGGTACTGGCCGCCAGGCGATGTTGATCACGGATGAGAGCCACCATGGCATCAGCCGACGGAACGGCACTAGGAGGCATCGGACGAAGAGGCAGCAGCTTGGGGTGCAGACCAACAGAACAAACGAAGGGACTGAGTCCGGTAGCAGAATGAACAGCATTGTTGTAAGCCACCTCCGCGGCGTCTAACCAATCTGACCAGTTGTCCTGAGTGGCATTGGCGTAACATCGCAGGTACTGTTCAAGGGATTGATTAGTACGCTCGGTTTGCCCATTGGTTTGGGGATGGTAACCGGAACTCAGAGCGCGCTGAATGTCCAAATGATGACACAGTTGATCCCAGAAAGAAGAAATAAACTGCGAACCACGATCCGACAGAATCTTCTCAGGAAGACCGTGAAGACGATACACCTCATGTAAGAAACGTCGAGCCATCTGGGAGGCAGTGGGCAGCTTCGGAAAAGGTATGAAGTGAGCCAACTTGGAAAAACAATCCACCACTACCATGATACACGTATTCCCGCCAGAGGGTGGTAATTCAACAATGAAGTCTGTGGCAATAGTATGCCATGGGTACGGTGGCGTAGACGTAGGTCGCAGTAGACCAAGGGGTTTCTTGCGTGGAACCTTCACCTGAGCACAAACAGGGCAAGAATCCACATATTGCTTAACTTGTTTGGCCCAACCTGGCCACCAGAATTGTCGTGCAACCAATTCTTGGGTGGTATTGACCCCACGATGACCACAGACAACGGAATCGTGACAATTCTGTAGGACAGTCCTTCGAAGATTCAAAGTGGGGACGTACAGGCGATCCTTGAAGAAAAGCAATCCGTCGCGTTCACAGATGTCATAATGTCGCAATACCAGGGATCTGGAGGGGTCCGCCCGAGTCGCATCTAAGAGTTGCTGAAGCTGAGGAGTCAACATCGATAGGAAATGCTTCCAAGGAATCAAGGGTTCCTTGGTCTTGGCTCTGTCTATGTCGTCCTCCAAGGATCGGGACAGGGCATCAGCCTTTATGTTCTGAGAGCAAGGTATGTAAGTCACCACGAAATCGAACTGAGAAAAGAAAAAGGCCCAACGTGCATGCCGTGAGGTTCTGCATTGCAAGGAACGTAAAAATTGAAGGTTACGGTGGTCTGTGCGCACTTCCACTGGATATTTACCACCCAGCAAGTGATGTCGCCACTCTTCGAAGGCTGCTTTTATGGCCAAAAGTTCCTTCTCGATCACAGCGTAGTTTCTTTCGCTGGGTGACAGCTTCCGCGAATAGTAGGCCACAGGATGTTCTGTTTCTGTAACTGGATCATGCTGCAACAGGACTGCACCAACTGCATAGTCCGAGGCATCCGTTTCAACTAAGAATGGTTCTTTGTCATCCGGATGATTCAAAATAGGAGCTGACATAAAGGCTTTTTTAATTCCTGAAATGCCACTTCGGCCTAGAATCCCAAAAGAAAGGAATCTTGTTGCTGGTCAGACGAGTCAACATGGCAGTTAAGTGAGAAAATTGAGGAATGAAACGTCGGTAAAAATTAGCGAAGCCCAAGAACCGTTGCAGTGACTTAACATCATGGGGCTGTTTCCATTCCTGTATGGCTTGCAGTTTCGTGGGGTCCATCCGAACTCCTGTGCTGCTGATTACATAGCCTAGGAATTCCACACTTTCCAGATGAAACTGGCATTTCTCAGCTTTGGCATACAAATGATTGGCAGATAATCTACGGAGGACTTCCTGAACATGTTGAACATGAGCCATGCGAGTAGAAGAAAAAATCAAGATGTCGTCCAGATATACCCATACTGACACTCCTACAAGATCTGAAAAGACAACATCCATGAACCGTTGGAAGACGGCCGGGGCATTGCAGAGTCCAAACGGCATTACCCTATACTCGTAATGCCCAAAAGGTGTTTTGAAGGCCGTCTTCCACTCATCACCATCTTTAATCCGCACTAAGTGGTAGGCTCCTCTTAAATCCAACTTGGTGAAGATCAGAGCAGATTTCAAGGATTCAATGATGTCCCGGATGAGTGGCAGGGGGTATCGGTCCTTGCACATGATTTCATTCAACCGGCGATAATCAATACACGGGCGCAAAGTACCCTCTTTCTTTTTGACGAAGAAAAGCGGAAATCCCGCGGGGGATTTAGATGGTACAATGTAGCCCTTATCAAGGCAATCCTCGATGTACTCCTGCAGGACACCCTTTTCTAATTGAGTCAAAGAATAAACCTTGCCATGAGGAATGACTGCATCAGGCAGAATATCAATGGAGCAGTCGAACTGTCTGTGAGGAGGCAATGGAATGTCTTCTGGTTTGGAGAATACTTTGAGAAATTCAGCATATTCCTGAGGTATGGACTGAGTAACACATAGGCGGACATAGGTGTTTCCAGGAGTGGATAGCCCCAAACCAGATTTCGCCGGAAGGGTATCACGAAGACGACATTCCTGAGAACAACGTGCAGAAGAAAAGACCATGGTTCGGGAAGTCCAATTGACCTGTGGATTGTGGTAAAGCAGCCAAGGCAAGCCGAGCACTACAGGGAAGGAGGGAGACTTGATCACATCCAACGAAATCCGTTCAAGATGTTCTTCCACTGATAGCCATAACTGACCGGAATGTTGGCACACAGGACCCGAAGACAATGGTGTACCATCGATTACCTCAACCACTGCTGAATGTTCCATGCGATACAGGTGGATCCCATTGGAAACCGCAAACGAGGCATCAATGTAATTGCCCGATGCTCCACAGTCCAGAAGAGCCCTGGTCGTAATGCATTTCCCTTGCCATGCAATACCGACTTCCAAGACCAACAAGGGCACCGAGTGCATGGGCGGAAGGTCTGAATCAGAAAAACGGCCCACCGCTGCCTTCTCACCACACAGCGGGCCCGTTAGTTTTCCGACGTCTTCAAGGGACGTAGAGGACAGGTACCTAGATAATGTCCAGTCCCTCCACAATACAGACATAGGTTTTGTTGACGTCTTCTCTTCTTCTCAGCCTCAGATAATGGTCCGCGAATAGCTCCCAGTTGCATGGGCTCAGGACCCGCGTCAGTTGGGGTTGTAGATCCTGAAGGGTGTACTGAGAGTCCCGGATGGTATCTTTCCGTTCGACGACGTTCACTTCTCCTTTCAGCCAGTCTGTGGTCGATACGGAGGACCTGATCCAACAATGCGGGTAGGGTTTCTGGTTCAGAAATATGCAGCAATTCATCCTTGTATTCGTCTCGTAACCCACGACGGAACAAAGTCTTCTGAGTGATTTCGGGCCATTGGGAATCAGTTGCAAGCTGCCGAAACCGACTAATGTAGTTAATGATGTCACCAGATCCCTGTTTGATTTCCATCAGCTGGTTCTGGGCCACGGCAGCCAGGTTTGGTGGTTTGAAGATATCCAGAAAGGCCTTTTCAAAAGCAGCAAAATCACTCAACAAGGGACTATCGGCGGAAACCAGGGGAGCAGCCCAAGCTAGAGCGTTGCCGGTCAAGTTACCTAGGATGTACCCTATCTTGGCCTTGTCTTGATTGAAATGGCTTGATCGAAACTGAAAATGAATCCGGCAATGGGTACAAAACTCCGCCACTCGACGTGGATCACCATCGAACTTCATAGGAGTTGTATGGGCCATAGAATTCTCAGGTAGTGGAGCAACATTCAATCCTCGACCCATTGCTTGCCGAAGAGTGTCATTCTCCTGGCGAAGGGTGGTCATCTCGAGACGCCTGGCTCGTACTTCCTCACGTAGTTCTTGCATGTCTGCCATGTCGGAGCTGGAGGAAAGGCGTCTCAATCTGTTATAAGAGGCGTCACGAGATCGCTGGTTACCTTTTCTTCCTGGGGAGCGAGGAGATGAGGCTGCCAGTCTGTCGATGAATCTTCGCAAAGATGAAAGAGCAACGCGGGGAACCGACCCAACACCCTCCTGACAATAAATGACAGGATTGAGCTGAACCAGCTCCCAACGTCACGGGTAGCACTTCTCTGTATTTGCGTGACGTCAGGACAGTGTAAACACTGACAGAGAAGGCCAGATGAAGTCCACTTCGGTACCAGCAGTTCGAGGGACAGATCTTCGGTAATACCTCGGTGGTAGTAATGGCACGGATACCGGCAGGGCACAAGACCAGTAGAAAAGGAAATGGGGAGGCAGACCCTTCAAGGAGGAAAGAAAGAGTAGGGGAAGAGAACGAACACCCCAGGACCGGACCCCTTCCCAACCAAGGAATGGTGCAGGACTAGAGAGGAACCCAGGCAGGGACCTACCTAACCCCAAAGACCAAGTACCAGACTGGAACCCAAAAGGGCAAGTAACAAGGCAGGGCAGGGCACAAGGAACAAGGCAAAGGATAAGGAGCACTGGGCTAAGCACGAGGTAGAAACAGGAACAGGACAGGAGCAGAACAGAGACTCAGGCAAAGTAGGGCTCCTGGAGCGTATACACGGAACAAACCGCGTTGAGACGCGTTGTTTCCGGGTCTGCGAAGGCTATTTATAGCCTGGGACCAAAGTGAGGCTTGGAACGCAAGCCGCTGTCACTGCGCATGCGCGAAACGTCAGATACTGACGTTCCGCGCATGCGCAGGACATTCAAGATGGCCGCGCCCAGGGAGCCGGGAGCCCGGACCGCGGTACGCCAAAGAGAAAGGCGCCAATGCGGATACAATGTCCAGGAGGGAGACCGCCGCAGCTGAGGACCCCGACCCCCAGAACAGGTGAGTGGCGCGCGCTGCGTGACAGTGTAGTGCTGTGTCCCGAGGGATCATGACAGCACACCCCTCCCAAGCCCAAGCCCCCCCAAGGAAAGCTGTACCTGGCCCAGGTCGTCCTTGATAATTCTGATGATAACGGGCTACTAGATGTGGTGCGTGTATATTGGAATCCGGTTCCCAGTTCCTCTCTAATAGACTATACCCATTCCAGTCAATCAGATAATACAGCTTCTTTCTTACCACCTTCAAACCCATAATATCTTGTACCCCATACTCAGGTTCTCCCCCCTGGACTAACACTGGGGGTGGTGTAGTTGCAGTGATGTAATCTCGGATACTATGGTGAACAGGTTTTAGTAGCGATACATGAAAAACTGGGTGAATCCGTAGAGTAGATGGCAAGTTAATTATGGACATGATGCAGTAAGGGCCAACGTATTTTGGGTGAAATCTCCTATGGCCCTTCAGCTGGATGTGTTTAGTAGCTAACCACACCTTGTCCCCTACTTGGTAAATTGGGGCATCGGTTCTCCTTTTGTCTGCAAATCTTTTGTAAGTCTCTTTTGGACTGTAAGCTCACAGTGGCTTGCTTTAGGGTTTCTTGGTTATTAGCGTACAAGGAGGCAATAGTGGGCATCTCCAAAGGTGTGGGTGGATCATAGGCTGAGGTGCATGAGTGTCTACCATGTAAAACAAAGAAATGTGAGAAACCAGTGGCACTGCGAATGGTGTTATATGCATATGCTGCCTCCCAGAGCAAGTTCACCCAGCTCTTGCCCGTTTGTGTAAACATGCAACACAGGTATTGTTCTAAGGTCTGATTGGTTCTTTCGGTCTGGCCACCGGGTTGTGGATGGTGGCTGGTTGTCAGGCGAATCGATTTTGGCAAGGGCACAACAGTTTCTCCAGAACCGGGAAACAAATTGACTCCCTCGTTTTGATATTACAATGGAGGTGAAACCATGCAGCCTGACTATATTTGCTAGGAAAACCTGGGCCAGCGTCCCAGCATTTGGCAGTCCCTTTAGTGGGATGAAATGTGCCATTTTCCTCATGAGATCGACCACCACTAAAACAGTGTTGTATCCATTGCAGGGAGGGAAGTCGGTAATAAAATCCAAGTATATAGTGTGCCGGGGGGGGGGGCGCTGGTATTGGTAATAGGTAGAGCAGACCTTGGTTCTCAGTGTTTTATTTCATGCACAGACATCACAGGTCATGACGCATTGCGCCACATCCTTTTCGCCAAGTCAGCCATCAATGGTGCTGCCAGATTTTTGCGAGGATCTTTGTAACACCTGGGTGGCCTGCAGTCAGAGTATCATGATAAGCCCACAAGACTTGGTTTTGCATGACGACTTCCTGCAAAAACAAACGATCTTTGTAATATGGGAGACCATTGTACTCTGCCTGTTGATGAGAGTCCAGAGAGACCCAGGTCTGTATCTGTTCAGTCTTCATTCCTTGTCTGATCGCCTCCTGCAAGGAATCCTAGTTGGTGGGGACCGTGTCCATGGCTCCTGGAAGTTTGTCTTTGGGAATGATGGTAAATGGTGCGGGAACTACATAGACGTCAGTCCCCCTCTGCATCCCAGCCTATGCAAGAGCGAGCGTCGGCTTTTCTGTTCCGTACTCCGTGTCAGAATGTCACAGTGAAATCATACTCAGTAAAGAACCGTGCCCCTCTTAGTTGTCTGGGAGATTGAGCCTTTGCCGTCTGGAGGTACTACAGGTTACGATGATGAGTAAGCATTGTGATGGCGTGACGGGCCCCAAGAAGGTGATGTCGCCATTCCTTGAAGGCTGAAAGCAGCGAGTAGTTCCAAGTAGTTCCTTGTCCATCACAGCATAATTCAATTCGGCAGGCGCAAACTTTTTAGACCAAAATGCTACTTGATGCAGTTGGTTGGTCTCAGTGTCTCTTGGGACAACACTGCACCCATAGCGACGCCGGAAGCATCGGTTTCAACCAAATAAGGGAGTCCAGGATCCAGGTTTGGCAGCACTGGGGCGGTGGTGAACAGGTGTTTAAGCCTATTAAAGGCTTGTTCATCATCAGCGGTTCAGAAGAACGTCTTGTTGTTGCAGAGCAAGGACGTGACAGGATGTACAATATTGGATAAGTTGGAAATGAAACGCTGATAAAAATTGGCGAAACCCACGAAGCTCTGAACTGCCTTCAGCGAGTCGGGTGATGGCCACTGAAGGATTGATTCTACCTTACAGTTCTCCATGCATATTCCCTGCAGAGTCAGGATTAAACCCAGAAATTCTACCTCAGTGCTGTGGAAGGCACACTTCTCCAATTTAGCATACAGTTTATGTTGACGTAGTTTCTCCAAGACTGCCTTCATGTGTAGCACGTGGTCCTCCATTGAGGCGTAGTAGATCAGAATGTCGAGTGGGTTGGTTGGCAAACCTTGTTGGGTAGAGGCACTGGTGGTTGGTTTCAACCGTTGGTTATGACCATGGATTTCTTGATTCTTGGTTGTTGAAATAATAGAGCAACTCTAGCACTGCGCGCTGCTGTAATGTCTCTTGTTTGTCTTGCATGCCTTGCGCAGTGAAAATTCAGCTTGATAAATGTCTCTTATTGTCTCTTGCAGGTGGACTTACTGGTTTTCTGCCACCGAAGTCCCTGAGGACCGAAATTGTCTGGTAAACCGGAGAGAAAGTGTGGACTGGCGCGATCTCCCTGCGCTTAGTGGTTCCCACCAGATTGTCTCTTCGTTCAGGGATGTGCCGGCGGAGCCTGAGGGAGGAGCGTAACAGAAGCTGGAGGCAGGTGAGTAGCAGGATGCAGATCTGGTAAGTATAAGCAGGCAGGAACGGGGGAATCAGGAGCGGTAGGCGTTCAGCTGCTGCTGGGGTCCACAGTAACAATGCAAAGAACAGGGTGTGGCCCGGGGCGTGTTTTTATAGGCCCGGTCTGCACCCTGTGCTTTTAGACCACGCGGCCTTCAGAGGCACTGGAGATTTCTGAGGGCCATCTTGGTTTCCAGGTAATATCCAAACCGGCGGCCATCTTGGTGGTGGTACCCTCGATACACCTTCATTGGCCATGAGTCTCCTGTGCCAGCCAGTAACAAGAGAAGTCCGGCCTTCCTCCCAAATCCCATGCTTGTGTCTACCATCACCTAAGGGTGTGCGTGTAGTGTTGTGTTCCAAGGGGTCAGTTATCTTTGCTGCAGTATAATACCTGGGAACGTTTCTTTCAATATACCCAAGACGGCCGCCCCCCATAGTTTTTATTATGTAAGCGTAATACTGGGTGCCAGAGGACTTTAAAAAAAAAACACCATTTAATGTAATATCATTGCTGCACACATAAATAGATAGCACCACACAGTTATTAAAAACACCCACAAGTTTCTTCTCACCTGGGGACTCACTGGCAGATTTCAAGGCGCGCACTGCACACTACCCCTTTGTTAGACCCAGTGGTGCTCAATGGCATAGCACAACATTTGGCAGCTGCCCTGCGAGCCATACTGTGCACCCCACTTACCCCCACCAAGCTCCTTAAAAAGCACAGGGCATGCCACACCCCGGTCCGGACCACTATGTGTGCGGAATGTTCATGATTATGCCGCTCCAGGGACATCCACTACTGCAAGTGAATGAAGTAAATATGTTTTTCTATCAAATCTTAAATCTTTAATGTAACAGAGAGAAAGGGGTGGTGCCTGGTCCACAAATATACCAGCCATCAGTGGTGGCTGGTGAGTTGTTGTTTTTTTTTGGATGATGTAACTATTTGCCACAAGTATGTGAGTAGTGAGGGAGCCCGAACTAACGAAAATGGGTTGGGAAGGATACCAAGGGGGATTCTTCTCCTTCCCCAGAGTACATTTTTTGAATAAGGGGTTAAAAGGGTGCATTACAAATCACACTTTCTGGGAAAAATTGGGTAAAAGGTCAACAATCGGTTTTGTAGGGTGTACAGTAAATCATGAAAACAAGTACAATAGATTCAAGTCACCAAAAGTGCACATGGCTTTTTCCAATGCATTATCATGCCGGTCCCTGCCATATATGCCAGTATAAAAAAACATTTGTATGTTGGGTGTGCCCATACATTTCCATGCTGGCTCCACCAACATATGCTAGTATTCCCATATAAGACCATAGTTATGTTCACTTTAAGACGTTTTTCTATACTATCATTACTGGCACTGGGCACAAAACTGGCTCTGCCAATATATGGCAGTACTCCAATGTAAGTACATGCTGCTGTTGGTTTGGCTGTTAAAAGTGACAAGTCACAAATGGAAAACCTGTCCAAACTGGTCCCAATGTAGGCCAGTTTAGACCCATAAGAACACTTATCTTGCTTGATTCATCATAGATGCTCAGTTAATAAAATGTCATGATACATTGAAGAATATACAGCCCCCTACGCCAAAACATCAGTCTAGCGACTTATCATGCTTGCTTTTTTAAAGATGCAGAGTAATAAATGTCATGCCACAGCAAGCAATGGCTAGACTGACTGCACCAAAATGCCAGTCTAGCCAGGGACTGGCACACATGAACTTGCCTTTGCCCAAAAATACCAGTAAAACATGCAAAGTCAATAAAGGATATAGCAAAATTCTCCAGTGATCCCCAATCTCCCAGGGCCTGATACATATATATTACACAGCCACTACCGTGGCTGTGTAGGGATCTATGTGATCACTGCGCCCCCGTAACGGCGACGGCCGAAAATGCAGACACCAGTTACGGCGCGGCGCAGTGATCATATATGGATCACACTGTGCCTGCTTCCCCCAGCCTACATTACCCCTCCCAACCCCCCCACTCCACCCACCTTTAGGGCGGCACACGCAGAAGTGTGCCGCCCACCCGCTCCGATCCCTGCAGCGTCAGCTCTTTCCACTAACGTGAGTTAGAGCTGATGCTGCAGGGTGCTTACGTTACCCCCGCTTTCTGAAATGGTATTACCACCATGGTTGCTGCCAGTACCATACCGGTACCACCATGGAGGAAAGGGGAATTACCACCCCATTCCAAGGTTGGCGGGGTGGTAATTCCCCCTTCCTCCATGGCCCTTCCCCATTCTCATTTTTGCCCCATAGGGCATAATGGGAATGGGGAAGGAGCTAATTACGGTACCACAAATTGCAGTACCGTAATTAGCACCAAGGTCCCTTTGTGGGTCCCAACTTTAACGGCTGGTCTACACCAGCCGTTAAGGTCGGGTCCCACAAAGAGACCTCGTAGTAAGGCGGTAAGGGTTTACCGGTACTGGTGCCCTTACCGGTACCAGTAAACCCTTACCGCCTACAGTGTAATGAGGCCCATAGTTTTTTATTTATATTCTCAAGTTGCTAATCTATCTGTTGGGTTGTTGCAGATTCTTGGGGCAGTTAGATACCTGTTGGCATATTCTAACGGTTTATTTCCTCTTATAATTTAGTGGTATTGATTTATCTGTTTGGTTGTTACAGAATCCTGAGGCAATTAGATACCTGTTGGCGTATTTTAACTGTTTATCGTTTTTTAATTGAAGTTTTATTAATGTTTATGCACAGATTAGTTATAAAATGTTGGTTTTAAGAATATTAAATAAGCGTTTATAAGATTTGCTGGTAATCATTGCTTTAAGGTAATGGTACTATGATTACATTCGAACCACCCACAATTCTTTTTTTTATATATGCAGTATAGTGACCTGCATTGGTTGTGGTTCCTGCATGGTAGATTATACCTATGGTTGTGAAGGTTTTCTTACCAAGTGATACTTGACCATGTGTGAATCCAGTCAGCTTGCAGTTGTTTTTAGTACCATTTGCATTGTAACATAGAAGCATTAGTATTACATATGTGTTTATATTAGTAAGGTGGAGCGATTATCTGAATTGCAGGTAGTACATAATCTGCCATGGGTTGCATTTTGTACAAGTTGCTGAAATGGAACGGATTCACAGTTAGGCATGGATACATACACAAAACGTTAATTTGGGATTTCATCATGTTGCATATTGTTACAGAGAGTGCATGTATGTTTCGACATGTATGAAATCTGGAAGATTTCATTTATAGGTATGTTTTTGTTTTCCAGTACTTGTAGTAAGTACATTAGAAATTATTGTGGATCTTCTTGTGAGTTTATAGTGAATTTCACCATTCCAGCACAGTAGTCCAATTCTTGTCTTATTCCATGAACACTATATGTGTTGTCAGGATTGTTGGTTGCATTTCTATGAAGGACTAATATTTGCAAACAAAATTGGTCTGTACTGTGTAAGTAAATGTTGTCAACAATTGGTGGCAATTGAAATAGAATATTGATTGCTACATTTGCATAGCAATTTACACCAGTTATATTTGATAATTTGAATGGACCAGGTAGTTATGTGTCCAAGTCATTTTTTCAGAGTGTGTGTTGCTTCTTTGAAGAAGTACCTGAGTTACTTTGAGAAATAGATTCTTCTTTGGTTGAAGTAATTGATGCAGTATAAGCTTCTTTTACTCTCTTTGGAGGATTTCCAGTGAGATTCTGTTGCATTTCTGTTTGAAGTAGTTTTCTTTTACAACGTTTTCCTTTTTATGGAACAGGATATATTTTTAGATGGGGGGTGTATAGTGAACATAGTCCATTGTATTCTAAAATGCCAGGAATATCAGCGTTTACTTTACTTGCATCAAAGTTGATTAGAAATAGACCGTCAAGTGTACATAAGCGTGATAGTGCTACGTAGCTCATGCCTTCTTTAAAGACTGTGTTCCCAATATCTATCAATGCTTTATATAGGGTAAGACCTTGTGATTTGTGAATGGTGACTGCGTATGCTAGAGTTAGAGAAAATTGTTCTCTGCGTACATACATGTCTTTGAAAAGAAGGAATCTAGCTGTTGATCGCCCTATCCTTTTTACTTCTGAAAGTTTGTCAAAGAGAATATTGAAAAACTGAATGTTGTTGTCACGTGGTATGTTTGAAAGCCAACAACTGTACCCAGTGCTCCATTAACTAGTCCTTGCTCCACGTCAAGGTTACGTTTAAGCATTACTCTACAGTTTAAAGATAATTTTAATATTTTCTCCAAACCAGCTGTGTTGGAGATAGATTTTCTAAGGTATTTAGTCTTGTTGTGGCTTGTTGACACATGGGTAGTGTCATACCATGTACGTCCAGTTTGTCTCTGGTGCAAATTTCAATTATTGATTGCATTTCTTTTTTCAACATTGTTTCATTGAATTTGGAACAGCTTGCAAGAGTGGCCATTAAGGACATACAATTGATATGTTTGTGTGCTAATTGTTCCATGACATCAGTAGAACATGAGTTATGGCCATAAAGTGCATGGATGTGCCAGGTTTTTAATATTGCTTGTGCTTCTTGAGATAGTACACCAGCTTGAATACTTTTTAAAATGTTGGCGTAAGTGAGGTTTGCAGATTGGAGCATGTTTTCTGTTCATTCTCTGTATTGGAAATGTTGCCAAAGGTTGACATTTCCTATGCTGCCAACAGTTTTACAGCAGAGTTTGTGTCCTAAGGTTTTAAAAATAGGTTCACCTTTCACAGGTGTCAATTGAAGATCTCCGAAAACAATAATGTGTTTTCCTCCAAAGAGCTCTTTGTAGTTTGTTTTAAGTACTTCTTGTAATCTGAGGTGAATAAAAACAAACATTAGGTTGGAGACCATGCTCACTTCATCTATTAGTAGCATTTTCATTTGTTTTAACAGTCTGCGTAGTTCCATTGCAGCTTCTGTAGAAAGTTTGTAATATTCTAATGTGTTTGGGTGTTCTACTGGAAGGAGTAGTAATCGGTATAAAGTGACGCCACCTATGTTGTAGGCAGCTAAATCTGTGGGGGTAGTTACAACAGCTGACAGTTTGTTGTTTGTCATTGTTGAAGGAACTTGCTGATGATTTTGATTAAGAATGTTTTGCCTGAACCAGCTTCACCACTGACGTATAGTAGTATAGGTTTGTAATTTTGGGAAGTACGTTCTTTATTTTCATGTTGTACACCATGTGCAATTTCTTTTGTTACTTCTTGAAAAATGGTACGCTGTTCTTTGTTCAATTTTGATTGTAGTACAGTTAAGTCTTCTGTATCTTCCTCATAGTGACACATGGTGTTTTCTACTTCTGTCATAGCTAATTCTGCCTCATTTGCTATTAGTGGCTGTCCCAGTGGTTCTTGGCTTCCTGTTACAGAAGACTGACTACTGTCGGGAATGGCCGTATCTAGTTGGGCCTGGAGTTCTTCTTCATGTTGCTGTTCATTGTGCAACATTGTTTTGTACTGTGTAAAGTTTACATCAGTTATAGTGCTTTCATTTGCTTTGAAAGCGTCTTCATAGGAGTCATAGTTATCTAGTATCTCTTCTTCTTTTCTCCATGGTTTAAAACTTTGTAGCAGGGACATATAATATAGTTCTTTATGTTGAGGAGTTTTTAATGACAATTTGATATGATTAATTAAGCTTGGTTTGCTAAGTTTCACTAAGCTGCCTTCATAATTTGTCACTCTGTATCTACCTTTTTTTTCATCGGGTTTTATATTATTTTTGTATGTGAAGTTTTGGGCTATGTGGTATAGATACATAGTTTTCAAAGTGGTACTCCTGTTTGGGTAGTATGTGTCAAGTAAATTGTTTTTCAAAATGTCTTGGCTGTTGGGATCATTTTTGGCTATTGTTTCTATGTCGTCGTATGATTTGAGAACTTTTTTTCTAGATTTAGCAGGACCAAGACTTAGCCATACTATATTTTCTGATTTTCCATACAAAGCAGTACCAGTTAAACGATCTGCAGCTTCATAGCAGCCACATTCTCTATGAAAGAGCATTTTTTATGTCTAAGCTGTACGATTTCTGAGACAGTGTTTTGTCTGATGATTGGTCATTCCAGAGGTCTTGAAGCTCTGTTTTGTTATGCTTTTGTTAAGTAGGCTGTAACATATCGTGCAACTGCAGTGGAATTGTCTGCAATCTACGGCACATCTTTATTTGAATTCCATAAGAGGGCAATGATTGCATTGTAATCATTGATATATTTTGCTTCTTCTGTTATTTTTATGTAATATGTGTTCTTAAGGGGTTTACCTTTAACACTATGTCTAACTGAAGACATGAAGTTGTTCACTTCACCTGTTTCTGTAATTGGTCTAGGGAAAACAAACCAGCATTTGGTGTAGTATTTCCCTTTGTTTTTGTATTTGTGACGACAATATTTGCCACATTTGTGTCTTTGAAATTGTACAATTTGTGCATGAAGACCACTATTTGTTGCTTCTGATGGAATTTCACAAGTGACATATTTTTCGATAAACTGTAAAACAGTGGAATCATTGTCTTGACCAAATTTCGGAGCATCTTTAATCCATAAAAGCATGTGGATATGTGGTGCTCCTCTGGCTTGGTATTCATTTCTCCAGGGAGGAACCGTTTTATTACAAATAAAGTGTAGCATAGCAATGAAACAATGATGGAAATATCTTGAAACATTAACAGGATCTAGAGAGCAAAGTTCTCCAGGTGTTAGTATATCTATGTTTGTTTTGTTTTTGTTTGATATGTGTAGGAAATCATGTAAATCTTCCCATGCATATTCTGCACAACTTAATGTAAAAAGCCAAGTGGGTGGGCTAAGGTTTCTTATCATACAACGTACATCTCCGTGACATCGCAACCAGTACTCTTAAGTACCACACATGTTTGCTTACAGATTTGTAATGCTTGATTGTAAAACCTCATCTTTTTCTTGCACTTTTTGTAGTAATTGCGTAGCTGACATATTTTGAAAGTGGGTTCCTGATTTCAATGTGTGTGCAACTCCGTAACATAGAGTTGCTAGTTCACTTTCAAAGAGTAGATGGAATATGTATTCCACATTTTGTCTAAATCTGGGATCTTCAGAATACATTCATAATGAGCGGTATTCCGATGCTGTTATGTGAATAGGTCTATCCTCGTACCTTCCTCCTTTGCCAGTATGAAAGAGTAGAGGAAATGTCAAGGAGTTCCCCCCTTCTCACCTGAGTCCAATCTTTGCTGGATTTCTTGGTTGATGCCTTCTTGCGGACGGATCGGGTCTTGAATAAGGCTGCACGAGTCTCTTCCGACTCCAGCGTGCGTTCAAAGTTCCGGGATGCAACGATCCAGGAATCCGGGAAATTAAGAAAGTGCACTACACAGCACACTAGTCCAGGAAGTAAGAAAGAAAGGAGAGGGACTAGGAATGGAGTTGGTAGGGACAGAATCAGGGAAACAATACTGCGAACTACGGAGCACACGTCTGATCGCTACTTCGCAATAGCATTGAGACGCGCGGAGCTGCAGGGGCGTTGTCTATAAATAGAACATACTACGTCCAACGTGTAGAGCGAGGAAGGTGTTTCACACTGGACGGCCATGTTGGGAGTACCAAGGAGTGTAAGCCCGTTGAGAGAAGGACCAGGAAGTCCAAAAGGGCCGTATTCTGTAGGTCATGACAGGAAAAGCACATGCTTCTATACTTTTTTTCCCATATGCTGATTGGTGATCCTTTGGTTTGTCGCATTTGGTACGTTTCTAGTGCATCATCTATGATGTCATTATAGTGTAATGGATGAATTGTATAATGGTCTAAAATATTGGATACTGTAGCAGGATCTAGAAGTTCAAATTAACCAGTTTCTGATGACTCTTGAATTATTTTATTTGTTTCCCTTAAGTTCTCTTCAATATTTATTTCTTTGTAGTATTCATTATTGTATTTTAGATATTGCAAGGCTTGTCTAACTTTATGTAAGTCTACGAGTTGTTGCCACATTTTTTTGTCTTTTGTAGGTACACCATTTACTAAGACAATTAAAGATTGCTCTATTGGACGTTGCACTCCCAGAGTGTGCAAATTTTCTTTTAAATCTAATGGTAAATAAACTACTTTGCCACGAATGCCTTTCATCAATTCAGAGGGAGGTAATTTTTCTGTTTTTGGTTGAAGGCGTATTATTGCTTGGGTGCACTGTTTGAATTATGATGCTCTCATATAAATTCAGTTGTTGCAGGGGTTTTGGTAGTGGGAATAATTCCAAATAATTTGGGATAGCACGTGAAGGAGTTTGATTGTTGTCAAGTTTTGTAGTGCAGGAACTGCAAAGTATTAAGGGGTCAGTTATTTCGTATTTGTTTTCTGCTATAAGGTAGAGAGCTAATTCAACCCATTTGGAATCTTCATTGTTTTCTATTTTGTATGTTACGTCTATAGTTTTAGTGTTACTTTTATAAAAAGTTCTGCGGCAACACACACACACATGGTTTGGTACTTCAGTGGATGTACTTTTAAATTTTAGTATTTCTTTTTTGTATGTGTGTAGTAGAAGGTTGCCATCTGTACGATTGTTGCTAGTCTGTTGTGAAGCTACTGCATTTTGGAAGTGGCTTTTACTTCCAAAATATTTTTTCTGGATATGCTCTATTTCTTCGAGTAGGTCTTTGGCTGTACCATTTAGAAGATTGTTATTTAAATTGGCTAGTGCTAAAGCAGGACTTTTAGCATAGTACAGTTTATAGACTAGATTTCTTATTTGTTTCACTATTCTTTTCACTGTACCACAGTAGCATATACTCTGAAGTGCTTAGTATATTTGCTTATGGTAACACTTGCTCCAGCTTTCCCCCTCACTGGCATCTCATGGTCTGTACTTGCTTGGGGTTTCTTGCTGTGCTTTGTCTTGTCTGCATTCAAATATTCTTCTTATTGGGTATTGAATTGATATTGGGTTTTGTCTGCATTCAAATCACTTTTGAATATTGTCTGTATTAGCAATCTCATACCATTCAATTACTCGGTTGCATATGTGTTGGTATGCCCCGGGGTCCCCAACTGCTTTGGGTAGACTCACTGGTTGTTCCCTTCGTCTCCGACTCTTGGCGTGCCTCTGCAATGAAACGTCCTCACTGGTTTGACTTCTCGCACTGTGTGGACGTTCCCGCAGCATTTCATGCGCTCCATGATCTCTCACCGGCTTTCCTCCGTGGCCTGGACTGGAGAGCGCTGCCTCTCTGCACGACAGTACCTACAGGAGCTCCTCTGTGACTCCCAGTGCTTCTGCGGTCCTTCAGGTATGCCTAGCTCGCTTCTCTTCCCTTCTCGCTACACCGGTATGAGTGTCTCACGTTCGTGAGCCACCGCCTGGACTTGCATGTTTTCTCTCGTACTGCTTTATCCTAACCTGTTCTCTCCCGCTGTCATGAACAGATCCCTGGATAGGTAAACCACCACCTGTACTTTCAAAGGATACAAGTTGTAAAGTCAGACCTTAGTAAAGGATACGTGGTGAGAGTATTCCAACCTGCATATTCTGTCTCTGATCGCTGATGGACTACCACAGAGAGATGAGAGTAGATCAAAGTAAGACCTTCCAATTGATGAAACTCTGATAATACATTTACAGGCAGAGTGAGTAATCAATGGAAAGGGCAAAGAGCACGAACAACCACCAAGCTGTAGAAAATAAACAAGACTATGAGTATGCTTTCCAGGATGTCTCAATCTATAGTACCCCCTCTGAACCCACACTAAACTTTTGCCATAGTCCAAAAGCATCCACGTAGAACACGAGATAAATCTAATTGGAAAACAACGACTATGAAGGGGAAGGTTAGTGTGGAAGCTAATCCCGAACGGCACGAGGGTCGCGCTAGTGCCGGGTTGGTGCACCCCTGGTGCACTTTGGGTATCCACAATAGTTCAATGTACAGAAGAAAATAGAACCCCAATCCTTATCTGGATAATTGTTCCGACGTGAGTAGTAATAGGAAGTTCCAATGCCCTTGGAGAAATAAACAATGAACCCAAAACAGAACTGATTTGAGCAAAACCCAAAATGATGAATATGGAAGAACACTGCAGCAGCTGCCAAACTAATTTGAAAGGATCAGAAGGGTTCAACAGACAGCTCAGGTAACTGTTTATTATGAGTAGCACTCCGAGATAAATCCCTCTATAGAACAGACAACAAAAGCAGCAGTCAGGATTTGACCCAAGAAAGGCTTACTGTTACGCTCACCTGGCTCCCACAGAGGCGTCGATCTGGACTGGACTGCTGCGGTCTCCACCAATGTGACGTGTAGGGCCGAGATGACGGACTGGACTGGCCCACCTAGCTTCGTTTGCTTGGCCCGTAGGAATATTCTTCTGCAAGTGGAGAAAGGGAATTAACCACCCGTGGAGTTGAGCGTAAATCCCCCCACCCCGCTGTTCTCCCCACTGATCACCTTGGATGTTCCCTCTTATATTCTCACCTGATGATTTGAAAAGATGAGCTCTCCATCCTGCATTGAGCGCAGGGGCGCGTAGATAACCAGTTGCTTCACTGGCTCAAAGGGATCGGTGAGTTCCAGGACAATATTAACTCCGATATTCCCGGCAAGACGCCGTAAGTATGTAGTTCGTAAGAGTTCAAATGCCTGACTTTCACTCTTGTCCGATTCCTTGCAGGTTGCAGCTTGACCCTACTGAAGAGTTCCTCGTGGCAACCGGTAATGTTCTGGTAAGGATTTGTATTATCCAACACAGTTCGATCAAATAATGTCCATATGTAACCTGTTGCTTTCTCCCTTATTCAGGCGCTGAAAGAAAGTATGAAGTCTCTGGGAATAATGCCCCCGGGCGGTAAAATCAGGTAAGAAGTTTGTGGTGAGGAGGGTTCCCCTTGTTAGTCCCTTGTTTCACCTTGCTGTCCTTTTGTTTCCCCTTAGGGGCCGGGGTTCGGCTAGGATGCAGTGGAAGCTGCGCCGACCCGTGAAGAAGAATAGTACACCGGTGGTAAAATCAGGTAAGTCTATGGGGGGTATTCCTCTGTGTATTCCCTTGGCTCACCTTGCTGTTCTTGTCTTCTCCTTAGGTGCCGGAGTTCGGCAGTAACATGCAGGAGGATGTGGTGAAATGTGAAGATGCTGCGAAGGCCGGTGAGTTCAGCGCGGCGCTGCAGCAGGCGAGGCGACGCGCATTAAATAACTTCTTTCTTCCAGCTCGAAGGCGCGATGGATCAGGAATTCAGGTAAGGATCAAAGGTATTGCGCTTGTTCTAACCTTTTCTCCTTCTTTCTCCCTTTTTCTAGGAGCTCCAAACTCGAGGCGGGCATGGCAGATGACTGGATGCAGACTTGCAGGCACGGTGAGCGTTACGCTGCTGGATGCAGAATAACGCGAAGCGTGTGCTGCTCTTCGGGTGTGGTTTAAATAGCCTCCAAAGTAGTTCCAGGTAAGTATTCCTCCCCAGCCCCACCCGAGTAAAAAAATAGTCCCTAGGTAAAGTAGTCCCTTCCAAGCCTCGTTTGGCTTGGAGCTCTTGCTGCATGGTCTGCATAAAGTACGTTTGCAGCATGTTCTGCATCAGGTAAGTTTTAATCTATGAGCCTGGCGCCTATGGCGCCAGGACTGACCCTCCATATGAGCCTGGCGCCATGGGCGCCAGGACTGAGCCCAAGTAGCCCCTAGCGGGGGTTGTTGGGCTTGCTTGGGGTAACTTGATGCCTTCTTCCGGGGTTGCTGGACTTGGTCTGGTTCCCCGGGGGTAGGCATTATGACACTTACTTGGTGATTTCGGCTCGGGAAGTTTCAATGAGGAGAAAACGTTCCAGGGAAGAAGAATGCAGTCAGGACACCGCCAGAATGAACACTTACTAGGAGCATCCCGCTTGGGAATGATAGCGGGAAGCAGGAGCCAGCAAATTCTGATCCGAATGCTGAAGGAAAAGGACGTCCGAAAAAGCTGGTAAGGATGGTAGGAAGGACTGGAACGAGCCGGGGCTTCAGACTAAGCCACAACGATCAATCAGAAGCAGTGACTGACTGCCGGCGTACAACTAAATACATACAATGGAGTCATGTGACATTAAAAAAGGAACACGTGCTCTCTAACGGCGAATCAACTGCCGATGCCGCCTACCAGGAAGTGTATCGAACAATCTCCACCATGTGTAGAACGGTCTAGCCATTCTGTGTGCACCGCGTACATTCTGTGGGATGATATGTACTGGAGAAGCACGGACACCACGATGAAGGGGCAAAGTAGGTGTGACACCTGCACTGCCTTTTCCGTTAGTGCGGAGGCGTGTATAAATATGCCGTGCACTTTAGGTCCATTAAAACAACTAACCTACATGTTAGGCATTCTGGCTTCTCTTGGTTTTAATGATCTCTTTCCTCCTCCTCCTTATCTCAGTACCTGAGGGTTTATGGGAGTTGAAGTCCATAGATGGTACTTGATTTCTTGGATGGTTTTGTTCAAAAGTCTCATATGATATGATAGTTTATTTATATAGCGCCTATACACAATGTTTCAAAGCGCTTCAAGGCAAGGGAGGGAACAAGGGAAAATACAATGACATTCTTACAGGCCATGAACAGTAGGATGTGAAATTAACTATCGTACTCGGCCTGACGACATTTCAGATAGTACAAGAGCTAAGACATAGATAAGAAAGGGAGGGGGAGAGTGGGAAGGAAATGGAAACAGACAAGCGACTACCGTACTAGGCCTGACAACATTTCTGGTAGAGCCGGAGAAAAACAAGAGGTGAGGGAGAGGGGTGCAGAAAGGTAGGGGGGAACAAAACAAGCGACTATCGACAGGCCTGACGACATTTCAGATAGTGCTGGAGTGGAGGAGGGGGGTGGGGAGGAAAAAACCTGTAAGGGTAGGGGGAGAAGACAGACGAGGTTGCTATCATACTAGGTCCAGGGACAATTCTGATAGAGTAAGTGCATAGAAGAAAGTAAGGGGAGGAGATAGGAAATGGGGGAAAGGGAGAGGATGATAGAACAGAGAGTAAGCAGTCAGAAAGAGTGGAGAAGCAAGAGGGTAGAGCGAATACAATTGCAGAAGTCAGTAGTAACACATAATGTTGCAAGCCAGGATACAAGATGAAGATGGGAACAGCATGATTCAGGGTCACCATGAGTACAAGATGCAAAGGAAGTCCAGCATGAGAGTTGAGAAAGGGTGACGCACCGTGAATGAATGAAGTCCATAAAGTCAAATCCAGCATTGGCCACAAGATGGTGATGGTGAAACTAGAATTTATCAGGACTCATGCAGAGATAGGCTTAGGCTTGAGGCTTAGGGGGGTGGGGAGCATCCAGCAAAACAGGCAACACCTGTGTGCGGGAATGGTGGGGGCACAAGGGAACATCAGAAAGAGAAGATGTTATGTGAGTTGTGTTTGAATCATAGTTGGGGGCTTGACTAGAGTAGTTTAGGGGAAAGGTTTTCAGACTTTTACTATAAGGGGGAACCGTTAGCTGACAAGCCATTAATAACTCTGGTATTATAGGGTATTTCTTCAGAGGAAAGGGGGTAATACCGTGTCTCATCCGATGGAGTCACTACCTCCCCTGGTAGTTGTCTCCTCCCATGTGATCCTCGCTCATATAGCGGCCCTCGGGGTCAGGATCGGGTAGTGGCTGCCGTCCCCTGGCCACATGGGAGGAGGTCACCGCCGGGGAATCAGTAATGACTCCACTGGATTCATCACAACTCTACTGCCAGGACATGTGTGCATTTCTTTTCAACACTTGACTTTGCCTGGTTTACTCTCCGGCCAGGACTTGTGTGCATTTTCTTTCAAGTGCGTATCTATTTTCAAAACTGCATTTTTGGCACTTCTCATCTGCTCATATTATCTGTTCATTCAGCTTGTTTTACAAATATTCAGCAAACCTTTTCATCATGGTTCAACATACAATGCCTCTCTCTGGTTTCTATCCTTGGTCTTCCCCAGGTTTGTATTGAGGGCCCTAGACTCCAGTCCCACTGTCTAGGGCCTTTGTGACACTTCCCGACAGTGCTTCGGTATCCCAACCCTTTCCGTGGGCTCATTGGCTTTCTGTTTATGGCTTCTCAGAGTTCCCGACTCCAAGTCAGGTAGTTCTCCCACTCCCACCACTCTCCCTGTCGCTGTCGGCATCTTTGGTAAGCACCTACACTCTGAACGTAGTCCCACTATGGATAGAGCCCTATCCTCGGCAGCCTTCAGGCAGCATGACTTGCTTCCTCGCACTCTGTGTCCTGCGAGCATTTCGAAAAATGCTTTGCTCGCCAGGCTGCCCCCTCGCACCTCGTAGCTGTCTGGACTTCTGCACTGCTGCCGGGAACCTTGCTCTGCCGTGAGCTGGAGAACTCCATGCTCCTCTTCCCGGTATGGTGTTAAACCATGTAGGGCCAATGGTCTTATCCCAGCGACTAGACTGCTGCAGATGGTTCTCCTGGGGAGTGATCATCATCACTCCTCGCCTCTTTCCCGTCTCAGTTGTATTGTTTCTGATGTGATGTTGAGAAAGGTGACATCGAATTTTATTGGCAGTAATCATCACTGCTTCTTTCTCGTCTCAGTTGTTAATAGCCTCGTCTTTAGAGGGTATTGTGATATACTTGAATTAGGCTTTGTTAAGGGTTCAGGGAGAGTGCCACAATATGCCATCAAGGCATGAGGAAGAGAGGGAACATCCCTAAAAGGTAATGGGGGTATGTGACTGTTTCTGATGATTCTGTGTTGTCCCCTGAAGGTCGCCTCCCCCATGTGGTCCTCCCTCATATAGCCGCCCCAATGGTCAGGATCAGGTAGCGGCTGCTGTCCCCTGGCCACATGATAAGGAGTAATGACATCATCAGATTCATCACAGGTGGTATAATGTAAGGATGTGCAGACACTCCTTGGTTTAACACACACAAAACATTCCCTGGTGCGCATATAGTAACAGGGCAAAGTGCAACTTCAAATGCATGCTTTCGATTATATATGGTCTCTTAAACATTCAGACTCTGTCATACCTGTGACTTTCATAATCATCTCCTCTACCTCTTCAAGTTTCTCAAACCTGTGCAGCATTAATTTAGGCCATCCCCTCAATAATTCAACATACACCTTTACTGTTCTTCTTTCTATAGCTGGCCATAAAAACATGAATTGTCTCTACTCTGTATAAACTGTAAAATGCACATCTGTTTCTGTAGTGGGCACCGATTCCACACACCTATCTTTTCACCTAAATAATCTTCTCCTTACCAAACTATATCCTGCACCTTCTCATTCCTAACACACTCTTATTCCCTACCAACATTATCCGTCCTTCATCTAATATATTTAAGCATTGCAATTGCAGGAGCTGCATGGGCCATAGTTCCCAGTTCTAGCCAATGATAAACCACAAATCTGGGGGGTCATCCCCGAAGCGGAGACAAGATATCAAGAAGCACCATTGGGTGGCTTAGCTTCCCAAACTTCATTATGGGTCACCCATTCCCAGGACCAAGCAGTATTTGCACCCCTAGTGCCCACAATCCTTTAATCAGAACTTGTGTGGTGAAAGAGAACTCTTTATATTCACAGTACCAGCTGCTGTACTTCCAGAAATGTCTCCATGGCCACAAATGCTCCAGCACCCAGAGTCATTTTCCAGCAGTCTTGGCCAGCTGTCGTGCAGGACGTCTTCCCTGAAAGACAGCAGTTGCAAGTTCAGGTAATCTTGCACCTCTTCACACATCATATCCCACACCAGGTTTTTGCCTGCTTCAAGCGTTGAAGGGCCTCCCGGGTCAGTTGGCTAACGGTGCTGATAGCATGCAACTCCCAAACATGTGCCCTGCTGCTGGAACGCTTTGCCCCAGATATGAGCCTGGTGGCCTTCTCTAACCGATCTACTCGGCTATCTAAATGTGACCCTTTGTAAATACCCCATGTTGCAAGAGCAGTTTTGGCCCCATTTCATATGTTATCAACTTACCTTTTTTGTCGCCCTCCAAATAGCTATTTTCTCTGTTGTTCCAATCAGATTTTAGCCCCCCTATTGCAGTTTGGGTAATGAGTAGTAACCTGAGAAATAGACTGGGGAAGAGTAAATAACATTGTAGCTACCATTGAATGAAACGCCAAAAACCTTTATCCATTCTTTTCCAAAATCAACACTATTGTACCACGGTTTCTGGACATATTTATTTATTTATTTATTTATTTAATTTGGTTATACGCCCAAACCCTCAGGTATCACGGCTTAGGTTACAGAAATACTTATCACTTATTTGGATCAGGGTTACTTGTTACTTAGTTGGTACATGTTAGCATATTTGTAAACAAACACTTTTGATTCTTTAACGAGTTATGTAGATCATTTACATAGTGTTACAGTGTCCAGCAGGGCTTAACAGTAATGGTACAGAGGTAATAGTTGACATTCTTACAACGGTATATACTTTCAGCTTTGGTTAGCTTGTGCTGTAAATATTGCGCCTCTTAGAATTTGTTGAATAGCCAGGTTTTAAGGGATTTCTTAAATTTAGGGAGGGACGGCTCATTGGTGATGGTGGCTGGGAGTGAGTTCCAAATTCTGGGGACTTCTACTGGGAAACTGGAATTACCTGTTCTCACATGTTTGAATCGGGGGATGCAAAGCAGTGTGTCTGAGTTGGATCTGAGTGTTCCGGATGGGATTTTGCGGGTTAGGCATTGGTTGAGGTAGCTTGGTGCTGTGCCTGTTACACATTTGTGTGCTACAGTGAGGGTTTTGTGTAATTTCCTTGCTTGTATGGGTAGCCAGTGGGCTTCCCTACTATGTTGAGAAATGTGGTTTTATACCTAGAGCTGCTCGGAGGGCTTTGTTCTGAATTAGTTGAATTTTGTTCAGATTTTTTTTTAGAAGTCCCTAATAGTTATATGTTGCAGTAGTCGATTTTTGCCAGTATGAGGGCTCTGACAAGGGTGGTGCAGTTTTGTGGAGTGAGAAAAGGTCTGCTTAGGGAAATTAGTTTGGCAGTGTTTGCCATGAATGATGAGAACAGAGCGCACTAATGTGTTTGCACATGGTAAGACTTGAGTCTAAATAAACCCCTAGGGTTTTAACTTGTTTGGAGATATTTATTGGTGTGCCGTCGATGACTATGGCTGTGTAGTGTGGGTGTAGTTTACTTAGTCGGTCTGGGGATCCTACTATTAGTAACTCTGTTTATTCTCCATTGAGGCAGAGGCTATTTGTCGCCATCCACTTCTGAATGATGGAGTACATTTTATTTATGGCGATGGTGTCCTGTTCGAGATTGCCAGAGATGGGAATGAGTATTTGTGTGTCATCCGCAAAGTTGGTATATATTACACCCATGGCATCAAGTGCTGCAAAGAGTAATTTAGTATATGCATTATAGAGTGTCGGGGAGAGGCAGGAGCCTTGGGGGACACCCAGTGGAACTGTGGTAGGATCTGCTGCAGCATCACCTATAGCTACCCTCGATGTGCGGTCTGCGAGAAATGACTTGATCCAAGCAGTGGCCTCTTTAGAGAAGTGAAAGTTGTAAGGAAGCGTAATACAGAGTTTATTGTGGTCTACTAAATTGAAGGCCGCTGATAGGTCTAGAAGTAGTTGGATGCAAAGTTTACTTGAGTACCTAATGGCATTCATCTGTTTTTTTAGGTCTAATAGAGCAATCTCCGTACTATGTCTACGGCAGAAGCCTAATTGTCTTTCACCTAGTACTGGTTATTTTCGAGGTGGGATTGGACTTGTGTATATGCAATTTTATATAGTATTTTAAGGAGGAAGGGTACTGTGGTAATGGTCAGTACAATTAGAGTTATGTGGGTTTTTGGATTCTGTCTCCCCCCAATATATTCTAGCACATCGTGAGCAGAATGAATTTCATTAAAATAGTTAAACCTATATCTTGCGTCCTTAACTCTAGCTTAATGTCCCTAAACAGGAAGGGAATCTGTTCCTGGTTTTACCCAGGAAACAGCCAAGGGGGCCCTTGCCCGGTCCTGGCTCACTACTTTCCTGCAAAAAAACTAAAAAGAGGTGCACGCCCTTGGGAGTCAACCAATTTCTTTAATTATGTTGCTAACCCTCTGTGTGACTTATACATAAAAACCACAGCACTTGTTGGTCCAAAAGGTTGGTCCAATTCTTGCTGTGCGTTAAAAACACAATGGATGATTTTGCCAAGCTCATATATTACTTCTTTATGAGTCAGGTGGATCAGGACATCACCCTGAGCCTAAAATCGTCAACCGGTTTCAGCGGGGATAATTGGTTTGCCGCTTTCTTCAGGACTATAGAGTTGATTGTCACACTCTATACATTCACAACAAGACAGTAATAGCAATTTTCTGTCTTCAAATTTCTTTTTCTGGATCCGGCGTGTTCCACTTTTAGACGGGACATCTCATCTGATTAACAGCTCCCTGCAAGGGAAATATACACATCAGGGGCCTTGAAGTTTATGACTATTCTGTTCTGAATTGTTCTAAAACATATGGTTTCTTACCACTATCTGTCGTCTGGAATAGTAAGACATCAGTTCAAATTGTTCTGTTCCTCTCAGGGGTTTCGTAGTCTCTATTGGGTGAATAGAGAGACTCCTGATTAGTTACATCTGTATCTAACAGAATGTAGTATCTAATCGGTTTCTTACTAGGTTTTTTTTACTTGATTATTATTTCACTTACCGTCACTTAGTGTTTATCAGTGCACGGTAGTCACTTCAAATCTTGTCTATTCATTCACTCTTCTTTATATGTGGAAAAGCTGTCATTCCTGTGAGACACAAATATTTGATGTTGTTGAGGGTTATTGCTACTCTCATAATACATCTCAGTCAAGTAAATATTCTACTTGCCCAGTCAGCTAAAAATAGTGGTGAGAATCGCTAAGGCGACTTATCAGGGTTTTTTTTCGAGTTGTTTGCTGCCAATTGTAAAGGAAAACAAAGTCTGCTTCATGTGGCATTATCACTTGTGGTCCCTTGCCACGGTATTAGCGGGTCCCTTGATAGTTAGTACGATACTACAGGTGGGCGAGGCCTTATTTCCTGTAAATATGAGGAACGCCGTATATTATAACCCAAAATGAGTAAAGTGTTACATAGATGCCCCATTACTGATGTCTATTATTTTCCTTTTTCTTAGTGCACACAATAACGAGCAGTAAGGAGATGTAGTCTTGCTCTTTTAGTTAGACTGGATTGTGGGGAGTGTAGATCCCGTGATAATTTACCAAACTGGGTGTCCATTATTTACATCCGTTCTAGATGGGTACATCGCCCCTCCCCGGCGACACACACGGCATACACAGGAAGGCGACGACAGCGCACCGACCCCTGCGAGACACCCCCGGCGCGCCCCCCACTAATGGGAAAAACACTGCGCACGCCGCACGGGAGCCAACACGCCGCCGCCACCCCATGCACACACCGCGCGCAACGCCAAAGAGAAGCGATCCACCCGGTTCTTTTTAGATAAAGGTAATTGCTCTCTTACCTTAAGCTTCCTGATACACTCTGGGCCGCTTCCATTCAGACAACAATTTCGGCCGCCATATTGGGAAGGATTATTTATCCTATAGTCGTGGCTACTAGTCCTTCCTTTGTTTTTGTGTTGGTTCACTTATTCTGAATGGCGCGATTTTAAAATCATATTTTCTGATGTATATACCTAATTAACATAGGGGTACCTAATCATATGCCTAGTCATGTTGTGGATCACTATTTGGTCACAAGGTTTAATCGTTTCTAATGATTAAAAAAGAGTATGGGTTGTCTAATTACACATGCGGAGTACCCACGAGTATTTTTTAAGACATCAAGAAATGTAAGTGCGGGACACATATAATTCCATTTTGGGAGGGATATTAGTCCCTAACTGAGGTTGGTAGTTAATAGTAGGCTTCCTTAATTGCCACAATTTACCACATCTTATTCACCAGTGTTTAGGTGAACTGCATATCCATGTTTAGCTTCGCAATATCAGGTGTATCAGGTACCTCTTCTTATTGTCAATTACTTCACTATTTGGCCCCAATGTTGAATTATTATAGAGATTACATACCATATTGATTAAAACAGAATGCAGATCATTTAGTTCTAATCAAAAGCCATGTGAATATTTTGAACCCAGCGTAGTTTCCACAGTTACCAAGTTCGCTAATTGTGTAGATAGGGGCCATTTACTCATTCTTAGGGCTCATTTCTGTACTGCTAATGTTTGCCAGCATATACCTTCATTAAGGCCGGTAATGTGGCTTTTCAATCTGAAAATCCAGAGTTGTTCTCGTTTTAATAACATGCCTGCTAGGTCTCCACCCCTCCGTGGGTTTTTGACTTTCTCCAGGATAGTCCAATGTATGTCATTCTCAGAGTGCTTGTGCAGTAAATAATGTTCCACTAGTGGTGCATTAGTTCTTTTTGTCCTGATGTTAGATCGGTGTTCCCCTATTCTTTTTTTAATTTTTCGGGTTGCCATTCCGATTATTGCAGGGGCATTTGATAAGGTACACCACATTAGCGGTATTGCAATTTGTCAGCGTCCATTGTTGCCACGGTGTATTCCAACCGATGTCTACTGTTGTGGATCGATCTGTGAAAGGGCAGGCCGCACAGGTTCCACACGGTGTGTGTCCAGTTGGTTTCGTAGTATTCCATATCGTTTGTTGATTTTCATTTTCTTCCTTATATGTGTGTACCAAGATGTCTCTAATGTTCTGCCTCCTCTTGATGGCAAAAATTGGAGGGTCTAATGTTGTTTCTCCCACATTCAAGATGGGCCAGAGTTTTTTTACTTCTTTCTTTATTCGATTGATAATGGGAGAGTGGCTAAAGACTGCTGTAATCTGATTATCGTCTCTTTTTCTCTTTGGATGCTGTTCCAGTGTTGAGGCTCTTGGGATGTTCTGTGCCCTTTTCTTGGCATGCCTTATTATCTTACGGGGATAGTTTCTTTCTTGTATTTTTTTGCCAAGAAATCTGCTTGTATGTCATACTCCGTTCTTGTCGAGCAGATGCGCCGAAAGCGTAAAAACTGTCCAAAGGGTAAGTTTTCTTTTAAGGATCTCTAATGGAAACTACTGAATTCCAGTAGTGAATTGCGATCCGTAGGTTTCTGGTACACTGTTGTTTCAATTCTTGCTCCTCTTCTCATCAGTTTTAGGTCCAAAAAGGTTGCTGTCTCTTTACTGGATTGAGTCGTGAATTTTAAGTGTGGGTTCTGTATGTTCAGCCATTTTATAAACTCTTTCAAAGTAGCTACATTGCCTTCAAAGAGCATCAAGACGTCATCAATGTATCGTCTCCAGCTCAGGATGTTCATCAAAAAAGGGTTGGTTTGATGGTAAATTACTTTCTCCTCAAATTCAGCTACGTATAGATTTGGAATGGTTGGAGCAAATGTGGCCCCCATGGCTGTCCCAGAGATTTGTTCAAAGAATCTGTTATCCAGCAAGAAATAGTTCTTTGTCAAAGGAATCTCTGCCATTTGCATAATAAAGACAATTGGTATCTGTATTTCTGGTCTCTTGGCGTCTAGTACCTTTTCTATGACTTTCAGTGTCTCACCTTGTGGTATCTTGGAGTATAAAGATTCTATGTCCATAGTTACGATGTAAATATCATTGTCAGATAGTACCAGATTTTCTAGATAGTTGAGGATAGCAGTGGTGTCTTTCGTATAGGATTTCATATGTATCACCTCATCTTTAAGGAAGAAGTCGGCAAATTGGGACAGTGGTTCCAGTATGGAACCGATCCCCGACACAATTGGGCGTCCTGGGATTGGTGTTGTGTTTTTGTGAATTTTCGGTAAAGCGTAGAACGCCGGGCATTTCGGGTGTTTTGGAGAGAGGAAGTCTGCCTCTTTTTGCCTGATGTACCCTTCTGTTAAGCCTTCTTCAATGATTGGGTCAATCATTCTCCTTAATGATTCCGTGGGGTCATTTCCTAGTTGTCTGTATGTAGTTCTATCCATAACAAGGGTATTGACCATTGCTTGATAGTCCTTCTTGTCCATCAGGACAATAGCTCCTCCTTTGTCCGCCACCTTAATTACAATCTGTTCGTTATTCTGTAATTCCTTCAAAGCTTGTTGCTCCTTTTTCTTGAGGTTGAAGAATGGGTGACTCTCCTCCTTCTCAATCTCTGTAATCTTTTTCAATATAGCTTTTTCGAAGGTAATTGACTCTGGCGTAATTGAGTGTGGCGGGGGATAGTATTGTGATTCATTGTAGAGATTAGTGACTCCCTGGTTAGGTGGAGATGTATTATCCATGAAGAATTGTTTTAGGCATATCTTCCTCATCAATTGTGTCACCTCAAAACGTAATTCAAAGGGATAGTGTTTATTTGTAGGGACAAATGATAGTCCTTTTTGGAGAACGTCCAGTTGGTCATGACTCAGCATCGTGTCAGATAAATTGATGACCAGTGATTGTTCTACTTGTGTGTCTTGATTTCTCATATTTTGTCCGTACTTCATAGTTTAGGGACATTAAGCTAGAGTTAAGAACGCAAGATATTGGTTTAACTATTTTACTGTGGTAATGGGCCTGTAGTTTGTGGGTGTGGTAGGGTCTAATGTAGGTTTTTTGCAGAGTGGGGTGACCCAGGCTTCTTTGATATTGGCTGGGACAATATTGGATTTAAAAGAAGCGTTAATGAAGTTGGTAATAATGGGTGCTAGTATGGGTGCACAATCCTTAACTAGTTTGGCTGGGAAGCTGTCACCTTTACAGTTGGATGGTTTGAGTGAGGCTATGGTTTTAAGTACGGAATCAGTGTTCACTGGCTTAAAGTGAAAATCAGGAGAGTCGGAGGTGGCGAGTGCCACTGTTGGTAAGATAGGTTCAGTGATGGGAGCTAGGAGTTCCATATATCTGTGTGTATTTCATAAACTCCTCTATAACCATCTCTGGAGATAGCAGATGATGAATCATGGTACATTTTCTATTGGCTAGGTCCACCAGAAACCGACATTGCATTTGCCAAATTAGAACATACTTTAACCATATGGGTGTCATTCCTAGAATCTATGATAGTCAGTAAATAGCATTCTAAATGCATTGACCGTTCTCTGCATCTCTGCAAAATGGCACTAAGATCCTCTAACTCACAATACCCTAGCACCACCCGTCGTGCATAGTTAAGGGTAGGTTCACTGTGTCTGATACCAAGTTGACATTGCCACCAAGTTCTTGTCAGGCTGTCACCACTGTGGTTCCAGGCCATTCTTTATACCAGTTGAGGAGTTTGGAAAACCTCTTGTTTCTCCTCCTAGTGAAAAGGACAGAATAACAATTGTAAATCAAACTGAGATGTGGGAAGGCTCAGGATGTTTAACAACTGTCTTATCACTGGTAGTAGGTATGATAGTTGAAGGCGAAACTCTGTCTCTAAAGTTAGGATGTTCCAGTCTGTTCTCCCAGCTCAGCATACAAAGCTTTTCGGTAATCCTCATCGCTGATGCAATTTAAAGCACCTCACATAGATAGTGTGACAAATGTTACAGCCTCATCACTGATTCCCTGGCGGGAAGCTTCTCCTGCGTGGCCAGGGAAAGGCAGAAGCCATCTGACTCGGACACTGGGGGTGGCTATCTGTGACAGGGCCACGTAGGGGAGGACAAACTCCTAGGAGGCAGAGTGATATGGCATAAAAACAACCCTTCAGAAATATCTTTTAGTAACATCCAGGTAAATTATAACACTGGCTTATTATAATGTGGATGGTGAATTTCCACATTTTTTAACCAACATAACCAACAAGCATTTCTGTGAAAAATTGAGAGAAGAAGAATACCGAATCGGAGAAATGTTCAAACTTCGCCCATAAAACAACAAGGTATGAACAAAATTTCGAACATTTATCCCATACTGAAAAACACACTTTGAAAGGTTAATTTCGCACATAGGCGTTTACGTGTCAAGTGTCAAACATGTAACGCATATAATGAAAAAAATGCACGTACGGGTATTAAGCTTACATCTTCTTTATTCTCTACTCTCCAGCAGTTTCAACAAATATAAACTTTTGTAAAACTTTCATTTAAAATTGTACTTTTTTTTGTTGTTTTTTTTCAAGAAAAACTTCAAGTCCCATCATTCCTGTAGTCCCATAGTCTCTGGCCATGTGACCTAGTCCTTCCGGTTCTCCTGTCCTTCCTCTTCTTTTCCTGCTCTCCATGAGATAAGTAACCTTTTCATATGCTCCAGTCTTGCGGTACTAGCTTCAATGTGTTAGCGTGATTATTTATACTTTTAGTCAATTATTTTCTTATTAAGAGCGCGCGCGCAGCGCAGCGTGACTTTTTCTGTGTTTAAACTCAGGTTTTTTCGTTGTGAGGGACTCTGCAACCCCGTGCCGCACTATCGGCACCTCAGAGGACGGCAGATTTTCCCCTCAGGAAGATCCATTCAGTCGCAGCGCGTCTTCGCGCTGGGAGCAGGCAGTCCCCCACCCTTGGGGAGGCGGGGCCAGGCATGATCGGGGAAATCCCTGAGCTTTCCTTCCCGCTTGCGCGTCATCCGCAACGCGAGCGGGAACCTTCCCACTCTCAGCGGAGCCTATGAGCGCCGGCCCTCACTCTTGGGGAGGCGGGGCCAGGCGCGAGCAGGGAAACCCTGAGTTTCTCTTACTCGCTTGCGCGTCACCCGTAGCGCGAGTGGGAACCTCGCCACTCACAGCGGAGCCTATGAGCTCCAGCCCCCATCCTTGAGGGGGCATAGCCAACTATCGGCGCAGCGAGCAAGTTGAGGGAATCCCCTCAATTGAATCACAGCAAAACACTGAACGAAAAAGAGCCCCCACCCTCAGGTGGGCGGGGCCTAACACAGGAAACTCCATGGAGAAAGAAATTTAGGAGCAGTTGTACCGATAGCCTTCGTTACGGAGCAGTAATAAGCTTCATATTCATCATATTTAGCTGATCTCAGCTTTTAAAGACACTTCTGAGTGTAAAATCTACACGAGGGACAGTGCAAGAGTCCCAAGAAAGTACTGCACAACTCATACTGAGTGCAGATAAGGTGCAGCCTCACAGAGTGGATCAGTGGACATGCCACTACACCTTTCTAAGGTACTTAAGGCACCTGACAGCACTATGTCTCATTTTGAATGGAGTGAGGAGGAACAGGAGGCAGTATCCCATGAGGACCTGGCCTACAGCTTTAAGGAAGTGCTGCGAGATTCACTGACCGAGGCAGTGGCTCAGGGAGTCAGACCTCTCCAGGAAAGACTCCACACCATCGAGCAATTCCTGAGCCAGAAACACTTATGCACCGAAAAAAGCACGTCCACTAAGGTCTCAGCAAAGGCCCAAAGGGGTGTTACAAGGCCCGGAAGAGCGAAGACTCTTCTGACCCCCCGGGCCAAACTGAAGGGGCAGGATCAGAGGCCCCAGAGGCTCATGACGCTTTCAGCAAACTAAGAGAAGCATTCATGAAGAAATCGCAGGTGCCGAGCCTCGAGACCCCCTACCCAGGGGACGACAATATGGGCAACATAGAGGAAGGTTTCCCCGAAGAGGAAACACAAGAACCCCCGAACTCCTCTCAGGAGGAAGCGGATAATGAAGAAGACGAGGAATGTCAACATCCTCCTAAGAAGAGGCTCAGAAAGCTGAACAACATAGAGGAGGATGAGTCCTCTGATATGTTCCAGCCTGAGGAGATAAGAAATCCCAGATCATCAGAATGGGTACCCTCACTGAGGGTTACGAAATACATGACGCAAAGACTGCGTAAAGTTTTAAGAAGGAAGTAAGACAGAGGATGAGAGCGGAGTGTCCGAGACCGGACTTGCCAGGCAAGGTCGCAGAAGCCCCGGAACTCGACCCGAAAATGCTCTCCTTCGTCGCTAAATCGAACAGAGATCCCAGGAAAGGAATAGACCGTTCCTGGAAAAGCTGCCAGGAAAAGATCCTGGACATAGCCGGTCTGCTAGTGAAAATTATGGACTTGGCAGAACGGGCTAAGGACATTGGTGAGGAGGTGGACCCAGGAGTCCTAGCAAACTGGGCGGAGAGGGCCGTATGCCTTTTGGGCAACGAGAATTGCGCGATTTCATCCAAGCGCAGAAGAGGCCTTCTGCTAAAAATCGACAAGAAACTAGGAGATCTCTCTTCCTATGAAGCAGGCGAGGCAGCGCAAGGACTCTTGTTCGGTGACACATTTGGCAAGGAAATGGGGAGGTTCGTGGGAACATACGCCTCACTAGAAAAGGCGCAAGCGTCTATGAAAAAGATCTTTCCCGAGAGATTTTTTGGTTGGACCGGTCGGTTCAGAGGCAGAGCGACCGGTCGCTCTCAGGCATTCAGAAGGCCTCAAGGAAACCGGAACAACTACTGGGAGAACAGACAACCTGACTCATTCTTCCCACCGAGAGGTCGCTTCCAGAGAGGGAGGAGAGGCAGAGGACAGGGAAGAGGACACAACTTCCCCACAGGTGAGAGCTTGCGTATACCCACCGGTTGGGGGGAGAACAGAGAGGTTTTGGAAAAACTGGAGATCGATTTCCAACGACGCCTGGGTCCTTCAAACAGTGAAAGGCATGCACATAGAGTTCACAGGGACCCCTATTCAAAGCAAAACACCCCGTCCTCTAGTCGTGTCACAGACAGAGAAGGAGTTATTATATGCAGAACTGCAAAGGGTTGCAGAGAAGCGAGCGATAGAGCAATGCGAGTCATTCCCA
Source organism: Ambystoma mexicanum (assembly GCF_040938575.1). Classification (NCBI taxonomy): domain Eukaryota; kingdom Metazoa; phylum Chordata; class Amphibia; order Caudata; family Ambystomatidae; genus Ambystoma; species Ambystoma mexicanum. The sequence goes on from NC_090935.1 coordinate 1,422,881,269, forward strand.
AAATTTGTGAGCAACATGTTCTTGGCTTGTCGGAAGGACAAAGTAAGACCGGTAATAAATCTAAAGGACATGAACAGATGGGTAGTCTACAATCATTTCAAGATGGAAGGGACCCATCAGCTCAGGGATACACTCAGGCAAGACGACTGGCTAGTGAGGATAGATTTGAAAGATGCATACCTGACGATAACGGTTCACAAAGAGTTTCGCCCCTTCCTGGCATTCGACTGGGACGGGCAATTATGGCAATTTGCCACAATGCCGTTTGGGCTAGCGTCAGCGCCATGGGCTTTCGCGAAGATCATGAAGCCAGTAGCAGCGGCGATCAGGGAGAAGGGGATTCGGATGATTATATATCTGGACGATATCCTATTGATGGCCAGCTGCAAAGAAACGCTCTGTTACCAAGCCGACTGGGTGGTGAAGCTCCTGACGTCTCTGGGATTCCTAGTGAACCACGAGAAATCGGAGATGAAACCAGCCAGGAGATTAGAATTCCTAGGGTTCATCTTAGATACCAGGACAGCAACTCTAGAGCTTCTAAGCAGGAAGATCAGAGACATAAAAAGAGAACTGAGAACTTGCCTCAGCAAGACAGTCATATCCCTCTGTACCATAGCAAGAGTGGTAGGCCTGTTAGCAGCCTCGATACAAGCGATCTTTCCAGGTCCGCTGCATTATCGAGCTCTGCAGAGATTAAAAATACGACACTTACAACAGGGTTTGCATTACCACCATTTAGTTCACATTGATCAGGAGTCCAGGACGGAACTACAATGGTGGTTGGTGAACATGGAAGCTTGGAATGGGAGAGCCATTTTCGGCGACCGTCCAGACTTGGTAATAGAGTCCGATGCCAGCCGAGCAGGCTAGGGAGCCCGATGCGGAGATCTACAGACAGGAGGGAGGTGGAGCACTGAAGAACTCCGGCTACACATCAACTGTCTGGAACTTTTAGCCGGATCTTTTGCAATCAAGGCTTTTACCAAAGGGAAAGTGAATTCCTGTATTCTGCTGAAAATGGACAACATTTCAGCAGTCAAGTACATAAATCATTTAGGCGGGACGAGATCCAAATTATTGGCAGAGATAGCCAAAGACTTTTGGCACACCTGTCTGGAATCGGGGATTTCAGTAACAGCTGAGTACCTTCCAGGATCGTTGAATGTGATAGCGAACTGGAACTCCAGATACCTCTCGGACTCCAGCGATTGGATGCTGGAGCGGAGCATATTCCGACAACTGGAAGTACTGTGGGGACCGTTTCACACAGATCTGTTTGCGTCCAGACTGAACGCACATAAAGAGAGGTTTTTCAGCTGGAGATTAGACCCAGCTGCAGCAGGGGCCGATGCGTTCCTGCAGGATTGGAGAGGCCAGGTGCACTACGCGTTCCCGCCATTTATAATGATGAACAGGGTACTAGCGAAGGTCTGCAGGGAGGCAGCGAGCCTCATAGTAGTGGCTCCGATCTGGAAATTGTAAGTATGGTTTCCGACGCTGATGGAACTGTTAATAGACTACCCGAGACTATTGCCGCAAGGAGCGAGCCTGCTCACGGACCCAGCTGGGTCATATCACCCTCTGAGAGTGAAGGGGACACTACCGCTGATGGCGTGCAGGATAGCAGGAGACGCTGTAATCTCCCGAGAATTTCGGTGCAGGCTGCGTGCCTCATCGCAGAGTCTTGGCCGCCTTCTACAAGAAGGAGCTACGACGCAGCTTGGAAAGCTTGGAATAGGTGGTCAACATGGTGCAGAAGGAGAAATATTCATCCCGTTTCTGCCTCTCTAGTTGATATAATACATTTTTTAGCAGAACTGTTACAAGACGGTAAATCTTACAGGACCATAGGAGTTTATAGGTCCGCGGTCTCGGCAGGTCATCTGCCATTGGAAGGGATCCCAGTAGGAGAGAACCCAGCGGTGATAAGGCTGTTGAAAGGGATAAGGTTTAGGAAACCTACGCAACCTAGATACTACACCCTATGGGACGTATCGATAGTGCTGACATTTCTGGCAGATTGGCCCAACAACAGGTACTTGTCCCTGAGTCAGTTGTCTGGAAAGCTAGCTATGCTCCTGTGCATGGTATCATGCAGGAGAGTAGCGGACGTGAAAGCATTAGAGATAAATCGAAAGATTTATGGACCAGAGGGAGTGACTTTCAACTCAGTCAGAAGGACGAAAACAGATTCCTCTACGATCACTTACCCATATATGCCGGACCACCCTAAGTGGTGCGTTGCAACGTGTATTAAAGAATACGAGAGCAGAACAGCAGAAGTGAGGCCGGCAGGAATAATCAAACTGCTAATAGCACGTAGGAGACCGCATAGAGGAGTAGCGACAGCCACCATAGCGAGATGGGTCAGGGATATCATGAACCTAGCAGGCATTGACATGTCCAAATTCGGGGCGCATTCAGTCAGAGGGGCGATGGCATCGAAAGCGCTAGGGCAAGGCACAGCGTTGTAAGACATTGTTAAGACGGATTTCTGAACTCTGTCCTGGTGGCGCAGAAGTTCAGAAGGCCAACCTAATTACTTGGAACAGGGTAACCTCTGGACGAGCCAGACCAATCAAGGTAGCGATCGCGGCGGTCAAGACTAGGTCTCAAGAGGGGTGAGGGTGACTGAAAGCCCGCAATGAGCACACAAAGCAAGAGCGCTTACAAACTACTCCAAACAGTTGTTATATCAAAAATATATACACATTTATTTTAAGGCCTTTAAAAACAATGACCGTAGCGAGAAAATCACAATATCACAATATTAAACCAACACATACCATATCAACACAATATATATACAAACACAAGAGTCGCTAGCGTTATAAGCACGAAATGTGTAGTCCACCTGAAAGGGAAGGAAAACAGGCAGTGCGATACAATGCTTTAGACTCAGTTCGCCTTCAGAGGCACCTAACTAGATGGAAGTCCGAGCCCTGCGAAGAGTGGAGCCTTGTGCTCAAAGTACCTGCCACGCCGGTGCCAACGGGCAAAAGGAGAAGCTCTTCGGAGGAAGTCAGGCAGTTCGGGTTAGTGCACAGCAGAAGGAGAACAGGTTCCGCTACTCAAGCGCAGCCTCCACAGCGGGCAGAAGCAGAGCGCGAGTACGGCCAAAAGGGTGCTGTTTTTACACAGCAGGGAAAAGCAATGGGATACTGCAGGAGGGCGACCAGATCCTAGCTAAACTACTCACCGGTCCCCGAAGCAAGCAGACCCAGGCTTCTCCACGTTAGTTTCAGCAGCTGGCAGGTTCAGAAGAGCAGGGAACGCCTCGTAGTCGTGTAGAGCAAAAAGACGTCCCAATCGACGAAACCAGCACAGTTTGTTGCCGCAGCAGGACAACGGAGCGGCCGTGTGTATTCGAGCCAAATGTACACTCCTCCCTTCAGACTTGGGAACGCCAAGTGTACGAAGTGTGGGAGAGTGACAAGGACTCGAAATACAACACAACCTGGCGGCGGTTACAGAGCAGGACTCCCTTGTAAGCTGGTCAGTCAACTGGATGGCCCAGAGACACTTCCGAAGGCTTACTTGGCAGGAGATGATGAAGTCGCCAGGAATAGCTGTTCCTGCTATTCCAAAGGTCGAAGCACCAGTACAGGCCTTCTGGTTCGATCAAAGGAGGAAAGGGTTTCACAGGACGACAGCAGTGCAAAGGAGGATTCCTTCAGCGGGTCACCAGCGATTCCTCGGTCCAGCCTCTTAGTTGCAGGATACTTGGCTCCTGTATGCCTTCGTTCGTGAGAACTCAGGAGATCGACATGGTAGTGGTGTTTCCAGCCCCCTCTTATCCACGGTTCCCTTCGCGCCAAAACGGAGGGGAGCCAATGGGAGATCCGCTCATCAACACACATACCATACGTGGACCAATCACGGACCACGGTGGTCCCAGGCATTCACACCACCCTAGACTCTCTGGCACCCAGGATGTGTATTGGGACCAGACATCCCAGCCCACACCCTGGAGGCACACAAAAGACATGTAGAAGCCCGCGAAAGCAACCACGTTTCGCGGGAAAGAACATGCCCAAATAAGGAAGGCCCCGGGTCGCTCGACCTGGGGAAGGTGAAGGGAGCAAGACGGTCAGTGGACAGGACAAAGGAGCCTCGTGGTCTGGCCATTTTGGGAGCCAGGCCACCATTTTGGGTTCAGTGCGAAAAACGTGCTCAGAACGCCAAAAGGAGCTCAAAATAAACAAAACGATCGCTGCCACCATTCCAGTCCCTGAATGACTTGCACCGATCAAATACCATCCTAAAAGAGTATCTAGGGCCTGTAGAAGGCTAGAGACCCAAGAGAGCTGTAACTTAGCTTACAGTGCCCTCTTGTGTCATGTTGCACTAAAGCCGCAACATGATAAAAGAAACTACGGGAAACAGCGTTCCCCGGTACTGACTGTCTTAAGGGCATGTCAGTTTCCCCGTAAGAAAAGGAGCGAAAGCCCAGAGGAGTGCGGCAGAAGGCTGCACTTCTCTGGCAAAGTCAAGAACAAGGTGAAAACAGCAAAAAGTTTAGGGGTTGCCACATGGAAGGAAAATTACTTACAATTACGAAATCTTTCCTAACAGACATTATGAAAGCAGCTGATTGGGCTAGCGATGCAACGTTCAGGACGTTCTACTTTAGACCAATAAATTCAATAGCAGAGACGGTGGTTCGAAGCTTTGAACAAGCTTAATGCTCGCCTCCGTCTTCACATAGAATGAAGATTCCCCCTGCTAATAGCGCAGGGAGCTCTTGATTCTATTAAAGACAAGGAGACGAGCATTAAATTCCCATCCTGAATACACATGATGCAATGGGGAAGTAATTGATGGATGCATTGTTGATGATTAACATGACTATTCCTTCCAGAATAGGGTGTGTATTCCCCACCCTAATATATATGTTTTGTTTCTTCCTGGCATTAGGGGATGAGCAAAAGAACGGACGATAGCCCTAAGCAGATCAGGGGGTCTGGAACAAGCTCGCAAGTTTGAATGTGAGAGGTCGACCCAGTAGAAAGCAGGAAGTTTCAGCACAAGTTGACCAGTTGAGTACGCAGTTAATAAAGGATTGCAGTTCGAGCAGTCTAAGAAGAGGAAGGACAGGAGAACAGGGAGGACTAGGTCACATGGCCAGAGACTATGGGACTACAGGAATGATAGAACTTGATGTTCTTGGAAAAAAAAGAAAAAAAAAAGTTATATTTTAAATGAAAGTTTTACAAAAGTTTATATTTGTTGAAACTGCTGGAGAGTAGAGAATAAAGAAGATGCAAGCTTAATGCTTGCCTCCTTGTCTTTAATAGAATCAAGAGCTCCCTGCGCTATTAGCAGGGGGAATCTTCATTACCTGTCAAGTAGACTCAGACATTTGGGAAAATGACATAAAAGATTTTACTGTGTGAGCAACCATACCGATGCACAGTGCGGGAAAAGAATGTTGGATACAAGATCGTTTCACAAAAAAGACAATTTGCATTGTCAGTTTTGAAACGAAAATGAAATTGTGTGCGACATCACTGATGTAAATTAAGGGAAGTAAACGTTTGACCCAGTTTCTAAATACGTTTGGTTTTGTTTTGCAGAAACAAAAAAGGAAAACGTGTGCGCTTTAATTTTGCTTGGTTTGACTCCCAACAAGATTGTGCATACCACAAACACGCTTTATATGTAGAAATCCAACGGTTTGCATGAGCTTTTTCTTCCATGAACGTACACTTCCCGAGGTACCGACTTTGAATGAGATATCGTGTGACTAGGAAACATGGAAGATTTGGGTAGAGAGACAAGACAAGGGTTAGAAGAAAGCGATAGTGAGCAGAGAAGGTAAGAAAAGTACAGTACGGAAACCTGCAAAACGCATTTTATAGCAATTTTGTTTATATTTATCTATGCAAACATGATGCATGTTGCAAGCATAAATATTTCGTAATTTTCAGCAACGGACATTCAGCATTCGTTATTTTCTATGGATGCCACCCGACAACACGGTTTGCCTCTCCCCCCTTTCAAGTACTGAGACAAGGAAGAGGGATGGAGTGATGTGGATGACCAGACATGGTAAACCAACGACACATTGTAGAGATTTGAGAATCAAAATAAGACTGGGACATTTAAAATAGACATAGGTGAACAGCACTAGAGAAAGAAGCAGACAGAGAAGCAGCGAGATTGGCTGATGCTGCAGCTAACTTGTTCTGGCTCTGTTCAGAAGGCTGGGAAGGAGCAGACTGTGGAACACCAAGCAGAGGAAAAACATGGAGTGCAGGAAAGCTAAACTGGGAGAAATTTGCTGCGTCTCTGTCAACGGCTGTCATACGTTGATGGAGGAAGGCTGTCACGCCGCCGCCTTCGGGTGGCCGCTGGCGGCTATGGAACGCTTGGCGTTGGCGGCACCATTAGGTGGTGCCGGGGTTTTCCTTCCCACTTCCTGGTTTGGCGGTCTAGTCTTTTTGTTTTGGTTCCCCATTTCCGTATTTAGCCTCGTCCCTCTCTGGGCTCTGTGCGTTGCAACTTTGTTTCTTTCGCTCTGTTGCCGTGCTCCTTCGTACTTTCACTCTGCTGCCTTTAGTGTTGTTGCTTTTCGCTTCCCCTGTGCGCGTGGATCCCTTTCCCGTGCCGGTTCTGCCCTGCCTTTTCTTCCCCCTCTCTCTCTCTCTCCTCTCGCGGTTTACGTACCTGCTTGTGGCTTCCCTTCCTTGTCTGTTTCTCTCTCTCTCTCTGGCATCTATCCCTTACCTTTTCTACCCTGATCCTGCCGGCTGCCATCCGGACTGCTTTCTTCATTTCTGCTCCTGGTACCCTTGCTATCCGGTACCCGGACCCGGTGTACTTACTACGTAGTGGTACTCGCTCTCCTGTCCTGAGCGCTGCCATCAGCTCCTTCTCCGATTCTACTTCGGATCCGGACCTTGTTTTCCTGCTGCATTGTGGAACTTGTACCTCTGTCCAAGAGGCTGTCTTCCGCTCCTCTGCCTCGGAGCTATAGCAGTCCATCTGCTGCTACATCCATCACGTTCTGGACGAGTTCAGTTGCTGCTACATCCACGGAGAGGTTTTTTTAAGCGGCTGCTTTTTTCCTCTCCAATTGGTCCCTGCGGGAAGGGGGTCAGCTGCTTCCCTGTTTAGCGGGGAATCAGGGTGGCTTCTTACCGCGGACGACCGTATCTCTTCTCAAAGAAGAAAGAATCAAAGAAGAAGCTTACCAGGCGAGAAGTGTCCTCAGAAGATACAGGTGAGGAGGAAGGGGAGGTGGACATTGATATTGCTGATAACCCACGTATCACGTCTGAGCTTGACAGTTTGCAACGCCAAAAGGATATATCAATGGCTACCCCTGAACAGGCCCAGGAGCTGCTTACAGCTATGCAGAATGTGACAATGGAATTACAGGCTGTTAAAGCCGAAAATATATCTCTTAGGCAGTGGGTCGACCGCTTTGAACAGTCCTGAAGTGACCTTCCTCCTATGCCCCTAGCCTGTGGCAAATATGATGGTTCGCCTAACAAATTCAAGGAGTTTATGGAGGCTTGTATCATCTATTATACTTTCAGACCCCAGACCTATGCTTCAGATCAGGCCTGCATAGGATTTCTGATATCCAATCTAACGGGTAATGCTCTATCCTGGGCTACTCCACTGGTGGCCAGTGCCAGTCCTTTACTACAAGATTATTCTGGGTTCACCGCCCAGTTCAAGTCGGCCTTTGAGAGACAAGAGACCGCGGTGGTTGCCAGTGAACAGTTACTAGACATTCGACAGGGAAACTCTGATCTATTGTCCTACATATCCCGCTTTAAACGGGTTGCCGCAGACGCAGGCTGGCAGGAGAATGCCCAATACACCATCTTTCGTCGAGGTCTGAGAGAAGAAATTAAAGACGAGTTAGCAAAGGTAACCAGACCCGCCATGCTAACCGACCTGTGGTCTACGGTGATTCAGTTGGATTTCCGCTTATCAGAAAGGTGCTCTGAACGTCGGAGACATCGTGGGTTTCCTGTCATGGCCGAGCCTGGTACATCCTCCCCCACTCCTACCTGTTTGAATAAAGAAGAACCTATGCAGATTGTGACGACTCGAGGGCCACTTACCTCGATGAAAGAAAACGACGCAGGGACAACAACCTGTGCATGTATTGCGGATCCAACCAACACATTTTGAGGGACTGTCCTGATGTGCCACCACGAAGATCGGGAAACGGCACTCCTCAGAACTAATAGGGACGAGTTACCGAGGGGGATTTCCTGGTCCCTTTGTGTCATTATCATTTACTCCAATGAACTCCACCGAGGACAACCGTCTCATGGTAGTCGGAGTCCAATTGTATCTTTCCCAGCAACACACGGCTGGCTCTTTGGGCTGGACCTCTGTGCACTGTATGTCTGACTCGAAGGGTAAGATGTCTTAGGTAAGTGAACGCCGTGCTCTCCATCTGCCTCGGGGCAGGGTGCTGTAACCAGTTTCTTCACTGGATAAGGGGAGCAGGCCTCTTGACTTCAGAGGACTGCTGTCCGTCGTTTACTGCACGAACGGTAAGTTTCGAGTAATTCTAATGTCTTTAAAGTCTTTAGTAATGATGTTTCTTGTTTTGCAGGGTTCCGGCGATGGCGGATGACGGGCTGAAGTGAGTTGAAGATGGAGCCCGTGTGATGAATAGAAGCGCCTGGAAGCACGTAAGTAAGCGCTTGTTGCCTGCTTCACGATGCGCTCTAACTGTCTTTTTATTTTGCAGGTACAAGTTCGGAGCGGCTGCAGGGTGCCGGAATACCCACTGGGTTAGATGTGGAAAGGAGTAATGGCACGTGAGTATTAAAGTTCCCCAATGTCTTTAAACGCACCTTGTTTTGTCTTTCAGATGCGGGATGCAGCGCCGAAGGCCTCCGGAGCGTGCGAAGAGTTGGTAAGCTTTTGTCTTTCAGATGCTGGAATGCAGTGTGAAGACCTCCGGAGCGCACGAAGAGTAGGTAAGCCTTTGTCTTTCAGATGCCGGAATGCAGCGCGAGGCGTTGGTGACAGCCGATGGACCAGGTAAGTGAAGAGCTGTCACTGAAGACCGTAATGCTAACCTGTTCTTTCTTGTCTTTATAGGTGTTGCTGAAGACTGGATTCAGGATGGTAAGCCTTTTTCCTTAGGCCCAGGATCAGATGCAGAAGACACGATGAGCGTTCTGCTGCAGAGGCTGCAGAATAACGCAAAGCAAGATTCATCCACCGGGTGTGGTTTAAATAGCCTCCTGTAGTGCTTAGGTGTCTCCTTCCACAGCCACGCCTAAGTAAGAAAAGAGTTCCTGGTAAGAAAACAGTTCCTGCCTTCCAGAAGAGTTCCAGTGTTCTGAATCTAGGGAGTGGCTCCAGCCCCACCCAACAGGAAAAGTAGTTCCAAACAGAAGAGGATCAGAGGCTCAACTGGCAGGCAAGTAAGCAGCATGGTCTGCTGAAGGTAAGTCCACCCAAGCATTATGAGCCCGGCGCTTCCAGCGCTGGGACTGGGCATATTTATGAGCCTGGTGCCACTGGCGCCAGGACTGGGTCCAAAAGGTCCAAATTGGGACTGGTTGGCACTCGGAACCTGGGTTATGGATCTGCTTCCAAGGGAGTTGGGAAAACCCTGACCTTTTGGAAGCAGAGATCATGACAGTATCCCCAAGGAATATCTTCACTATCAAGAGGTGTTTAAGGACGATGGTCCGCAAGAGTTGCCTCCCCATCGACCGGAAGACTGCGAAATCAATCTTCTGCCCAATGCAGTTGTTCCTTTTGGGCGTATGTTTTCTCTATCTCTCAAGGAGAAGGAAGTGCTCAAAGAGTATCTTGACTCGAACTTACAACACGGTCTGATACAACACTCACACTCTCCCGCTGGGGCTTCACTGTTCTTTGTCCCGAAGAAAGGATCTTGTGAACTTCGACCTTGCATCGATTACAGGGGTCTCAACCAAGTGACATTAAGGGATCGTTATCCCATGCCACTTATTAGGGACATTCTGGAGGCAGTCCAAGGAGCCAAGGTCTTTTCCAAGATCGATCTTAGAAGAGCCTACCACCTTCTACGGATTCGCTCAGGTGATGAATGGAAGACTGCTTTCCACACTCCTTTTGAGCATTATGAGTATTGCGTCATGCCATTTGACCTGGTCAATGCCCCATCTGTCTTTCAGCGGTTCATGGACCGCACTTTTTCTGACCTTCTTTTTCATTGTGCCATTATCTACCTGGACGACATTCTGGTATTTTCTAAGGACACTCAGCTTCACAATAAGCATCTTCACCAGGTCCTCCAAAGGTTACAAGAAAACCGCCTCAAAGCCAATGCAGAGAAGTGCGTCTTCCGAGCGTCGGAGGTTAATTATCTTGATTTCATTCTTTCCTCTGAGGGTATTCGGATGGATCCCGTAAAGATAGAAGCTATTCTACATTGGCCCACGCCCAATTCCGTCAAGGAGATTCAAAGGTTCCTAGGGCTTGCTAATTTTTATCGCAAGTTTATCCTAGGTTTTTCCCACAGAGTACTCCCCATAACAAGGCTGCTCAAGAAGTCCTTGATGCCTTTTGTTTGGACTCCAGAGGCCAACCAAGCCTTTCAACAATTGAAAGAGGATTTTTGCTCAGCTCCGGTCCTTCATCAACCAGATCAAGGGTTAAGGTTCATCATTGAGACGGATGCCTCCGCAGCAGCCCTGGGTGCCGCTCTTCTACAGGAGCATAAGGGTCTTGAATATCCTGTTGCCTACATGTCTAAGACTTTGAACGACAGTCAGACACACTATTCTGTTATAGAGAAAGAACTCTTGGCCATGAAATCCGCCTGCGAAGAATGGCGGCATCTCTTGCAGGGGGCTAACCTGCCTTTCGAGATCAGTACGGACCATAAGAATCTCAAGATCTTACAGAAGATGGAATGTGTCAACTCACGCCAGGCCCGCTGGGCCCACTTCTTTACTCAATTTGACATTACTTTGACCTACTTGCCAGTATCCAAAAACATTCTGGCTGATGCTCTCTCAAGAAGGCCTTATCCGGGCGTTTCCCTGAAGGAATCCCCCAGTCTCATGCTCCCTGATGTCAAGATCATCTGTTCAGTTGAGTCTTTTTTAGAAGAAGTTCGCAAGGCCACGCAGTCTGCTGGCATACCTCCTGCTACTCCACCCGCCGAGGACATCCTCATTCAAGATGGTTTGTGCTTCAAGCAACAGCGTTTATTCTTGCCGGACATTCCAACCCATCAGACGGCTTTAAGATGGTGCCATCATGACCTGGTGGCAGGCCACCGAGGAGTAAAGAGCACTCTGGATCTGCTACGTCGCAGGTTTTGGTGACCCTGCATGGCCAAAGAGGTTTCTTCCTATGTCTATTCTTGTCCGGTATGCTGTCAGTCGAAACACCACACCCAGAAGTCAATTGGTTTTCTCCAACAAGAAGAAGTACCTAAGAGACGTTGGAGCCTGATTTTGACTGATTTCATCGTTGATCTGCCACCCTCAGAAGGATGCTCGTGTATAATGGTTACAGTCGATTGTTTTACCAAGATGGCCCATTTCTCTCCTCTAGCTGGCCTACCTACCGCCGCCGAGATGGCGACAGTGTTTGCTAGAGAAGTTTTTCGTTTGCATGGCACTCCAGACAAGATTATTTCTGACAGAGGCCCTCAATCTAGTTCCCGATTCTGGAAAGAGCTGTGTGATAGATTGGGCATTGAACGTGCCTTGTCGTCAGGATTTCATCCTCAAACCAATGGGCAGACGGAAAGGACCAACGCCACTCTTGAACAATCTCTCCAGTGCTTCACTTATGCCCAACAGGACAATTGGGTTAGTCTGCTGTCCACCGCAGAATTTGCCTATAACAACTCCAGGCACAGTGCCACCGGCCTCAGTCCTTTTTTTTGTTCCTATGGTTTTCATCCCAGCTTTACTCCTTCTCTGTCATTCCCTCCATCTATTACTTCGTCTGTGGATGTTCTTCTTACCAGTATCTTGGAAGCTCACAAGTCTGCTACCGAGACTTTACGGGCAAGCAGTCTTCGGTACCGTTCCCACAGCAATCTCAAGCGCTTACCCGTGCCTACTTGGCAGAAAGGTACCAAGGTCTGGTTGTCCACGAAGTATCTACCTCGCTGGCTCCATCCCTCTAAGCTGTCACCCCGTTTCCTGGGTACCTTTGCCATCCTTCGCAGGATCCATCCGGTGGCCTTCCCCCTTTTACTACCCAGGTACATGCACCGCCTTCACCCTGTTTTTCACTCTTCCCTTCTTAAAGAATTCAAGGCTGATCCTTATCATCGCCCTTTGCCCCGGGATCCGGTGCCTACCGACATTCCTCCCGATGAATATGAAGTGGCCTCCATTCATGACTCCCGCTACCGGCGGGGTCGGTTGGAATATTTGATCCATTGGAAGGGTTATCCCCGTTCTGAGGACTCCTGGGAACCAGTTTCTCATGTGCGTGCCCCGGCATTGGTTGAAAGGTTTCACCGTCTCTTCCTGGGTAAACCGGGGGGTGTCCCTTCAGAGGGGGCATACTGTCACGCCGCCGCCTTCGGGTGGCCGCTGGCGGCTATGGAACGCTTGGCGTTGGCGGCGCCATTAGGTGGTGCCAGGGTTTTCCTTCCCACTTCCTGGTGTGGCGGTCTAGTCTTTTTGTTTTGGTTCCCCATTTCCGTATTTAGCCTCGCCCCTCTCTGGGCTCTGTGCGTTGCAACTTTGTTTCTTTCGCTCTGTTGCCGTGCTCCTTCGTACTTTCACTCTGCTGCCTTTAGTGTTGTTGCTTTTCGCTTCCCTCGTGCGTGTGGATCCCTTTCCCGTGCTGGTTCTGCCCTGCCTTTTCTTCCCCCTCTCTCTCTCCTCTCGCAGTTTACGTACCTGCTTGTGGCTTCCCTTCCTTGTCTGTTTCTCTTTCTCTCTCTGGCATCTATCCCTTACCTTTTCTACCCGATCCTGCCTGCTGCCATCCGGACTGCTTTCTTCATTTCTGCTCCTGGTACCCTTGCTATCCGGTAACCGGACCCGGTGTACTTACTACATAGTGGTACTCGCTCTCCTGTCCTGAGCGCTGCCATCCGCTCCTTCTCCGATTCTGCTTCGGATCCGGACCTTGTTTTCCTGCTGCATTGTGGAACTTGTACCTCTGTCCAAGAGGCTGTCTTCCGCTCCTCTGCCTCGGAGCTATAGCCATCTAGTCCGGACTACCTTGACATCCATCACGATCTGGACAAGTCCATCTGCTGCTACATCCATCGCATTCTGGATGAGTTCAGTTGCTGCTACATCCACAGAGAGGTTTTTTTAAGCGGCTGCTTTTTTCCTCTCCAATTGGTCCCTGCGGGAAGGGGGTCGGCTGCTTCCCTGTTTAGCGAGGAATCAGGGTGGCTTCTTACCGCGGACGACTGTATCTCTTCTCAAAGAAGAAAGAATCAAAGAAGAAGCTTACCAGGCGAGAAGTGTCCTCAGAAGATACAGGTGAGGAGGAAGGGGCGGTGGACATTGAAATGCGAAAACAGTAACAAGAGAGTTGCATGTGTTTCAAGGGGATTCAAGGGAAAGGTATTCCCCATTGAACAAACCATTCAAGAGAACTGTGTATTTAAGAGAATTATGTGCTTTCAAGTCAATTTTACACTTTTAAGGAAATTCAAGGGAAGAGCACTTCCCCCTTGAACAAAACTGTATCTTTAATAAAGTAACAATTGAGTCAATAGAAGTAAGTAGGTAATGGAGAAGGATTGAGAACAATCAAGGGCCCAAGAGCACTACCCGTTGGAAAACGAGTTAGATAATGACAAAAGGGGAAGCGATGATCATTTTAAAAGGACGAGATCTAGAGAGAGAGAGAGAGAGAGAGAGAGAGAAAAAAAAACCCAAATAACTAATTGAAGAGAACGCAAACAAGATCGAAAACTTCTATATACAGAGTCAGAGAAACGGAAGCCTGTCCAAAGGTGTAGTTGCCTCCTTCCCCCGACCCCCTTTTTTTTGGGAACTGTGAAATAAAACCGTAGGCAAGAAGGAGGACTTGGGGAAGAGCTGTGTCTCCTTATGAAAACAATTGGAATATTATTGACTTTAACCTTTTGGAAGTTTTGGGAGACCAGAGGAAACATAGGGGAAGGGAAGACCCTTTACCTAGTAAAGTTTTATGCCACTTTACTTTGTTACACTTTAGAGCCTTATGTTTTGAACTTTAAAAAGCTGCAGGAAAATAGCTCACTGAAATAGAGTATACACATTATTTTAAGTTTAGCATGTGAGGGTCAGTTTAATGTTTTTGGACACAGGACGGAGGACACTTTACGGTTGAACTTCCTGGCAGACTTTCCTTCATTTTGTTGAGGCAGGGAAACCCCTCTTAGAATGGGGGACAGATAGGATTTCTCCAACACATTTTCTTTTATGCCAAATAAGTTTGTAACCCACATTTGAAAATCCACTATGCCCAAGTCTAACTCTTGATCTTTACAATAGGGGACAACCCCAATTGGGCAGTCAGCTGGCCATGGTATAAACCCTAGCCACTGATCCACCCCACACTCCAGGCACCATTCAGATCACAGGTCCCACCGTGGCACTGTTTCTTATGCCATGGAGTATAGTTTGCATAATGGAATCAGGTTCTTCTACAACTACATTAGTATGTGACAGTATGAAACTGTAGTGAAACTATTAGTGGTGGAAACTGGCAAATGGTTGTGCACCACATGGCTTTGTTTGATCCCTGTGAAGGCACCATGCCTCAGCACAGTGTGATTGAAGCTTATTGGGTAGGTGTATCTGCTTACTCCATGTATTCGTTGGTTCCTTTGGCATGACCTCGCTTTCGAGCCATCAGTGAATAAACAGAGCAGGTGAATAGACCTGTGCAGTAAGAGTCACATGGCCCTGATGAGATCAGCTCTTAGTTCCCTCTGTCTGGAAAATGCCCTGCTCTCCAGCTGCAATAAACACAAGCTCCCAGTGGGAGGCTTTTACTTGATTGTTGCTGCGAGAGCACAGCATTAACTTTCAAACACAAAACTGCTCCTTCTTAGGAAACGCCTGCCTCCGAGTGCTTGAAAATGAACACTTGAATGGTCATGTTAAAAATTATTTTCCATAGGAACTTTTTTGAAAAACAATACCAATATTTATTTATTTGCATTTTTAGAGCGCTCACACAGCCCGCGGGCATCGAGGCGCTGTTACAGGAATTTTTTTTGTCTTAGTTGCGTATTTATAACACGCATAAATACCCAGAGATTTCTAAGCGCGGACCCGGGGATCAAACCTGTGTTGCTTCGTGTCGTCTTGATTCCAAGGCGAAGACGTTGCCGCTGAGCTATCCTCCCGGGAATATCTTTTTTATTATGGCTAACATTTTTAAAGCATAACATTTTTGAGTGAACTACCCCTTTAAGTAACTTCATTTGCACAAGGAATGTCATCTTTATGTTGGGCAGGTTGTGTATTGGTTTTTAATCTGTTTTAGATCAACATTTCTCCAGTAGTTTTTTCACACTTCGTACAGACTAAAATCAATGCATATTTCGTAGTCCTTGAGCTGTGAGGTCCTGTGAGAGGTACAGTACACTGAGAAGCGAGGGCTCTTCCCCCATTGGGTGCTCTGTGAGAATGGAGTGTAAATAAGTAACGGGAAAAGCTGTCGCAGCGGTTACTTTTTGCTCTCACTGCATCCATGTGATTGCATCCAAGAGGAGGGCATGTGAGTGGCACGCTGTGTGCCTTCCTCATGACACCAGGCTCGGACTGGCCTACAGGGCAATGGGTTCATGACTGAACCAAAAATGCAAAATGCTGGTGTGGGCCAGTTTATTCGGTCAATGTGGGCCACTTTTTTAGCCAATGTGGGCCAGTTTGATGAGTTAACTCACTATGCGGCTAATGGTTTTGACCAGTATTGCTGAATACATATTCTTTAAAATGCACAAATTGCATCACATTTTATCCCAAAACTCCCCCTTAGAACCTATTGAAACATTATCACAAAAAAATGAATAGCCATTTGTAACTGTGGGCCATTTTTGCAATGGTGCCCCGAGACAATTTTATGGCCCAGTCCAACCCTGCATGACACCCCCTGGGCTCGGCTGCTGTAGCTTGTCAGAAACATTCTGTAACCAAATGGGCTTCATTCCTTCTGTAAACTAGCCGAGCTCCGCAGCCCGTGTCCGCATCCAGGAAAGGGGTTTACTTTGAATAAATGAACATTTCCAGAAGATTTAAAGTTTCTGAGATATGTGAGAAACAGAGACACGTTTGTCTGATGATGGGTTAAAAGAGTGACTTCTTGGTTTTCATATTTACGTTTAAAGCACTCCACCTTTTGCCCTGAGCCTGCGTTGTTAACTTTGGGACGTAGCTTCTCTTAAAAACATCCGATGATAATTTAACTTCTCACTCACACAGGCGCACACACCCCTCCCAATTCAACATTTTCGGTCTAGAGTAGCCAACTTTACAAAATGGTTTTGGAAGTTACTTTATATTTAGTAGCGCAGTGCACACGGTTCCATTTGGTGTCATTCACATCCATGCCCCTCCCCACCATCAACTTTTTAGTAACATTAGTGGCATAAGGCATTTTAACACATACACACCACAAACAAATAACAAAACTGTAGAGCCATTATCCATGCAGGACCTGAACTGTTGGAGATCTGTCCAGGCCACATGCAAACCTCCTAATTTGCCTATATATTCACACCAACAGAAGTGACTTCAGAGGAAAGGGCACGGCAAGGAGCATCATCAATCTTTGATAGTTACTGATAGAGCTGGGCGAGCCCGATGGGGCTTGGTCGGCCTGGGCCTAAACTGGGGCTCTGGCCTGACCCTTCTCTCAGGTAAGTGCCTGCTCAAAGCAGGGGATGATCAACAGCTTTTCCTTCTGTCCTGTAACACAAAAATAAAATTGTTTAGGAAAAAAAAGACATGCTCCAGGCGTGCTGGTAGCACGTTCAGGTCTGACTCCCTGTCCAGGCTGACAGACTTCCTGTCCCACCCCAGCCATTTTATTGGCTGGAATGTACCGGAGCACTTCTTGGAAGGTTGGCAGGGGAATATAAAGGTAAGTCAAGCGCCCACCTTACCTCTACAGCGTTTGTTCCCCTTACCCATATTCCCCCCCAGCCTTCTCCTCACTATTAGAAAAATTTACTCATGCTGTCCACACCCCGCTCCAAGTGCCACCATCGTCTTTTTGCTTGCCCCCCGCCATCCCATAAACAGCAGTACTGTCCCTCTCCCCAGAACCAACATCACCTTATCTTTCCCAACCGCTCTCCCCATAACAAAATGACTGATACTGCCACACCTAACCGCCCTCACAACAACCCCCACGCTGTGTGCCACCATCCACCTTGGCCTCCACCCCTGGTCCAGCGACCATGCGACTCTCGCTCGGCACGCGTTGGGCTTCTAGAGCCAGACCCAAGAGCTTGGTCCTGGCTCAGCCCTACCCCAGGGTTCCCTGCCTCTGCCAGCTCTACTTAGTGCCAACATGAGAAGGGACATTACAAGAAGTTGCAATGAGTAAGTGGAAAAACAAATATCTTTGGTGTGAAATACATGTATGGTCACTGCTATTGTGGAGGTGGAGTCAAGTACCTCCACCAAAAGCTCTGCCCCCATGTTGCCTATATGTTGGGAGCCAGAAATTGCAACACGTGCAGTACCAGTGAGGATGCCTATGCCACAAATAATCCTGGAAACAAGGTATCAATTGAGAAAACCCTATATGCATTCACAAAGAAGTAATGGCCTTTTGGACAACGTCCCAGAAGAAGCGTGAAAATGAGTGAAAGAGAAGACTGGTGATGTCATGCAAAGCAGAGCTGACGCACCCAGAAAAGATGCACAATGTAAAAGAACATAAACTTTCTATAAGATCTGAAGAGAAGGTGTCAAAGATGAGCACATTTCGGGCTTGAGATGAAGATGCTCATGTTACAGAAACACTCAAGAAAATGCAACTTGTGCAGATGCAGTAACGCAAGTAGAAGCAAGTAGACAGTGATCTTAAGGCTGGCTGCGTAGTGAATAGGTTGCGGCGATGCGCCAATGTATATACATAGGAATGTATAAAACCTGGATATTTCACAAGCACTTTAGCAGGGCCTGAAACCCTGTGATTGGAAAGGGTTTTCAGTGTGGCGCAGTTGGAAAATTACTGATAGCGGAGGAGAAATTCAAAAAAGGCTTGGCTGGCCCAGTACCAAGAAGACGAGGCCACCGTGAGCCTGGTTGTCTATTCAGTAGTTACATGAACAGGAGAAAGAAATAAACGTCTGTTTGAGGTAGAATGGAAAAACACTGAAGGTGTCAAAAGCTCATCATTTAATAGAATTAAATACAGAAAAGAGCTCAGAAATGTGGTCTCCTGTCATATGGTCAGTTCATTCGAGCTACACCGAAACCAAGAAGGTACTCCCTTTTATTCCCAGGCACAGAGAGCTACTACAAGGCCAAGTTCAAAAGCCTTAATTGACTGGCAGACTGCAAGAGTGATGATAGATGTTGGGCTAATTGGGGGGGGGGGCATGATCACGCCGACGCTCCCTGCACCTGGTATGGTAGCCTGCGTGCTGCTAGCGTGTGGAATATTCCAGAAGGGTACAAGGGTGCCAAACCAATGGCAGAGGGCCATGTATCAAGGAGCCCTATAGTTTGTGTAACCAATAGAGTGTCGAGTATTAGAGTGACACGGAAGATGACTTGCACTTGGGATGGGCTTAGTTGCGCTCCTGACAGTAGAGACCCAATCACTTCCCCATCAGTATGGAACGTATATCTAGATGTTCCCTGCAAACCTATTACATACCCAAGTAGGTTCTTGTAGTTTGCCACATAGTGTAACATCACTTATGACAGGTTTTGGCTATAAAAGTTGTGATTTTTATAATATGCGCTGAGAGAAATCGAGCGAATGTCCGTTGATGTCCATTGTAACTCCCAGTTTTAGATAATTACAAATAAAACCGACTAAGTTTTGCCAACTTCCTGAGTCGGTTTGATTATTGATGTTTGAGTACGTTCTGCATCCCCATCTATCTCTAAGTAATGCTACCTCGTCTTAAAGGACCCTAGGTCTATGGGTTCACGTGGTAGCAGAGAGATGATGGTTTAAGACCCATCGACCCAGTAGGCTTTTAAGGGTCTCAGAAATATTGGATGTCCTCTGCCATTTAGGTGGAGGACTGCAAGGCTTCCTGTGGATAGCAGCCAAAACCAAGTCCTTGCAAGACAAACGAAGCAGGTGGGAGAGTGTCCCTCTTTCACGGAATTCCCCTCCCGGTTTCTACAGGCAGCTGAGCGGCTAAGGTGTCCGGCTGAGGAGGAGACGATCCCGAGGGTTAGGAGCTGAAAAACGAATGGTGAGTAGATTGAGAGAGGTAGCAAAATAATTGTGTATTAAATGGGAAAAGTGAGAATGGGGAAACAGTAACGGAAGGTCGGTTGGGTATTTGAGTTAATGACAAAGAGCGTCAAGTAGAAGTATTTGGTTGTGAGATGAGGAGCGTCATAGATGACCCCACGAACCTATGTTCTTTTAGGAGAAGATATTTCAGAATCCAAGTGGATACATAGGCTACGAATAGATAGATCTGTTAAAGGAAATATCTTGCACTTCGATCAGCGTCATTATTAGAGGTGAGAATAGCGAGGAGGAGCATTGCCAAGGACATATTTGGGGCCGGCCAGTCTGTCTGTTTGTATATTGTAGTATATTGTATGTGTTGAATGCGTTGAGGAAGTGATGAAATGTTGAGGAGCGACAGCTAATAGAGTGTGGTAAAAGGCTGAGAGTGGGTTATTGTCATGAGGGCAAGATCATGGAGGCTCTGAAGCCGGTGGAAGATCCATCATTAGTGTTCCGCGGAACCGCGGATCAGCATTCTAGTCTTTCTTTCTTCCTTTGCTATATCCGGACTGTTGCTCAGCCCACTCGGCACATTGCAACTCTAGGAGTTTTCCTGCTCCGTTACTACTCGCTAGCTTTTTCGCTCTCAAACAAAGCCCTTCTTACATGTACCTTGTCTTGCAGCCCTCCCTCGAGGTTCTGCTGCTTTCCCATCTCTTTTCCTCCCCCTGTGGTTCTTTACTAGATTCGCTCCTGCCTTCCTGCAGCGCGCCTTTCTCTTTTTCCGGTTTCAGGAGTTTCATTATCTTCCGCTCTGACTCTCTGCCCGGCCGGTATTCTACCAGCCTTTCTGACGGCTGTGGCGTTTCTACTATCCTTCGGTAAGTCTGGACCCTTTTCGTTTACCCTTTGAGTTCGCATCCTGTGGGAGCTCCTGCTCCACCATCTACCGTGCTCCACGGCTCGCGGACTCACTTCCTCCCTTTGAAATAGCTTTACTTCACGTTATCTGATCCTTTACTTTTGGGCACTTGCCTCTCTCTTACCTGTTTATATTCTCTGCCTCCTTCCCCTTTATTTCTTTTCCATCGCTTTCTGGTTTACTCCCTCTACTTAGCAATTGTTTTTCCCTTTGGAACTGTGTCTTATCACTAACAACACCCAAGCCCTTCCGTGCTGATTGTTCCTCCTTGTCACTGCTCCATCCTTGGAGCCCTTCATTCTATTCAGTCTTCAGTGACCCACCAGGCGTCAGGTCTTCTTACAGTCATCTGCAGCCCTAAAGACTTTAACCATCTCGGACCACTTCATCATCATCTGTTGTCTCCTGGGGTTTTTTGTGCCATACAGGGCTGTGCAGGGGGTTTGCCCTTGTGTCGGAACTGTTCCACAGCCTGACAAAAGTGGCGAGCTCCCGGAACAAACCCTACCTCTTCACCAAGAAAGGGACTCTTGAAGAGAAACATCCAGTACCATCTGACACAGACATCTCCACCAGCGACAGCGATGAAGATCCACAGGTGAGATCAACGAAAGCTGACAGTTATTTAGTCGATCAAGATATTGATTAAATAGGTAGATCAAAGTAAATTGAGACAGAGGTTTGGAGCTGCAACGATTGGTGCACGCTCATATTGTATTCTTTTTCTGAAAAGTATTTTCTGTGTAAATTAATGGTAAGTATTGACAGTCGAGTGTGACTAGTCATGATGGAAGATGTTACTCCACTCATGCACCTGTGCAAACAGCTGCCAAAACATGCACCCAAGCTTAAGCAGTATAGTGCAGAATGGGTTAATGGCATGGCAGATAAAATGTTCATGCCATGGCCACAAGGGGGATCACTGTCAAAAGCAGTTTTACAACACATGACCACATACCTGCACGAGCGTACACAGGAAAAATGTTAGACAAAAGGTTAGCTAGCTTAGAGATTTGGAAAATGTACCAGGAGGAAAGGGAAGACATGCCTCCTGAAGACTGGATGCTTAATGAGTGTAAAGAGGGGGGTGTTGAGCCTTCTGCTCCCCCTATCGCGCCTGAAGAAAATGGCGATAGTACGAAATATGAAGGAGTGTATCCATTAAGGGAGCTTAAAGCAGCGGCAGGATACAGCAATCCAGCGCATGAGACGCCTGCGTATAGCAGTGGTGAGAGTCCAGAGAGTACTTTAGAAAGAGATGTGATCTCTAAAGTCCCACGGAACAAAGAGAAAAGTGAGCGGTCAAATATGATTCTAGATATAGGATGAGAAATTAAGAGATGGAAAAGAGAATAAGACAAAGCTGGCAAGATAGCGCTCATACAGAACGAATGGATGGGCGGTCAGATATTGATCAAACTTGATGGGAAGACCATTGAGGAAGTATGGCAAGGGTACGATCAAGATGTGTGAGATAAAAAGGGCAGGGAACGAGAGAAACGATTGAAAGAAGACAAGGCTAAAAAGAAGAGTAGACTGAGATGAGAGCAAATACATCAGGAGCAGTTATGAAAGGAAGAAAGAGCAGAAGTGCAAAGAAAATGACAACAGGCAGAGAGCAACTGAAGAACAAGACAGGCTAGAAAAGAGAAGAAAAGAAGAGGGAGAACAGAAATTAAGAGATTAAAAGAATGCAAAGACGCAGCAGAGATGACGAGGTGCATAGGGCAAATGAAAGAAGGGAAGAGAATTTGATGAGGAAATGGAACAAAAAAGGAAGCAGAGGACACGCGACATTGATCGCATTGAAAGAGAGCTAATGGAACCAAATCCAGTAGTGGCATGGGAGGACATAGAGGAGTTTCTCCCATTACAGGAACCTATGCCAGGACCCTCTAGAGTAAATCTAGAGGAGAATTTTGAGATGGGAAACATTGGAGACAGAATCGAAAAAGCCTATCAAGATTTGAGGGCAAAAGATGAGGGCAAAAGTTGAATCGAAAAATAAAGGGAAAGACAATCAATCTGAAAGTGTACAGTCACGGGGCAAAGACGGGGGCCTCTTTAGCCTTGAGCATAGAGCCTTTTTTTTGGACAAGCTAACTATGAACAGAGACCAGAAGGAGGACAGTCATACAAGTTGGGGACAAGATATGTCAGACGAAAAAAGGGAAACCTTCAGTGGGGAAGGAGGGTGGTGCGTGTGGTCCCGAGGGGGGTTTTCATATAGGCAAGGAAGTGAGGTGTTTGGGTCTGGACCTACCTAAACCCGAGGATGCCAGAGCTTATGCGTGGCCAGATCGACCTAAAAGGCGACAGAGAGAACAGGCGACTCACCACCCTATGTGAACAGGCTGAGGTCATTACCAGGAAGAAGACGATCAGGAACCATTGTCGCTACTATGGATAGGCAGACAATGCGAGATGATAGCAATTTTGGGATTTCGCAATTCCCCTTGTTAGAGAAAGGAGGGGCCAGACCGCAATATGTCCCAAGGTCCCAGATGGACAAGGATAACCTAAGGTGTAAGCGCCCCAGTTTGACTTCGGGCGCTGGAAAATGGATCTATGATTTAGAGAAAATGACAGGAAGAAACACGCTAAATATAGGGGACATCAAGGGTCTTCTAGCAGCTATCTTTGTGGAGAGGGCTGATGACATTTGGACAAGAGCAGGATAGGCACGTGTCACCGCACAGAACAGAAAACAGGGCATGATGGGGCGCTGTTTAATAATTATAGGGCGGCAGTCTGGAAAGCGCTTAGGGAACAGTATCCTGATACGTCAGATATGGGCGCTATAATGGCACGAAAGCTGCAGGAAGAGAAAGATCTGCTTGCTTACATTCAGAATTTTCAAGAGCAGTGGTCTTTGGAAACTCGCAAGCCATGGGGAAGATCTATACCTGTATTCTATCATATACTATGTCAGGAGTTGCCAGACCAGGTTCAGAGACAGCTAAAGAAGATGGTGGGTATGGAGGCAAAACCATGGCCAGAAATACAGCTGACCATTGCGCACCACTGCCGACTGTTCCAAGAGAAAAATCAAAAGAGAGAGCATGCTGGGTAGCTCGATGAAGCTAAGTTAGTACAGAAAAAGCTATTGAAATATGCTATAGAAGGGACAATGCTGACTTGTGGAGAAGGGCCAGGATCACAGCAAGTATCAGTTATGCTGCAGGTGAATAACCAACGGCAGTCGGATCAAGGAGGGAACGGGTTTATGCCGAGAGGCTGGGGAGGCTTCCGTGGGAGAGGAGGCTTTCAGAATAATCAGGGAAACTTTCAGAGTAACCAAGGTGGGTTTCAGAATATGCAGAATGATACTAAAGGCATGCAGGGAGGGCAAGTGAGGAGAATCCCTCCTGTATGTTGGCGATGTGGAATGACAGGGCAATTCTCAAGAGGGGGGACAGCTTATCCTCCAGCATATAGCCCTCAAAGTAGGGACGGGTACGCCCAAGATCAGACAGTGTGACTTGATGTGTTCAGTACTATCGGTGATGCCCGATCCTCAAGAGGAACAGAGGGTTGACGTTACCATAGGAGGCAAATCCTTTTCTTTTTTAGTATATACAGGGGCAACTCGCTCATGTATACGAGAGGGAAAATGTTTGTTATCTGGAAATGCCATGAATGCTCAGGGATTCTCTGGAGCTACAAGTAGTTCCTGTTACTGAGAAATTGCCAGTCTCTACAGGAGAATGCAATATGTCTGTCCCATTGTTGTATTTAAGACAGGCGCCAGTTAATATACTGGGTTGAGATTTTATGAGGAAGCTGAACATGATGATTTCCTTCACTGATGAAGGCATAGTGTGTTCAACACCAGGAATACATTATTTGAACGTGGGTGAATTTATCATGGCATTTACAGGGCAAATAGCCAAAGTCTTTCACTATGAAGTACGCATTTTGTTAACAGGGCTACCCGGTTTAGTGGGCAAGGTTATGAGAATACCTGATGAATTCCTGTTCAGGCCACAGATTCCCATGGATGAAAAGGGGGACAGATTTTTCCCTTAGAGTTACAGGTAGCTGTAGTGCGAGGGGAGTTGGCCATGCTTGAAGGATTTGATGATGACGGCAGGCCAGGGAGAACAGTGATTGCTATCGAGGAAGGTTACAGATTGACTGATGTCACTGACGAAGATATGTTTAGAGATGACCCGTCAGATGACGAATTGGTGTTCGAAATGAGCCTTATATATTGGATCAGGACAGAAAGATGGGAGGTCCCACAGAAAATGTTCATAGTTCTACAGAGTCCCGCATTTTTTGATGAAGATATGGAAAAGGTGCCAATTTCTTTATGGACTACGGGCACCTATGACATGGGCCTATTAAAAGGGTAGGAGAAGTTAAGATTAAGCTGAAATCAGGAGCAATCTTTCTTTGAGCAAGGCAGTATGCCATGTCTCGAGAGGCAGATGAGGGCATTTACAAGACTATATCCACCATGATGGATCAAGGCATCTTAGTGACGTCCAAGTC
The DNA here is from genome assembly GCF_040938575.1 of Ambystoma mexicanum. Taxonomy (NCBI): domain Eukaryota; kingdom Metazoa; phylum Chordata; class Amphibia; order Caudata; family Ambystomatidae; genus Ambystoma; species Ambystoma mexicanum. The sequence goes on from NC_090935.1 coordinate 1,422,906,029, forward strand.
ACCATGCAATACTGCAGTGTACCCTATCAAAAAAGCAAAAGGGGGGGTTGTGGCATTTAATTCAGGACATGAGATTGATTAATCAGATTATAGAGGCCGAATTTCCTCTAGTTCCTAATCCGGCGTTGATCCCATGTGTATCCCGGTTTAAGCACGATATTTCACGGTGATTGACTTGAAAAATGTGTTTTTCTCAATCCTGTTGCATAAGGACTCTCAAGATCTGATGTCATTTACGTTCCGTCAACCTAAATTGAAAAGCACAAGATTACCTCAGGGGTACTGTGAGTCACCGTCGATTTTCAACAGGGTCCTGCAGATGGACCTAAGCATACTGTAATACGTAGATGATATTTTGGTCTGCAGCACATCAGAAGAAGAGTGCAGACGTGACTCGATTCAGCTAATGATTATTCTAGCAGAGAATGGATGTAAGGTGGACAAAGAGAAAGTACAGTATTGCCAAGAAGAGGTGTTGTACATAGGTCAGTTCATCTCGCATGAAGGATAGAAAGTTACACCTGTGAGGGGTGGGGCAATTTTTAAAACCTCAAAACCGCACACGATAAAGCAAATGCAACCGTTTTTTGAACTGTGCAATTATGTCACAGCATGGGTATTTGATTATAGTACATTCACAAGGCCATTGTTGCAGGCCTTAAAAAAAGGCACAGGAGAATCAGGAAAAGATTGAATGGACTGAGCAAATGGAGGAGGGGTTTGATGAATTAAAAAAGGCAATTTGCACAGCACCAGTTTTAGGGATTCCCAATTCTGAGAAGTTCTTTTTATTCTCACATACGAATGGAACAGTCATGACAGCAGTACTCACGCAGAGAACTACATTGGGGTACAAGCCTTTAGCATATTACGGTGGGATTTTGGACCCAGTAATGAGGGGTCACTTCCCTTGTGAACAATCGTTGGCAGCAGCCGCGGTTGCTATTGAGAAGTCTGCAACCATAGTAATGGGGTATTCTATGACGTTATTTGTTGAACATGCTTTGTTTGCTGTTTTGGAGAAACCCATGGGTACACTGATGTCTCAAAGAGATTCTGCTTATGAGGTGTTGTATTGAATCCAGTGATTAAAATAGTAAGGTGTAAAAAGGGGAACCCTGACACGTTTGTAGCTGAACCACTGACACAGGATGAACAAGTGCATGATTGCTCAAATTATAAGGAGTTTTATGATGAGATCCCGAGAGTAAAGGAAAATGCTCTAGGAGCAGGGAAGATTCTCTTTATTGATGATTCTTCAAGGATCGATCAAACTGATGGAGAAAGACATTCAGGTGCTGCTGTAATAAGGCACAGGGCTAATGGGGAATTTGAAGTAATGTCAAGTGCAAGACTACCATCTCACTTTTCAGCACAGGCTGCAGAATTGGTGGCGCTGATTGTCGCGCTTGAGAAACTCACAGAACAGGAAGTAACAGTGTACAGTGACTCCACCTGTGTGACGTCAACCGTGCATGCAGGGCTAGCACGTTGGAAAAGGAGAGGCTACTTCCGAGCGGACGGCACTCCAGTGCAACACGCTGCCTTATTAGACATGCTTATTGAAGCACTACAACTTGCAGTAGCCATTGCAATAGTTAAGTGCATAGTGCACATTAAATGAACAGACTTTATTTCATGCGGAAACCAAGCCGCGGACGAGGAGGCAAAAAAGGATTGCACATTCACCTGACGTAATGAGTTTTGATACGCCTCATGTGAAAGAGAAAAATGTTGTGATGATGATTGTGAATGAAAGCTTTAATCACTTATTGCAAATGCAGCTAATGGGAATTCAGGGTGAAGCCCCACAGGAAGAGGAAGACCTGTGGACATGGAGGGGGTGTTCTTCATCCCCTTCCCAGGCACTGTGGCGACAAGACAGCACTGCTGAACCAGTGATGCCTGTAGCCTTATTGAGAGTGGTGTTAGAACAGCTACACTACCCGGTGCATGTCACTAGGGCGAACCTTGCAGCAACAATTGTGGAGGCTGGTTCGTACCGAACCTGTTATAATACGTTGCTTTTTATGTAGTAAATTGCATCATATATCAAAGGTTTACTGCTAGACACATGCTGCAAACAGTCAGAGGAGTAATTCCTTGACCAAATGGTCCTTTTCAGCATTTACATATCGATTATGTTGATATGCTGCAGATCTGTAATGGATACAGGTATATGATAGTGGTGGTGTGCCCCTTCTCCAGGTGGATCGAGGCCGGTCCATGCACACACCCTGAGGCCACTTGCGCTGCGAAGTTCTTAGTCTGAGAAGTATTCCCTAGATGCAGAGTATGTGAGGTGTTGAGATCAGATAATGGCCCCCATTTTGTGAATGAGGTAATCGAGCAAATTAGCTTATTGCTCGGTATAAAGCACAGGTTTTCTTCTGCTTATCACCCACAAGTGAATGGAATAAGTGAGAGACTCAACGGTCTGCTCAAAGAGAGAATAGCTCAATTGAAACTGTCCCTAAAAAAGAGGTGGCTGCACTGCCTACCCCTTGCATTATATGCATTAAGAAATCAGCCAGGCTCTGACCACCACCTCCCACCCCACAAACTAGTTGCAGGGAGGTGAATGAGAATGCCTCTAACTCCTCCATCAAGGACTAGGAGTGATGTCCAGACAACTGCAGAATTGTTAGGAGATGAGCTACGTGCGTACTTAACATGTATGACTGCTAGTATCTCTGTCATTTTAGATCAAGTCAAGCGAACGGGGTGTCGTTCTCAGTACACAGATTGAGACCATACAGCAACTGGATCTAAAGAACTATGTTTACCAAAGATATTTGCTGGAGATCGAATTTTAATCAGAAGTGTTACATGAAAGTGGCACAAGCCCAGATTTAGCAGCCTTTTGTGGTGGAGGACATTACTCCATCAGCAGTCAAAATCGTGGGAAGACAAGTTTGGATACACCAAGGTGACATGAAAGTCTACGCTGGAGAGGCCGCAGCACCCCCAACCCTTTCGGAAGCAAGCCAAGGAGAAGTTCAGCATGTGCAGAGTCAATCGAAGACGAGGAAGAAGGACGCAGAGACTGTCCAATAGACAGATACGAGTGTACATTTGGACTGTGGCTCCGCTAAGACACACTTTGTAGCTGCTAAGCAAGGAGTGAAAAAGTCATTGTTCTTGAGCCACAGAAGCTTACTGACATTGGACTGTGGAGTGCGAAAGTAAACAGAACATGCCAGATCTGGACTTTGTGTTCGTCTGGAAGAGGGAACAGTTCCCTGACACATTTTTCACTTTTTGGAGGTTCCTATGGTGCTGTCCAATGCTGATGTACACCGACTTCTTCTTGCTGTCTTCATATTTATACTCTGAGCTTACCCTGCTCTTGTTGGGAGGAGCACTGACATATGTGCTTTTGTCCAGGATCCTAAGAATGGCCTGACTATTAGAAGCTTATTGGCAGCAATAATGACACAGATCAGACTATTACCTGAGCATCTTACTGGAGATACAGATGGTCCTGTCTAACGATGATGCCCACAAACTACTGGCCATGATCTTTTACTATTTGCTTCAAGTTCATCCCTATCTTGTTTTGCGAGACACCAACACTTTTGTGTTTATGCGAGATCCTATAAACCGTCCAGCAATCAGCCAATTACTTGTGGAAATCCTAGAGCAGATTGAAATGCTACCGGAGCATCTGACGAGTTTGCCTGAATAAAACACATTTTTCCTTCCTTAAAAGTAATTACAGGTCCATAGAGCATATTGCAGGTCCAGCGAGTGAGCAGAATCAACGACGAGTGAAGAGGCGTTGATGGTGGAGCCTCATGTATTGGTGCATAATATATGCTTGTTTTACATTTATCATTGTTTTTCTGATTCTGCTAATTCATACTGTATATTTCATTGGTCCCAATAAAGCAGTGGTCCCTTTGATTCTTCCCACTCCAGTCACCTTGGCAGAACTAGACATTGTGAGACAGCTAAGGCCTTGTGTGATTGTCCTCACTCCAGTAGCTTATGTGGAGACACCTGGTCCTGTAGCAATAGTCCCTACAAATCCTTATGCAGGAAGAACTCTTATAGATATTCTTACTGAACGTCAGATACAGATTCTGAGAGAAAGAAAAAGAAAGAGACCTAAGAGAAGTACAAGGGACGATGATTATGAATTAAATTACTATTTGGACAGTACAGCGCATTTGGGGAACAACATGTGGTATCAGCACATGAAAGAGGTGGGAAAGAGTGCTTCTGAGGAAGATTGCTATGTATGTGCACTCCTGCCTTATGCTATGTGAAAGTCTAAGATAGTCATAGCTATTGAAATAGATGTTCAAATGGCTCATTGCCTTACTCACCTTGCACTCTGCCTTACAAAAGGTCAATTACAGGGTTGAACAGCATCTCTGATATGGGTAACAGAATGGTCAGCATCCGATGAAGATGACTATGTGCAAGATACAAGAGTGAGAGCACGCACCAGAAATCATATGATAAGATATGAACAGCCTGCCGTGTCCATTGCAGATAGTGGCTTTGGCTAGTGCAGCCCTTTGTTTCAGAAACAATGGCACAAGAAAAGTTGGATGCGCCAATGTATATACATAGGAATGTATAAAACCTGGATATTTCACGAGCACTTTAGCAGGACCAAAAACCCTGTGATTGGAAAGGGTTTTCAGCGTGGCGCAGTTGGAAAATTACTGATGGCTGAGGAGAAATTCAAGAAAGGCTTGGCTGGCCCGGCACCAAAAAGAGGAGCCCACGTGAGCCTGGTTGTCCATTCAGTAGTTACATGAACGTGAGAAAGAAACAAACTTCTGTTTGAGGTGGAATGGAAAACACTGAAGGCGTCAAACGTTCATCATTTAATAGAATTAAATACAGAAAAGAGCTCAAACGCGGTCTCCAGTCACCTGGTCAGATCAAAATAGACATTGGGTCGAGCTACACCGAAACCAAGAAGATACTCCCTTTTATTCCCAGGCACAGAGAGCTTCTGCAAGGCCAAGTTAAAAAGCCTTAATTGACTGGCAGACTGCAAGAGTGATGATAGATGTTGGGCTAATTGGGAGGGGAGGCATGATCACGCCGACCCTCCCTGAACTGGTATGGGAGCTTGCGTGCTGCTCGCGTTTGGAATATTCCAGAAGGTTTCAAGGGTGCCAAACCAATGGTAGAGGGCCATGTATCAAAGAGCCCTATAGTTTGTGTAACCAATATAGTGCTGAGCATTCGAGTGACACGGAAGAGGACTTGCACTTGGGATGAGCTTAGTTGCGCTCCTGACAGTAGAGACCCAATCACTTCCCCCCGTCAGTATTGAACGTTTACCTAGATGTTCCCTGTAAACCTATCACATCCCCAAGTAGGTTTTTGTAGTTTGCCACGTAGTGTGATGTCACCTGTGACAAGTGCTGACTATATAAGTTGTGTTTTTTATAATATGCGCTGAGAGAAATCGAGCAAACGTCCGTTGTAACTCCCTGTTTTAGATAATTGCAAATAAAACAGACTAAGTTTTGCCAACTTCCTGAGTCGGTTTGATTATTCATGTTTGAGTAAATTCTGCATCCCCATCTATTTCTTTTTTATTTTTAATACATTTCTATTGATTTTCCCAATATAGAAAACAAAGAAACAGCTTAAGACATTGACAAGGAAACCATCTGAATGAAACAGTAAGTAAGACATCCCCCCTTCTGCCCCTCAGGACCCCCCAACATCCCATAGGTCCGGAGCACACCCTGATGAAGTCTTTGGCAGCAGCTTGGCTCATGTCCCATGCGCTCCTCCACTGTGACCTGTGTAGTGAGATTGTTACCTCCTGGAAGTGTAAATCCTCCTCTTCCTGGTCGGGGATTATCCCTAGAAGTGTCATGGCCTTTGGGCACCATTTCCGTCTTGCGGCCCCCTTAAGATATTTCAGTAGTGTTGACCATTCTGTATTGAACCTTAAGCGGTCCCCTTGTAATGTGTAGGTCAGCCATTCCATCGATAGGAGTGACCATAGTTTTGCGATCCATTCATGATCTGCAGGAGGCTGTTCCGAATTCCATTCATGCGCTAGTATTAGGGCTGCCGCCATCATCATGATAATGTAAAGCTTCCTGTGAGGTTTAGTATTGTTTTCTGTGAGTGTCCCATTTAGACCTATCATGGCTAATCCCCAGTTCCGTTTGATTTTATGCTCCGTGACTTGTTCAATGCGGTTTGGACCGTTTACCAGAAGCCTGGTATTTTCAGGCAAGCCCACAATATGTGGCTCCATGTTCCCATCTGACCACATTTCTCTCCAGCATTGCTGCGAGAGTCTTGGGTAGATCTTGTGGAGTCTTACCGGGGGGAGGTGCCATTGGTTTATCAGTTTCATCCAGATCTCCATGATTTGTATGGATCTTGTGAGCTATGTTATTTGCTTCCAGAGTTTCTCCCATGCCTCTGGCTTGATCGCAGTGTTCGTGTCGGCTTCCCACTTCGCTTTATATGACATAGGTGGTCTTGGTTCGCCCTCTTTTATTATCTTATGAATGTTCGTGACCACTTTTTTATAGCCTGAGTCTGTGTCGAGATACTTCTTAAAGGCATGGTCTAGTGAAAAATGTTATTGTCCCTACGGGTCTGCCATGTTTTTTTAAGCCTAAGTGGCTCGATTTTAGAAAACTTTGCTATGGACCTTACCCGAGTTTTCGTCCATTAAATGCACGCGAAAACAAGCACCAGGGAGCCGCCATTTTCTGATAATCCTATCTTTTCCCCGATCGCCCTGGCTGACCTGCTTTTGCGGCACTAAATCAATTCCCCCGCCCCTGAGCCTGACATTATCAAAACATTCATATTCCCCGCCTCTCCCCGTGACGTTACTGTGCTGCATAGGCAAACGCGCCCAGTCGTCTTCTGCGCGACTCCACACAGAACACGGAAACCAACACAGATCAACTCACAACACAGCGCACCACAATTCGGAATATGCAACTGTACTTTAAAATGAAACAGCAACACGGTACATTTGGTAAAGTACATTTATTTGACATTAAATGTTTAGAGAATATTCAGCAGTTGCCATATGAACTCCGGAAGCCATTTATTTTCTTTTATCTGTATCCGCAATAACTGTTCCGTTTCATCTTGAGTCACGCGCTGTTCCTTTATGGTACACAGGGTGTTCATTTTCGTAAAAAGAATCACTTTGGAAGCACGGTGAACCGCAAGGCTGTTCCATCAACTAGGCACTAGTCCAGCCTAAAGGTTGTTATGTTGCTTCTAGCCACTAGTACAGCGTAAGGGCATGTGGGCCCTTGGCGATCGTCCCATAATATGGTGACCGTGCTCCAGTTGTTGACACGAAGCTGCAGGTGTCTGCTGAAGAATCCATCCGCCGGTGTCTCAAACAGATGGCAGTGGCAGAATGGGATCAAATACCTGTTATGAAAACAAAAAAATGATAATTAGTCTCGCTAGCCGAACTTCATTAATATTACTCATTGTATTTATTACGGCCAATCAGAAACTATTTGCTTGCAAGGATAGTTCAATGGAGTATGTTCGTCTCTAAAATCAATGCGAAAAGTAACGAGATAAATCGAGGCCAACACACAATGATGAACGACAGTTAGTCTACATGCGTGAGGAATGATATGATATATGATATGGCATTTGTAACGCGCCTATACTCAAGTGTTTCTAGGCGTGACGAGGCTGGTGGGGAACAAGGGCAGACAGACAACGATCCTACTAGGCCAGGTGTCTTTCTGATCGCGCATGGGGAAGGGCTGTACATGGTTAGTTGAATACAAATTAAATAATAGGGCCAGCTGGTGGCAAGTGCAAGGTAAATGCCGGGAGAAGGGGCTGAAGGATACAGAGACAGTCCCGTAGTGCAGGTAGGCAGTGCAGGGAAAAGTGGCTGGGCCAAGGACCGAGATCGGTGAGACCAGTGGACCTGCATGCCCATGTGCCCACTACGAACAGTTTTACTTGCTTTTCCTAGCTCTTCATTCATTCATTTATTCATGCATCCATTCATTAAATCTTCATTCCGGTATAAAAGCCTGTAAAGATTTACTTACATTATATTTGAAATTTCCATTGTGTCTCTTCGTAATGCAGTCTGTAAAACGGACCGTGCTCTTGACAACGATTTTACGTAATGAAACTCGGTCTAGTTTCTGAATTTTCTGCCTTATCGTCTCTTACGTTATTGCGCACTCCCTTCAAATGTAGTTCTTTCGGCATGGTCCCTGTCTCAAGGTCAAAAAACAATAGACCCTTATTCTTCCAGTGCGACTTGTGGGCCTCATCTGGGCGCTGTCCTTCGCATTCTTTATTTGCAACATCACGTAGTATAGGCATCTGTGAGAACTTGAAGTTTAGAATCCGTCTATGTAGTGCGCCTCAATGTGCAAATGCGAACTGGCTTCTCTCCCAAATGCCAGGGCTCGCTTGGCTGGCGCGTTCTAAGTGCCCCAATTTTGTCCCTGTTGTCTGCGAGCTTTGCAGCCCAAATTGAGACATTTAATTTTTGGCGGAAGGTCAAGGAAAGTATAAAGTACCACAGGAGTTGAGTTAAAAGTGAGATTTATTGTTTGTTTGTTTGTTTTATTATTTGCAATATGCAAGCCTCCCCTCCATTAACAGTGCGCAGCATTTACATTTACATGAGCTGAGACATGAGAAAAATACATACATACACATATGTGAGGTGAATAGAGAGAATTCAAAGATGACACCCAGCTTGTTTGCCACCCATGATGGTGAAGGTAGGGGTTAGGTTTACAGGTACACTGTATAATAACATTTATTTACAAAAAGACAATCGTATTGCAATTATTTAAACCGGGATTTGTACTTCACAATCAGCTGTGCTTCGGGTGGGCATGGCACAGTCGCAATGTTCGGTGGCAATGGATCACTGCTCTGCACAGAAACATCCAAAATTCCATATCTGTGCTTCTCTAACACAGCAACAATAAGGCCTTTCACAAAGTCGAACTGCATTTCATCATAGACTGGTTTGATCACCCATTGCTTACTTTGTTTTGAAAACACCTTAGTGTAGCGAGGCATCCTTACTTTACCCCTAGTCCTAGATTGTTCACGTCCGACATTGCTGTTATGGTCCAAGACCGCTAGTAGAGTGCGATGTTTCATGCCCCGAAAGCTAAAATGCAAGCGCTTTGGCCTGTACTTTAGGCACATATTGTGGAACACCTCCAAATCTCCTGTGTGACAGAATTCTGTCAGTCCTCTCAAATCTCTCTATAGAGTTTTGTCAAAAGCAATCTTCTCAATGGCTTTGTGTGTCGGTGAAGATGGAATCAACCACTTCTTCTTCCGTGCCTCCTCTGGAGACAAAGGGCCATGTTCACATTGGTGGAAATGTTCATTTGCTGTCCAGCGGTGAACGTTGGTACAGTGGTGCATCAGTGACCGCCATTTCTCAAGTAGTATTTCCACTGACCCCTCACAAGTTTTTGAGCTCCACCAAAGATGGTTGGTGATAGAATGTGACCACTGCAAAATACTTTCAACACCTTTTTTTTTCCCTGCAGCCGAGATTTTCTTATTGATTGATTTAGCAAGATGCCATACGTCAAATTGATGTTTAATATGTGGGAACTGCTCTCTCATTGTCTTGGCAATTGAAAAGTGTCTATCCGTGGCTATGAGGTCGATGTGCATTCCCCTCGATTGTAGATATTCCACTGATTTTATAAAACCTAGTTTCTCCATGGCCACTGAGGATGTACATTGTGTTACCTGCACGACCACCGAACTCACAATTTTCTTACTATCCATGTTCTGAAAGTGGTAGGTGCAGTACTTGGCAGAAAATCCAGGGCTGTCGCACTGTCCATCGCCGGCTAGCCTGAATCGTTTGCCTTCGAATGTACTTGCTAGAGACAATTGTTCAATTTTCCAAGCATCACTAATGGCCGGAAACAGATAATCACGTTGGTATATGTAGTACAGCGCTTTAGAAATGAAATGGAGTCGCACAAACTGAAAGAAAGCCTCTAACTTTCTAAAACTGGAGCCACTAAAAAGTGATGCAGCTGCACACAGTAGAATGCCTGCTGGCAGTTTCCCCAGCATCGGTTGTGCAGACCGTGAGAACCTATGATTTAATCTACAGGCGGCATTTATTTTGACGTTACTGCCTTTTATTTGATGAGCCACATTAATCAATGGCTTCCCACATACTTTCCCTCTAATGGAATGCACACATTTCAGCATACTTATAATTTCCATCAAACAACTGTCGAATACAATGTATTTGCTCTCTTTCATTAGACTGTCATCCTGCGTCAACGTTGTTTCGGCCTGTGACATTGTGGAGATTTTAACACATTGGAAAGTAAAATCGCTGATATCAAGTTCTGATGCGTCTATGGGTGCTGCGGCTGGTTCATTCTCTGTCATTTCAACATCTATTACTTCAACATTGATGGGAGAACACAACAATGTCGACAGGTTTTTTGGTGGCAAATTTTTATGCGGGTGTACATTGTGTAAATTGATCTGCAACTACTTCAGAGCTATCTTCAATACATTCAATAACATCTTCTTGTGGTGGTGCGGTCGCACTGTAGCTATGGTCCAATGCAACTTTGCTGTAGTCTCCAAACACAGTTAATTCATGTTCTGGCCATTGGACATGAGCATCTCGAGCCTGAACACGCCTCGACTCAATTAATAGTTCCTCCATAATGTACACGGTCTGGCAAGCCACATCTCTCATTCGCTTCACTGTCTGTGTGTGTATAGTTCTGACACCCACGGGTAACTGGAGGAGAGATTGGAAAAGGGATGTTCAGTTTAAACACAAGATGGAGTGTAGTAGAATTGACTGGAAAAAAACATAAAATAATCCCCAGCACAAACATTTTTTTAAAGTTATGAACTGTTTGTAACTAACCTTTTTTTGTTTTTTTTTTTTTGCAACTTTTTTGACTCGACCTTCAACATCTGCACGCTGTAGCTCCGATTCGTTTCCGCATGTCCTCCCTTCCTCTTGCGTTGCAACGACTTCATTTTCTGTATCCACATAGACAGCACGGAATGAGGCTCCATCGTCTCCCTGAAACATAGTACTTTCATTACTATGCTTTTCAATATTGGAAACACAACACACACTTGGGGTCGACGGCACAGGTACATATAAAGAGATAACCACAAATGATGCATTGTCCAAAAGAATCAAGAAAAATCCAAATATGATCACATTTCATCGACTTATTTCAACGATTCCTTTACATCTGCATAATCTAAATGAGATGTTGTGATTGTGGTGGAAGCTCTGTCGTCTCCCTGAAACACAGTACTTGGATTAGTATGGTTTTCAATATTGGAAACATAACACACACTTGGGGTCGAACGCACAGGTACATATAAAGAGATAACCGCAAATGATGCATTGTCCAAAAGAATCAAGGAAAATCTAAATATGATCACATTTCATCGACTTTTTTCAACAAATTATTTACATCTGCATCATCTAAGTGAGATGTTGTGATTGTGGTGGAAGCTCTGTCATCTCCCTGAAACACAGTGCTTGGATTAGTATGGTTTTCAATATTGGAAACATAAAACACACTTGGGGTCGAACGCACAGGTACATATAAAGAGATAACCGCAAATGATGCATTGTCCAAAAGAATGAAGGAAAATCTAAATATGATCACATTTCATCGACTTTTTTCAACAAATTATTTACATCTGCATCATCTAAATTGGATGTTGTGATTGTAGTGGAAGCTTCGTCGTCTCCCTGAAACACAGCACTTGCGTTAATAGGGAAGAAAGTATAGCAAATGGAATCACGTTATATGATCACGCATGATGGAGCTGTCATTATCCATACCTCGTGCTGCTGAAGAATATCTATGGATGTTGCAAATGTAGTGCGCACTTCCGAAAGCTGTTGCGCCAATTCGTATACTTGAATGTCAGGCTCTGCATCAAGTGCAGGGGTTGACGCTCCATCAACTGCCTGAAACATAGTACTTGCATTAGTGAGGATTACAATTGGGAAAACATAACACACACGTGGGGTCAACAGCACAGGTACATATCAACGGCTAACCACGAATGAAACATTGTGTAGAACAATCAAACGACAAGAATTCCAGCTCTGATGATGACGCTCGATGGAGCTGTCAGTATCCATACCTCCTGCTGTTGAAGAACATCTAGAAATGTTGTAGATGTGGCGGACGCTTCAGCATCTCCCTGAAAGACAGTACTTGCATTAGTATGGATAACACTAATTATAACTGAAAACAAACACCAGTGGACGATAACTAAGGTGTATATCAATTGGAAAGCAGTAACCAAACATTCGGTAAAATAATTACACTATAGAATAAAACTATTACTTGACATGCATAAAACAAGTATGTAGCGGATTAGCCTAGTAAGATTACCTGATACGCACTAGAAGTGGTTGATAACTGCGACCACGTCAAGGATGTAGAATGTTCTTGCTTCAGATTCAAGGGATAGTCAAGAAGTTGTAAAGGTCAATTAATGATTGATAATGAAATGCCAATATTAAAAATAGCCATGTAAGGTGACAGAATACTTGAAAAATGCTCAATACAGCACAGTTCCCTGTCCCCATATATATATATACATTGCGTTTGTGGGTTATGAAATCGAAAAAGAATATATTGGTAAATGTCATTATTCAAAAAACTATACAATCATATCAATATCGAAATTATTATAAGGGATAGAACACCTACAATATCAATTAATCTGTTCGGATACCTACACACTACCCCAAGGCCTAAAGCTAAATCCGGACACTTGACTCACCGGTGGCGGAATGTGGACGAATAGAGTGGGAATAGCGTTTTCGAACAATTTCCGTGTCGTTCGCTGTTTATTCTTCTTTGTTACCCAAGATGTTGTGTACATGTCCAAGGAAAAGTGCCGGCTGCAGATGCGGTATCGATCACCCCTCTTGTCCTGTAAGACTTCTTGAACTCTACTTTCCAGCTCATCCAGTGGATATCCGCAATGTCTGACCCATTCTCTTATTCGATCAACAGTTTTCGGGAATACATGCATTGTAGTGCCTTCAGATTTCGCATGGGTCTTCGAAGGGCAACCGCTAATCGAACAGGCAGGCATTGTTGATAAATCTGAAAAGTAAATATCGACATTATTATACAATCTTCAAGAATAAAGATTTGATACAAAAGTAAATGAATCATACAATGATCAATGCAAGGTTTGTTTTGGTCGCAGGAACTATACCAGTTCATAAAGTGCGGCTTAGTATTCGCATAAATTGCAGAAATGTATAAATGATGTAACTAAAAACTGAACATGTGACTCATCCCTTGGATGTTCTGTATTGCACGAGAAGGAAACATGCTTACATCATAGACTGGATCCCCGAAGGATGCAATTCGATGACAATTGACACAGATGAAAATAAATAGATCTATTGATAGCATAGCAATGGAAATTCAAGTCAATAGCAATGAGACCAATGAACATAGCACTATTGGGTACTCTACTCGCAAATAGATAGAAATTTAAAAATCTGCGAAATATGACCAGGATACATGGCCTTACCTTGACCAACAAACAGTTGGATTCAGCAAGCAGAGCAGTATGCTGCGGGAGAATAGGTGGATGGCCACAGGTAGCGCACTGATGGGTATGCTCGAAGCGGTCACAGAAGTGCACGGATAGCACGACGACGAGCAGATTAGCATAGATCTCAGTGGTTCCCAGGTAGCACGTTCAGGAGTTGACTTGCAAAGCACAAAGATGTTCTCATGAGACATATCGAGTGGTTTTTAAAGTATTAGAAACTGGGGTGTGTTTGTGAATGAATGACGTATGTATGTCGTGGTATTAGGGGGGCGGCCTGCTTGAAGGGGAGGCCTGCATGGAGACACGGGGTCTGAGGAGACCATGTGACCGATGGCCCCTTGGCGTGGGACACCTTTTGAAGTGTACATGTAGTTTGGCACCTTGGCCTTTCGCGCCCCTGACAGCCCCCCATGCCACCGCTCATCCACCGACGCGAACCGCCTTTGATACAGGGGGGTGGGATGGATGGCCCTGGGGCGTGCAGATAAGGCACAGGAAGACTGCTGGATGGAGACACACTTATGTGGATTGCAGGGGGGCGGCCTGCTTCAGGGGAAGCCTGGCTGGAGACACGGGGTCTGAGGAGGCCATGTGACCGATGGCCCCTTGGCATGGGACACCTTTTGAAGTGTACATGTAGTTTGGCACCTTGGCCATTCGCGCCCGACAGCCCCCCATGCCAGCGCGCATCCACCGGCGCGAACCGCCTTTGATGCAGGGGGTGGGATGGATGGGCCTGGGGCGTGCAGATAAGGCACAGGAAGACTGCTGAATGGAGACACACTTATGTGGATTGCAGGGGGGCGGCCTGCCTCAGGGGAGGCCTGCCTGGAGACACGGGGTCTGAGGAGACCATGTGAACAATGGCCCCTTGGCATGGGACACCTTTTGAAGTGTACATGTAGTTTGGCACCTTGGCCGTTTGCGCCCGTCACAGCCCCCCATGCCAGCGCGCATCCACCGGCGCGAACCGCCTTTGATACAGGGGGGTGGGATGGATGGCCCTGGGGCGTGCAGATAAGGCACAGGAAGACTGCTGAATGGAGACACACTTATGTGGATTGCAGGGGGGCGGCCTGCTTCAAGGGGAGGCCTGGCTGGAGACACGGGGTCTGAGGAGGCCATGTGACCAATGGCCCCTTGGCGTGGGACACCTTTTGAAGTGTACATGTAGTTTGGCACCTTGGACTTTCGTGCCCCTGACAGCCCCTCATGCCAGCGCTCATCCACTGGCGCGAACCCCCTTTACATCAATATATAGTATATCGCCTTTATATCAATGATAGTATATTGTTGCTTATCAATAACAAATGCCACATACCGGAGATTCTTGTGAGCACAGACCCACACTTCAACCGGTGTATTATAGTGGTCAAGACCCTAAGGCCTTTATAATCCAATGGTAATTGTTAGTATAGATATATGTGTGACTTTTATAGAGACATAACCTACTGAAAGACTTTGAACAAGTGTTATTTAGTGCATGCATTATCGAGAATATGTTATGTTAGCTTAGATAGATAGTGACCACCCTGCTTCACAGCGACCAGACCTTCACCCATTCGGAGCACAGATGTCTGACGTCCATCCTTGAATGGAGACACACTTGATTCATTTAAAAAAATCGAAACAAACGTTGTTAAAATATATGTGGTGTTTTATTTTGTATCTTATTTTCATGACACAAAAATACAAGACTTTAAAGATTATACAGGTCAGGTTGCAGCACAGCGAGAGAAAATCCCCTGTACTGACCGCTGTCACTCGGGAACGTTTCTCTAATGGCACGAACGGCACAGGCGGGTATCACTCTTCGAACGCCGTGTCCAAGCCTCCCGTGGAGCCACCATGTAAAGGAACGATAGGCCACCAGCCTGTACCACCTGTGAAAAGGAATGAAACAAACTGTTTTTAAATGACCAAGATAAGTTTAATAAACGTTTGTTGTCAATGACAATTCTTGTAACTAATGGCATTCTGCACGGACAAATGCTATCTAGACAATGCACACTATTGAACGACTTACATGCGTTACAATGATATGTAGATGTAATTTTTGGATATAGTAGAAGAACATGAAATAGGAGTGGCATGACAAGCAGAGTATACTTACTCGTTACTCGGATTACGAGGACGAACAGTAGCGTAAAGTTCGTGCATAAGCACCATCATTATTCTCAACACGGCCCGTGTGAGGCAGGCTGCCCTGAAGTCTGGCAGCTCGGTGATGCATTGCGGTCGTGGCTCGCCTTCTGAAATGTAGGCCAGGCATCCCGAGTTTTCTCGGCAGCAGCAGTTCTCGTCCTCAGTTGGCATTAGCTTGCACCGATTGCATGTGCACCAGGTGGAGACGCCGTCCATTCGACTAGGCCCAGGCTCTTCATCTGTTGATTCGTCCTGCCAACTGCCGTCCGAATCCCCATCGTTTTCGCGTGCTTCCCTTTCCAGTAGTTCCTCCTCGGTATACTTGGGCTCGTACATGTAGGGCATTATTGTAGCCATTGTGTGTTAAACAAACTAAAATAATTTATAGCAGTGGTACTGGTACCTGTTCACACGGGCTACAAGCGGCGAAGGTAGCTGACCAGAGCACTGAAACGAGTCACAGAATACTCAAAGTAACACAGAGAGAGGAATGGAATCGAAAATCTGCTGCTGTGTGTTGTGAAACGGTCTGTTTATACTTATTGAGGAAAGAGGCGTCCTGCCATTTCCATGGCGACACGTCATTAGCTGAAGCGCAGCGAATGTTGACACGAGACGTGCTTTGGCGTTGGGAAATGGGCGGTACGAGTCTGCTGACGACAGGCTCAGGGGCGGGGGAATTGATTTAGTGCCGCAAAAGCAGGTCAGCCAGGGCGATCGGGGAAAAGATAGGATTATCAGAAAATGGCGGCTCCCTGGTGCTTGTTTTCGCGTGCGTTTAATGGACGAAAACTCGGGTAAGGTCGATAGTAAAGTTTTCTAAAATCGAGCCACTTAGGCTTAAAAAAACATGGCCGACCCGTAGGGACAATAACATTTTTTACTAGACCATGCCTTTAAACGTGGTAAGGTCCCTCGTGGCTGCAGCTCTCATCTCGAGATGAGACAACCAATGTCTCACTTGAGCATAGGCATATCATTGGTCCCCCCCCAAGTTAAAATCTGCCTTGCATTGTTCATACGTCTTGAGTTGGGAACCCAAGAACATGTCCCTCACTCTCCTGCATCCTCTCTGTTGCCAGTCCCGGAAGGCGCTAGAGGCGAGGCAAGGGCTGAATTGGGGTTTCCTGAAGGGAGGCGTGTATGGGGAAGAAAACGTCGTGGTATTGGGTTTGAGCGCTGCTAGGTCCCAGGCCTTGCCCACTGATCTCGTGATGAGGCTCGCGTACATCTGTCGTGGTCTATCCCCTTTGGGTTTCTACAGTGCTTCCTCCAGGTCCGTTCCCACGACCGCTCTGTCCATTGGCCTCCATATTTTGTCCCTATCGTCCCTTTGCCAGTCTCTAATAACCCTTAATTGGGCGGCGATATAGTACGCTTTGAAGTCTGGCACTCCTAGTCCCCCGCGCCCCACAGGAGATCTTATGACCCTCCCTGCCTGCCACTCTTGGTGGTTTCTGGTTCCAAAGGAAGCTGTCCGTTGCCTTCTGGAAGGCTTTAAAGAATCTGGCCGGAACATGGATTGGAAGGGCGGTGAAGCAGTAAAGGAGTTGTGGTAGGATCGTCATTTTCAGGGTGTTGATGCAGCCCAGCCATGATATTGGCAGTGGACCCCAATCTATTAGCTTTGTCTTCATCTTTTCTAACAGAGGCGGTAGGTTTGTCTGGTATAGCCCCTCAACATTGCTGGTCAGTGCGACCCCCAGGTATTTGATGGAGTTTTCTATCCACCTGAATTGGAACTTGTGTTTCAGGGTTTGCAATTCTTGGTGAGTTAGTGTGAGGGTGAGGATTTCTGATTTGGTTGCATTGATTTTAAGATTCGCCACCGCCCCAAACCTTCGAGCTCTTCCTGGGCTACCCTCAGTGATGTGTCTGGCCGAGTTAAGGTGAAAATCATGTCCTCCGCAAAGGCTGCTATTTTATGCGACTCCCCCCAATGGAATTGCAGCTGCTCTGTCTCCCTCACCCCTACTTTTGCCCTCCTCTCCCCCCTTCACCGGGTAAGTCCAACTGGCCCATAGCCCCCCCCCTGTGTAATCCTGGGAGCTGGACCCTGATTTTTGCCCGGCGTGCCCCAACGCAGGAATACCCATTCCCATTCCAAGTGCCCCTCCCTCCCTCCTTGGTCTCCCACCCTTTGCATTGCTATGGTTAGTTGTGGCTTCTGGTTGCATGGTGTATTGTAGTGTAATGTTCCCCCCCCAGGGTTTTTATGTCTGTTTTTCCCAGGCCACCTGAGTGCCCTCGTTCGTCTTGCGATTCTGCCACCCCTGGAGTGGTGCAGTCTGCCTGAGAGGCTGAGCTATCCCGGTGGGGCTGTTGCCCCCCTTTCTTGTTCCTATTGGGCTCTATCGTCTATTCCCAGTCTTTCAGAGTAGCTTTTTGGCTGGGCTGTGAGAGCTGGGCTGGCTCTTCGATTCCCAGACGGCTGCACCTTCCACGCACTTTGTGACCTTATGTAATTTTCCTTTCCATGTAAAACTTAGTGTGAATGGGTGCTGCCATCTGTATCGTACTTGCTGGCTTCTCAGGTGGGCCAGGACTGGGGCCACGCGCCATCTTCTGTTTAATGTAGCTTGGGACAGGTCCTGGTAGAGTTGTATCTCTGCCATGTTATATGTGATTTGATTATTGGACCGCGTTTTTGCCAGGATCTGCTCTTTTAATGTATAGTTGTGGAAGGCGATTAGGACGTCCCGAGGTCTTGCCCCCGATTCCTGGCCTTTCGGGCCCACTCTGTGGATCCTATCTATGCAGATATCTGTCCCTAGGTCTTCGTCCATGAGATTCCTGAAGATGGACCTCATGACCTGGGACAAATCTTGGTCGGGGGCTGTTTCTGGCAGCGATTTTACTCTTTTGTTGGATCACCGGGAGCGATTTTCCAAATCTTCGGCTCGTAGCTCCAGGTTGTGAGTGACTACAGCTAAAGTTTCCAGTAAGGCCTCTGATTTCCGTGCTTCCTCTGTGAACTCCTGCATAGCCCTCTCGTTAAAGTCCATTCTTTCTTCTATCTTGTTGATGTCCCTTTTGATTTCTTGGATACCCTCGGCCAAGTCCTCTCTCAGGGTCTCCATTTGTTTTTGGCCCGCGTTGGTGATTTTCTCTACCAAATCCCCTAGCAGGTCCTTCAGTGCTGAGTATGCTACCGGTCTCTCTTGATGGTTTTCTGTGTTGCCCGCTGGGGCATCGGTCCCCCCTGTGGTGTTGGGTTGGGCACCTACTGTCTCTGTCTATCTGGCCCATATCTGCGCTAGTGTGCCCTCTTGGATTTTCCTTGACATTTTAGATGTGGCCAGGGTATCCCTGTTTTTGTTCATGGACATCTTGAGAGCGGGTGGGTGGCCGTCACACTAGGAGTAGACCGGAAGGAGCCCCCTGCCCCCCCTGCTGCTGGGTCTGAGCTCCTTAACAGGTGTCTGCTTCAAATTCATCTCGTCTGTGGAGAACCCTGGGTCCTGTGCGAAATGGTTGGTGTGTCTGGTTCTAGTGTGTCCCCGGTCTCCTGTCTGGAGTATTATTCTCTGCTTATGATATTGTGGGACTGCGCGTGAAGTCAGGCGATATCTTTGGGCTTCCGGTTCCGTCCAGTACATGGACTGCCCCCCTCCAGGGCCTTGTGCTGTTCCTCACTTGCCGTATGACGGGGGGCCCCTCAGCGGGTCGTGTTAGTGGCGGCGGCAGGGTCGTGGAAGGGATGACTGAACCCCCCTGGACCACGGGGAGCTCCCGCCCCTTCTGTTGAAATGGGGCAGGGTCTTGCAGTGTTCTATGACTGCAAGTGCCATTTGCTGCAGTGTTCTATGGCCTGGCCTCTCGGCCCTCGTACCGGATGGTGGGTCAGGGGGGTGAGGCAGGTGGGGCCAAAGGCCACCACGACTAGCGCACCTCCACCCAGCCAGAGGAGCCCGCTCCCCCCCGGCGGCCAGCCGCCCAGATCTCACTCACTTGGGGGCTATGGTCGCGGATCCTCCACCTCTCCGTTATCGTTGTCTCAGCGTCTGAATCAGCCCACGCCTGCGCCACACCGCAGTCGGAGTCCCGACAGCTCCAATCGGGAGATGGCCGGGCACTGGCGGGCTTCAGCTTGCTGATCCCTCATCTGGGAATGGTTGCGTCTCGGCTGCCCTGTTCCGCGGGGTCCCTTCTGATGTGGCAGCTTTGTGCTTGCTAGGCGGGGGGGAGACGGGCGCTGTGGAGTGGCCGCTGTGGTTCAGGGCCTTGCTGGAGGGTTTGTGTTCCGCTGCCAAGCCGCAGGACTGGGCGGTGCTAAATGCCTGATAAGTCTGTGGGACGGCAGCCACTGGCCCCTGTCCTCTTTGGTGCTTCCAGGTAGAATTCTTCTCTGCGTGGGTCCTCTAGGAGGCGCAGGGTTGGTCGCCGGGCCCCGTCCCCCTCCGGTCACGGATTCTACATGTGATTAACCTTGCTGGCTGTGCCCCTGATTCCGGGCGGGACCCCCGTCCAGGCATCGAGAGTGATCTCTCACCCCATGCCCTCGGCCCTCTCCCAGTTGCAGTTGCCTCTACTTCCCGGGCCGGGAAAGTCGCTTTGCCGAACCTGCTGCCCGACAGGGTTCTTCTCCTGTGCGTTCCCACCTGTGGGCTTTCAGGCTGCTGTAGCCCGCCGTCTCTGTGTGCTCTAGAATTGTGGGTTCCGAAAGTTAGCTCACTCCGTTCGTCTCTGCTTGAGGTTTGCTTTTGGCTCGGGTGCGCTGCAGTGCCTGGGGAGGGCTGCACCACTTTATTTACTGCCCGAAGCCGGCTGTTGGGGTGGGAGCTCGGAGGACGCGCTGTCCACACTCCGGTGGCCATCTTGGAAAACATCCCCATCTATTTCTAAGTAATGCTACCTCGTCTTAAAGGGCCCTAGGTCTATGGGTTCACTATGTACTTAATATTTTCTTGTGACAATTAACTTAAATAAGGAACTTACATTGAAGTCTTACTTGCAGACTCCTACTTGTTTCCTGTCTACTGCAGTCCACAAAACTATTGAAAAACCAGGCACTGCCATAGTGGTATTAACTGGACGCTGATAGTAGCAGGTGCAAAGCCGAAACTGTTGGTTTATTTGCCAATGCTTGCTTGGTATGGGCAAGAGGCTGTTGAGGGTAGTTCCCCCACTGCCTGAAGCGAGTCATTTTCACACTGCCTGATGGGGCGGCCATTCCGATAACGTTTAAGTGGTATCCCAACTGTAACATCTTTTCACTATGCAAATAATCTCCGTTATTGCTTTTGCCAATGTTTGTCCATACTCTCTTGTGTCTAAGCTTGGGCTGTTTGCTATTGTTCTGTGCCGATACCTGTGAACAGGATAAAACGGGAGAATGCAAGACAAGTGGTGGGAGCTGACGAAAACTAACCCAAAGGGAAGAGGTACCCCGATTATAATCTGACAGGGGTAACATCAGAATAAGGAACCAGTTTGAGGGAACTGGGGGAGGAACCTAAGACATTCGGTCTGGGAGGAGAGTTGGAACCTCCCACCGCTCCCCTCGCCCTGCCTTCGCTTCCGAACCGAAGGAGTCCGTGTGCGCTGCAGGATTTGGCGCCCGACCGTCGCCGTCGTCCTCCCGAGCAGCAGAACAGGGTAAACGCCGCCTCCTCCTTGGGAAGTCGTGCTTGTGCGCGCGCCCTCCCCGCCTCCCTCCGCCAGCACCCAGGCGTCGCCGCTTCCCGCAGTGCGTGTATCGCAAACACCCGGGATATAGTGCACGCATTGGAGCGGCGCCGTTTACGGGTAATTGCTCAATCAAAGGCTATTTATTATTCGCCCTTAACCACATGTAGTCTTCGCTGGTACAATAGTTTGACCAGTTGAGGCGTTTTTGGGCCTAAGGACGATTACGGATGTGTGCATATTTCCCTGTCACATATGTCGGAGCTGGGGTGAAAGCCGTGTCCCGCATGTCACCTTTGCTCGCGGCTTCTTTGCTCGTCTGGGTTGTTTACTGTCCGCGGCCGTCGCTCTGCTGCTGGCTTCCCTTGTCCGCCCTGCAGCAAGCTGCCTGCTGCTGGAGAGGGAGTACCTGCAGAGCTGCTTTCAACAGAACCGTGAGAGAAACCCCCAATGGTCCATTATTTCACGTAGCCACACAACTCCTATTTTCTAGCAGCACAGAGCGTCTTCCTCAAAAAATGTGGGTGGGAAAACCCCCAACCAGTGGCTAGGAAGGTGCATGCACACCTTATGATTGTCTTCTGTGGTCTGGGCACGGTATATACAGTAGGCGCGGATTCAGGTGCGCGACACAATGGAATCCAATGCGGGGACCTGGTAATGAATTCCCTGCAAAATAAAGCACGAACATTCTCACACTTAGCAATTTTTCGACATGCGAGTATTATTGTGCACGGGATGCTAAGCGCGCTGGCATGTTGAGTATGCGTTCTTTTCGTGCTGCTAACCCCAACAGTAGATGTACACAGCGAGGTACTGTTAATTCGACCTGTCTCTCAGATCTGAGTACTTTTAATGTCCAGTCCTGTAAACCCGTCACATTCATGCAAGGTTGCTAAAATTTCCCATGGGATATGGTGGTCTAGTTATGTTTTCTTCTTTGCATTATGGTATTTGTAGTCCTAGATTTCCCCACTGTAAATACAGAACTACTTACATCTCCCACGATGCTAGAACAAAAACAGTATGTTCTACTTTCTCCCAAATGTAATGAGGCATGTTGGTGTCGTGCCCAGTGCAGTTTGTGGTCACCATATTTTGGTTTCGATTGTAACAGGGACCAGGCCATATATGCAAATATATTTCCCATGCACATGTTTCTCTAAAATATCATAAGATGCTTTCTACATTATATTCACACCATCATATACTTCACAGCACTAGAACACAAGCACTGGCAGAGCCAGTAACTCTGATTTTGCAATGTAGATAGCAAGAGCCATAATGAAAACATTACCTTCGGTTGGTTACAGAAAAGTAGCCAAGACCTAAGGTCAAGTCAACAGAAATACATTCTATTGACGTGAAGAATGCAAACCCCTTCCCCCACAAATAGAATGCATCACTGGCAAGTAGCTATTTCCAAGTCGGGGGGCGCTGTGGGCCATTTTAATTTACAGATTGAGGAGAGAGAGCCTGGGGCTGGTTAATGAGAGCAACCTGCCTATGCCCATCGTGCAACCCTCCGAGAGTATTAAGTCTGCCCCTAGGCAATAATGCACCAAAGGGATCATAGGAGACGCTGGGCCCCATTTTAAGGATGGGTTATTGTGAATGGGGAGGACTGAGGAGGACGTCCCCCACCATTGCAGGTGAACTGTACCTGCACGATGCTGTGTGTCATGGTACATAACGGAGCATAAGAACTGAGAAAATGCATTGCCTCTGTTCTTCCCCTTGTTTGCATTTTAAGACCTTAGAATATGCTGTTTGCCAAAGATGACAAGATTGCTTTGTATTGAGTGCTTAAAGCTCCTTATACTAATTCCCCTTCTTTCCACCCTCGCAGTATACTGCTTGACAGGGATCACAAACCTATACTCTAATGAATCCATCTATCTGCCAGTGACCCTTGTTTTTCTTTCTTCCTTATGGAACACAAGACCTTGCCTTGTAAAAAAAAAAAATCACCAGTGTACACAGTTTTAATATCTATAGCTCCCAGTGCTGTATTTCATCTGTTCCTCCTCGTGGAATACAAAAGTAGGTGTATAGGGTGTTTGCCCAGGATCACAAGGCTGCATTGCAATTCATCTCTCCATTTTTAAAATGCTGATTGTTACCCTTTTTCCAGAAATAATGGAACTCTGAATATATGAATTGCCCAAAATCACAATGTGCTTCTTACTTAAGAATAACTCACTCTCTGGCACCATCATATTGTAACCCTGGTCATACTATGCTTCAAATTCAATACACTTTGGTTGTAAACTTAATGTGTGAAATCGCAGTACTGTTTTCCTTTCTAATTTTGCTAGTACTGTAATTGAGTGTTTAATATATTTGGGAGAGTTTCTGACTCTAGTGTATTACATTGCAATGCATGACGTTCCTTTAAAGCCACATTCGGGCACTGCGGATGCATTTTTTTAATGGATACAATTAAAGTACTGCCTACATTTGTGGGAATGTTTTATATGTTTTGATTTGGTGCACTTATTCCTCTTATAGGCATAAAAATGAAACACTCGGAGAAAGATAATGTGTCAACCTGTTTAATTTTCTGCCCTTGCTTTGTTTGCCCCCTGAAATTATAACAGTACAGTGAGTTGAAGGGCCACACATGATGCCCCGGAGGGGAGGGCTTCATCTGGCTAGGAGGGTGGGCGCGCGGTGGCTGGAGGCATATGCAGCGCACTATTTAATTACTCGATCGTAGAGAAATGATCTGTAAGCGAACATTTTATTATATAATATAATCCATTATGATTTATACATTTCATTATTGGGCTTGTTCTACCACTTCAAAATGTCACTTGTGAAACTACTGCTGTCGTTAAGAATCGATGTCCCAATGAAAGGCATTCTCCACATGGCAGTGCTTTTGGTTGTTGTGGGAGCCTTGTTATTATATTCTTTAATTATAATGCAACATGACATTGGAAAGAAAATCAATGTACAGTATCAAGCAGCAGGGAAACAAAATTATAATAACGATTGGAATCCAAAACATTTCTATTTTTAGAATTCAAAAAATAATAAAGATTGGAAAGCTTCATATGTTTGAATGAAGCTGTATCCAATTCCTGCTGGTCCCTACCCCCATCCTTCATGTTGTTTGGGAAGAATATAACATTGTTTTAAAAGAAAAAACAATTCCTTATAGCATCTGTCTATGTCAAACATATTGAGCGCTCCTTTTTTTTTTTAAAAACTTCGTTTTACAACAAAGAAATGCATTTCAAAACACCCGACCGCCCCCCTGGAGGGAGCATCCCTGTGACCTAGATCCAGTTCCTCCATGGACCACTCACTGACGACTTTAGCCGTATAACAGAGAGAGAACATTCCTCAACTCCCCGCACCCCCTCCGCCCCCCCAAGGCAGCTTGACTTTGTCCTTGACTCATCACATACATGGACCCGTCACTATTGTTTACTGCAAGTCCAGTAATTGCAGCCGCTGTGGGCGCCACCCAATCCGAAAGTCATCTCGTAAGAATATCAGGATTTCTTCCCAGTCTCTTGCAAAGGAGTGCCCACAATTATTCATAGCATATGTTGCCCACTCCAATGCTACGATGTCCCAAAGTTTCCCCAGCAAGTCCTGCAGTAGGGGCACCTCCACGCTCCTCCATCTCTGTGCTATTACCGTCATAGCTGCTATTATGAGGATCGCCCTTGCTTCTTCTCGGGGCCTGGGCTCCCCCAGTGTGGCGCCTCCCCCAATTCCCAGGAGAACCTCCTCTGGCGGTTTACTATTTCCTGGCCCAAATGCCTGGTCCTGAGCTTCCCGCACTACCTACCAAAACGGCTTGATTTTGGGGCATTCCCACCAGATATGCTGTGCCGTGCCCCCCATCCCACATCCTCCCCAGCAATTCCCCGAGGTGGCAGGGTAGATCCCTCGAAGGAGTGCTGGCGAATAATGCCACCCAAACAAGATCTTATACCACATTTCCTGTAGCGGGGAGGCCTTGGCCAATTTGAGGATTTTCCTCCATAACCTCTCCCATTCTTCTCGCTCAATTGCCCTCCCTAAGATCTGCTCCCTCCTCTGCATATAATGCATTGGCCTCTGGTGTTTGCCTCATCCAGGATTCTGTACAGATTCGATATTAACCCCTTAGATACATCGTTGGACGAGAGAAACTTCTCAAATCGAGTCTTCTCCCTTATTGCTGCCTGCTTAATCCCGGGATTTAAGACCCAGTGCCGTAACTGCGCGTATCTGAGCCTTTCCCCCTCCTTTATCCCGTACTCCCTCTTGCAATCTTCGAACGAGAGAATGCTCCAACCCCGAAACATATCCCGCAACAGTCTGCAGCTTCCCTCTTGCCACTGCCTAAAAGCCCCCACCTCCAACCCCGGGATAAAGCCACCATTGCCGAATAGGGGTGTGAAGGGGGAAGGAAAAGTTGTGATCCCCTTATTTCCCACCAGTTTTTCCCAATTCTCCGCCAACAGCTTTGTTATGGTGCTCTCGTAAAGATGCTTGGGTCTAAGCTGTTTTGGAAGCCACAGCACTTCTGCCAGATTGCGATGCACTATTTCTCTAGCCATTTTCACCCACAGTTTATCCTGCGCGGCCTCCCCCTCCCGAAGCCAGTCCCTAATTATCCGCAACTGCGCAGCTTCATAATACTGCTGGAAATTCGGCATTGCCAGTCCCCCCTCTCGTCTGGGCGCCATCAGCAATTGGCAACTGACCCGTGCCTTTTTCCCCTCCCACAGAAATTCTCTGGTCAGTGACCCCAGTTCTTTAAAGAAGCCAGCAGGGATCGCTTGCGGTATTGCCTGGAAGAAATGCGTCAGGGTAACCATTCTGACCGCCGCCACCCTACCCAGCCACCATATTCGAAGGCTCCTCCACCTACGGTAGTCTCGCCTAATGGCCTGTAGTAATGGGGGGTAGTTGGCCAGGTACCAACCCGCCAAGTTTGGTGTAATTTTCACTCCTAGGTACCTAATGCCCCCGGGCTCCAAACAAATGGGGTGGCCGCCCTCAACGCTTCCCGACCTCCCGCTTTTAAAGTCAGATTCAGCAACTCTGATTTACCTACGTTAATCTTAAGGCCAGAGGCTCCCCCATATTCGTAAGTAAGTAGCATGTCATCGGCAAAGGCCGCCACCTTTTTGTTCCACCCCCCACCCCCAAAAGGAATGTCCTGTATCCTCTCCCCCCCCCCCTAATGGCCTGCAAGAGGGGCTCCAAGTATATTGCATAAAGCATTGCGGACAGTGGGCAGCCCTGCTTGGTGCCCCTGGTCAATTTAAAGGCCCTAGACATAGTCTTGTTCACCGCTATCCTCATGACTGGTGTCTGGTAATTGGTCTGAACCATTCGTAGGAAATCCCCGCCGATGCCCATCTTCTGCATGACCCTAAACAGGAAGGACCACTCCACGCGGTCGAACGTCTTTTCAGCGTCCAAGGCTAAGAGGACTGCGGGAGTGTTCGTTCTGTGAGCCTTCTCCACCAAGTGGGCCACCCTCCTGATGTTGTCCGCCGTCTGCCGACCCTTTATAAAACCCGCCTGGTCCGGGTGAATTAGGTCCGGGAGAAGGCTTTCCATCCTGTTTGCCAAGATTTTTGTGAAAATCTTGGCGTCAATATTAATCAGCGCTATGGGCCTATAAGACGCCCTCTCTTTGGGGTCCTTGTTTGGTTTTAGGATGAGGGTCAGCCTGGCCTCCTCCATAGATGGAGCTATTTTCCCTGTTGACCTAAAGGTATTGAAGAGATGGGTCAGGTGCGGGATTAGTTCAACTGCGAAAGTTTTGTAAAAAGCAGCGGTATAACCATCGGGGCCTGGTGCCTTATTCGGTGGCAGGCTACTGACCACCCTCCTCACTTCCTCCTCTGTAATCTCAGCAATTCCAATGCCTCCATCCCGATCTTTCCCAACTCCACCCTTTCCAAAAACTCTACATGTGCGCAGACCCGAGGCTTCTGTGACGCGTACAGGGATTCATAGAATTCCACAAGCGTTCCCGTATCTCCTCAGCCCTTGTCACCGGTTCCCCCGATCCCGTTTTCAGGGCCGTAATCGCGTTCCTAGCTTGAGCTCCCCTTAGAAGGCGTGCGAGAAGCGTGCCTGCTTTGTTCCCCTTAGCGTAGAATTTTTGGCGCACCCTAAGTAGTGCACCCTCAGCCTATTTAGTGCGGAGGACCTCTAGCTGCCCCAATGCTCTTCGACACTCCCTCATGGCGGCCCTAGTCGGGGTTACCCCCGCCTTCTGTATCGCTGACTCAACTTCCTCTTCCAGCTGTGATTCCAGCACCCTCAGCTGCTTCTCCTTCTTTGTAACCACCTCTTTAATCCGACCCACCAAGTTTGAAGTGACCCAAATGTAATCAATCCTAGATTGAGATCCGTGGACCCCGGATAGAAAGGTGTACCCTTCTTCATCCCCCTTCAATTCCCGCCACACATCCCTCAGCCCTGCACTGCCTATTCCTTCTTTAAGATCAGACGACATTACTGCTCCACCCCCTCTTGCGGGGTCCCCTGACCTGTCCCGTCTCCTCTCCCATGCTATATTAAGGTCTCCCAGCAGGATTATTTGCCCCCAGGCTTTATCTTCCAATAGCCCCAGGACCCGCTTCAGGAACTGTTCCGGGCCTGAATTTGGGGCGTATACCACCGCCAATGTATATGGGTTACCCTGGTGCGTCCCTTTTACAACAATGCATCTGCCCTCCTTATCCTTTATAGTTTCCTTAACTCTAAAGTCCACTGTGTTTTTGATTGCTAGGGCAACCCCCCCCGACTTGCCCCTCTCAGAGGCTTGCATAATCTGAACAAACCCCCTTAGTTTTAGGCGCCCTTGGTCTTTTTGCCTGAGGCGTGTCTCCTGTAATCCCAGGATGTCTGGACCTTCTTTCCTCGTGAACTGCTCTAATTTCTTCCTCTTGAGGGGAGTGTTCAGTCCCCTCACATTATGTGTTACATACTTGAATGTGGACTAGCTTGTTCCTGCTCCCACCGTAGCTTTTGTTCCCCCCGTCCTCCACTCGTAGGTGCCCCCCCACTGACAGAGCCCTCTAAGTCCCCCCTTTATTCCCGCCTGCGCCCCTCCCCACTGGATTGTGACCCTACTTCCCCAGTCCTGGCCCTTGTGCAAGCCTTCTGCTGCCTCCCCCTTCGCCCTCTAAGCCCTTCACTTCCCCCCCCTACTAGAAGGGCTTGCCCTTCCCGCCCGCCCCTTCCTCCTGCTCCTCGGGCTTGCCCCGATTTGTAGATGGTTACCCCCTGCCAATTTCACCCTTTGGTGGCCCACCACCCTTGTATCTCAGTTTGACTCAGCTCTCCTCCTCCTGCGCCCCCCCTCCCTCTTCCCCAGGGCTATTCTTGTTCCTTTCCTTAGGAGGTTTTGCACTCAACTTCACCCCCCTCCTCTTTTCTCCCACCGTTGTCCAGGCCCAGGGCTTTGACCCTGGCCTGGAGGCTGTGGGTTGCCTCCCGGACCCACCGGTGGGGGGGTTCATTCAGATCCAAGCGAAGAATGTCCACTCCTGCAGCGAGGTTATCCGCCTTTGGGACCCCTCCCACTCGAACAGCAGACCGAATGGGAAGGTCCGAATGGGAAGGTCCACTTGTATTTAACCCCCCTGTCGTTGAGGGCTTTAAGAACCAGGCCCATTTGACGCCTCTTTATCAGGGTGCTGCTCGCCAAATCTTGGAATAGCGCGATGTGTTGCCCATTGTACATAATTGGCTCCTGTTGTCTTGCCTCCTGGAGGACTGCTTCCTTTTGGGCATACCTGGCAAATGCCGCCAGCACGTCCCTAGGTCTTGACAGTGATCCTCTGCCCCCTCTGCCCACTCTGTGTATACGATCAAGCTCCACTTTGTCCGGGGACGACACTCCCAGTATCTTGGCGAAAATAGCCTGGACCACGCCTTTTAATTCTTTATCTTGGACCGTCTCCGGCAGCATTTTGACCCTTATGTTAATCCTACGGGACCTATTTTCCATGTCCTCCATCTGGACCTCCATGTTTTGCGTGGCTACGTCAAGCCTATCAATTGCCTCACTGTTGGCCATCACTTCTTTGTCCATTTCCTGCATCCCTCTTTCCAAAAGGTCCGTCCGCTCGCCCTGTTGCTGCAGTTCCTGCTTAATTTCCCCCAGGGCCGAATTAAGATCCGCTCGTAGAAGTTGGAACTGTTCCTGGAATGTCTTAGTCAGACTGGTCTGGAGAGTGAGCATCACCCCCTTAAAGTCCTGCTTTGACATCATGGCTGTGTTCTCTCCTTCGGATGATGTGTTGCCACATTCCGCCCCGTCTCTTGCGTTTTTGGCCGGCTCCCTCATCTCCTGCTGTGGCCAGATGGTAGGGAGAGGGCCCGGGATGTCTCCCGGGGCTTGTGGGACTCTCCCGCTCTTCCCTTTGTTTTTCGCGGCCATGGCAATGTCCACTGGCCTTTGGGCGCTTATAACTTCCGCGGGGGTCGGGCGTCCACTCCAGGGGTCTTCTCAGATCTTTCCCCCTGCTGTTCTTCTTGCAGTGATTCCTCTTCTCAGATGCTTAGTCCAGTGCCCTCCACGTCTTCTTCACTGAAAGACGCACCTTTAGGTGGTCCCGCCGGTGGGGAGAGGCGCCCCTCCCCCGGTCTCCCTGGGTAGGCGCTCTCCTGAGTGGGGTGGAGTTCTCCTGCGTTCTAGTCTAATGCCCGGTATGTCACTCGAGGCACCAGTGATCTAGGGTCCTCTCCCCGTGGATGAGGTCGCCGGGCAATCTGAAGGCGCTCACTCCACAGGCCCCCAACCTCCTCCTTGCATAGTTGCTTCCCGGGCCGCCCTCCGGGCCAGTAGTTTGCTTCCCCCGCCTCCTCAGTGCCTCCACTCACCTTCCCAGGGCTCCAAAACACAGGGCCTCAAGGCACAAGATACGTCCTCTGCCGGAGGCCGCGGCTCACGGAGGCCCAGGTTCACTCAGCGCCGTCCCCAGCCACTTCCAATGTCCTCCTTGGGGGCTAACCTCTGGCCTCCTCTCTAGTGCCAGGCCCCCGGGTCTTCTTGTGGATGGTAAGAAGGCCCCTCACCACCCGCCACTGTGTATTTCAGTGACCCTTGTGGCACATTAGCTGATGACCTTGGACACTTTAGACAGGGGACGCCAGTGATGCAGTGAGCAGTTTGAATGCCCCGTAATCTAGATATTTGTGGGGCAGAGTTAGATCACCAGCGCTGCTTCAGTGTCCACGTTTCACTCCTACACTGTACACCAAATGCGAGGTGAGCGTACACCATTGCCACAGCGACCCCCCCCATGGCAATTGCGAGAGTGACACAATTCAAAGGCGTCCTAGCAGCATGGCACTGGTTATGGTGAATGGTGTGGTGGCGAAGCGTCTTGCGAATCCTCTATGACTGCATGTAAGGAATCATCTTCCACTTTTGCTGAGTATCTTGAAG
Organism: Ambystoma mexicanum; assembly: GCF_040938575.1. NCBI lineage: Eukaryota > Metazoa > Chordata > Amphibia > Caudata > Ambystomatidae > Ambystoma > Ambystoma mexicanum. The sequence continues at coordinate 1,422,936,810 of NC_090935.1, forward strand.
CCACCAGATATCATTTTTCCATTTTTCCCCAATTATTATTTTTTCTAGTTAGAGGGCCGGAGCGGTGAGTGGCAGGCCGCGTGCATGGTGTAAACACAAGGTCCCTGCTGCGCAGCCGCCTGCTGCTCGATCGGGTCGCCCTGGGCACCGGTGTGCCTTCCGCGCCTCGCTTCCTTTTCAGAGCACGGTCTCTGCCCCCGCGATTCCGCAGCTCTGGTCCCGCAGCCGCAGCTCCCTCCTCTTCAGGCAGCTGGGAGCTGCGTTTTCTCCGTGGTCCCTCCTTCTTCCAACTCAGGCGGGCCGCGGACCAGCACGTCCGGGCGACCCGAAAGCTCCTCACTACTTAGGGCTCCGGGCCGCCTCACTTGCAGGGCAGCCGCAGTGAACCCGGAAAGCAAGCTGCAGCCCCGTCCTCCAGTCGCCGCTCGGGTGCACAGGTGCACTGTTTCCAAGTTACAGTGCCTGCCGCCTCAATTCCGCTCCGGACTGCAGGGTGGTGGGCAAACCCTCGGTCCGGGACACGGGAGCTCCGCCGGCACGTCTACTCCCTGCAGGCGGCCATCTTGAATCCCCTATTGAGCGCTCTTAATCGTACCGGACGTGTACTTTCATGTAAATCCTTCTGTGTTTAATCCAAAAACTGATTCCATCTCTTTTTGGACAACCGTTCAGTCAGACCGCAGCAGTCAATTTTTCCATCGTTAATAAATGGCAGGCTTCCGAGTACCATTGAATTACCTTTGGGACTGATCTTGGTTTCAAAAGCAATAGAATCATTCGTTTTGCCACTAACAATAATTGTCTAGCAAGGTATCCCCTAACTGAATTTGACAGGGGCTGATCTCCCAGTAGGGTATACAAGGGCACTCCTGGTATCCGTAAGCCTGTTATGTATTTTATCCTATTTCTAACCAGAAATCCCTCAACCATGGTCAGTTCCACAGAATGTGTTGGAGAACACCATTAATCCCAAATTCCATCCAACACAGGCCTTAACAGTTCAGAATTCATTTGGTGTCGTTGGTTTGGAATGAGATACCATCTTAACATTATCTTCATTTGGGTTTCACCATGCTTGAAGCATTTGGACAAAGTCCCTGCTTGTGTATATACAACATTTCGTATTGTGCTTCCCCCACCTCCAATTCCAGGCTCTCATACCACACCTGAACTTTATCTGAGTTTATGAATACAGGTTACACCATCTAAATTAGCCCTTTGGTCGAGTCTGCTTCCTAAAGAAGCTTTCTCCAGTGGAGGTATTCCTCTGGTAGTCCTTGAAGGCCAAAGGACCCAGTGTCTTAACTACCAATATTTTAAACGCTCTCTTTCAGACTTCTCAAATTCCTTGACGAACCGCTCAAAATACTTGACCTCATCTCGCTGGAGGAGGTTGCCAATCTTCAGACAACCTCCTTTATTCCATGCCTCAAATCTCTCCTCCACTAGTTCTGGTATCAAGCGAATATTCCTTACATTTGGAGTAAATGGAGTCTCAAAATGTAGAAGGCCCTGGATCCTAGATATCTTTTCCCAGGAGTCTAATATGTCGTTAACTGGATTGGCATACACATCCAGGGCTAGACCCTCCTTAGGTAGCCAAGGTTGTGCCCAGTATTGTCTCCATGCAATTATTTGCTCCATAAACAACCAATGCTACTCTGACCACTTTCGCACCCATTTTGCTACTACCCGCATCTGGGCTGCAGATAGTATTTATAGAAATTGGCACACCCTAGGCCACCTCTCTCCTTAGACTCCAATAAACCTGTTCTGTTAATACAGAGTTTATTCCCTTTCCAAATGATATTAAATATCAGGGCTGGCAAACCCTTGAGCTCATACTTTAGTTATCGGGGGATGCAAAAATATGTGAACCCCTTTAATGGGAAACATGTGTTTCTTCCTTATGGGGCATCATTAGTGAAGTGGAGCTGAGCCTCTCTAAGCCACAGCGAGCAGGGTGTCCAAGTCTATAGTACACGTGGCAACTTATTTAAACCCCACGTTTTTAAAAATGTTCAAAAATGTGGGCGTCCCTCTACTGGAACCGAACATGGTGAAATAACCTGCTCTATGAGGAAGTAACCACCCAGGGATGTCTAGAACCATATTTACGCTTGCAGTACCTTTCAAAGAGAAGAGATGTCCATGTACATATCAGTCTGGTACCACCCACAAGTGCAGTCCAGCACTGAAATGCTAGCAAATTCTCTTCTCAACAAGAATACTATCTACAACCCCCCAGTCACATGTTTCTGCCTTGTTTGGCATCATCAGTGAGGTAAAGCTGAGCCTCTCTGCGGCACAGTGAGGAAGGGGTTCACGTCTGGATTACCCTTAGTAACATAGGGTTACACCCCAAGTTTTTCAAAATTTGCAAACATTTTGAAGCCCTGCTACTGAGATCTAACACAGGCTCAGATAAACTGTTCTGCAAGGTTGTTCCCACTAAGGAGTGTCTACAACCACGTTTAAGATCACTGTATCTTCCACTGAGAAAAAATATTCATTTGCATATCTGCCTTGTCCCACCAAAAAGGACAATCTAGCATCAACATTTAGTTATCTTCTGACTGAAAGAGATACAAAATGCGAAGTAGTATGTTCATTTTTACTACTGACAGTCTGCCAAACCAACTAAGCTATAGGGAGTTCCTATTTGTGAAATATATTTTAATGGCATGAAATGGTGGGATTTAATGGTTGGCTTTGTAGAGTTTAGGTAACTTGCAGGGTCTTAATCACTTAGAATATTTTGCACATTTGAACGGAAATTTCTTTTCATGCTCTGGTGTGGGAAGTTGAAGCATCTCTGGTTTAGAAGAGTGTATTTTAAAACCTGACACTTTGCCATAAGCCTGCAATTCTCGCCGGATCTCCATTAGTAACGTTATTGGATCTGTACTCATCAACATAATATCTTGGCGATAATGTCATTGGCAAATAGATTTTATATTGTGCCTAACCTATTTTGATAATTGAAATTCACGGGTTTCTCCTAATTTATTTATTTATTTTTACATTTATTAAGCTAACTAAACCCAGAGGCATCAAAGAGCTGGTTACAGCATAAATATTACTTAGCATTGGATTTTCAGAGGATCATGCTATCTGTCAATCGGTACAATACAATAAAGTACAGTTCTTGAGAATCTGGAATGCTGCTGAATCTAAGCTCTGGATGAAGAGAAGAGTCTTAAGATGTTTCCTAAAGGACCAATAGGATTGTTCTGTTTTTGGTCATAGTGGCGATAACTGGGAAGCTCTGACCACCAGATCTTTTTTGCTTAAAGGTAGCGGTGGTGAGTTCGCATGAGACGGGTGGGTCTGACTGGTTTTGCTTTTTATAAATCTTTTTAGCAAGATAGTGGGGGGCCATGCCTTATAGACGTTTGTGTGTGATGGCCAAGGTTTAAAAAAATATTTCTTGGATTGGGAGCCAATACGCATTCTTCCTTGCGGCTGAAATGTGGTCTTGCTTTGGGATTTTCAATGCTGCTCTCGGGGCATGTTTTGAATGACCTGTAGTTTCTTGTTGTTCTGAGTGGGGGGGGGGGTGGGTCCTGCAAAAAGGGCGTTATAGTAATCCAGCCTGGAGCCCATGAGTGCCTGGGGCTAGTGTCAGACAGCTGTTGGTAGAGAGAAATGGTCTGCAGGCATCAATCAGCTTGGAGGTGTGTGCCGCTGACAAGGCAATGGGGTCAACCTGTCTGTTACACAAACACTTGCCTATACACAAACACTTGTGTATAGGCGCGTTATAAATGCCACATCATATGAAGGTGGCGTCTAGGGGCACACCCAAGGTCTTGACAGATTTAGAGACTGGGATGGTATTGCTCTCGATCTGGAAAGAGTTGTATGCTGGATCTAGTTTGCTTAGTGAGTTGTGTGTACCGATAAGGAGGATTCCCGTCTTGTCGTTAAGACGGAAGGGGTTTGAGGCCATCCAGGCTTGAATAGTTTCGTAGACGGATTGTGGGGAGAGCAAGTTGGAGGCATAGGTTCCTGTAAGAGGGAGACTGATTTGCGGATCGTCTGCATAGTTGGTGTAGGATATTCCAGAGCCACCTAGCCGGTCAAAGAGGGGCTTAGTGAAGATGTTGTAGAGCATAGGTGACCCACAGGTGCATTGTCGGATGCCCCAGGTGACAGGGGAAGGAGAGGCCAAGGCTGTGGCAGAGAAGACCCTCATGGTTCTGTCAGACAGGAAAGAGGAAATCCAGGAGATGGCTTTGGGAGAGAAGTGTTCTTTGATTTTGTCCTTCTGATTTTTTTGTTTTTGTTTTAGTAAGGCAGATTCTGTGCCGTATCCAGATCTGAAACCAGAATGGCGTAGCCCTAGCTTGTTTTATGATTCCAAGAATGCCTGGATCTGTAGGTACACTGCACGGTCTAAGATCTTAAGGCGAAGGGGGCAGTATTCATGGGTCTGTAATTTGGTGTCTGGTTCGAGAGTAGGTTTTTTTAGACGTGGGAGAACGCAAGCATCCTAGAGTCTGGATTGCACTGAAAAGGCGGAGAAGGAGGCATTCATTGGTTGTAATGAAGGGTGTAAGGAAGCATGTGCAGTCCTTAAGGACTGTGGCTGGTTATACACCTCCTTGGCAGCGGGAGGGTTTAGGGCCTTTGATAATCTTGGAGACTTCAATTTCAGTGACTGATTTGAAGTAGAAAAGAGGTGACGTTGCACTCGTGGTCATCATCTTGCTATTTGCTGGTACTAAATTGGCAGTTTTGTTTGGTCATGATTATTTCTTGGAGCATATACATTTTTCCTAGAAGGGCAATTTGTTGGGGCACCATAATATCGGGGGTGATGTGGGCGATTCCAGCTCGCACAGGATCGCAAAAAGCTCACGAGAGCTGGATTTGGCATTTGCAATTCTGTTTTTATATGCTTTTTTTTAGCACAATTTCTTTTTTGTAGGCTTTTGATGTGGATGAAAAGCTGGCTTTGTTGCCTTCTGATGGGTCATTCAACCATTTGGTTTGAGCTCACGTTCAGGAAGTCGCAGAGATTTAAATTCAGAAGTGAACCAAGAGTTGCAGTGGGGTGCTGGTTTGGCTCTGTGCAAGGTATTGGGGGCCACTGTGTTGATAGCCTGCATCAGGGTTTGGTTAGAGTCCGGGCCAGTGATAGCGATTTGTGAAGGTGCTAGATTATCGAGTAGAGGTAGTAAGGAAGGTTTGGATATCTTACAAGTAATTTGAGTTGTTGCAGGAGGGAGGGTGGCAGCAGAGGGGGGGGTAGTGCAAGTCGTTGGTATGCTGAAGTGGATGATATTATGATCGCGCCATTCGCAAGGTACATTGGAGGTAACTTCAATGTTACAGTTCAAGCCAGCTAGCCAATCAATGGTTCGGCGTTTGGAGTGTGTGGTACTGAGGATGCGCTGTGAACAGCCAAGAGTAGTCGGTTAGTAGTCTAGTGAAGCAGCCTTCTTGTCGAGATCATCATGTAGGCCAAGGTTCATATCTCCTATGAGAATAGTCTTAGAGGTTGGTTTGGCGTTCGAGAGCAGGTACAGGATGTCCTCTTCAAAGCAGAGGGCTGGGCCAGGGGCATGGTAGACCAGATGTAAGCTTATTGTAGATGCATGTCATAGGTAAAGTTTAGTTGTGAGTATCTCTCCAAAATTGTCATGCGCATTGGCTAGTTCTCTGAGTGGTAGAGAATATCTTGCTGTAATTGCTACCTTGCCACCTTTGGCTGTAGGTCTGTCTTTATGGATGATGGTGTAGTGATTTCTGCCATGGATTCAACTGATGGAGCAAATAGGGAGACATGGGGTATCCCTACCACATCCTCCCACCTAATTCTACTTTAGGATGAACCACTCCATTTACTACTGTTTTCATGTAGGTGGTTGTGGTAGTTGGCTACAATTATCCTAATAATATTTGGTCCATCTTTAAACTTTTTAAGTGTGCCCTCTAAGAATCCCAAATTCACACTATTGAATGCATTTTCGGCATCTAGTGTCAACAATAGGGATGAGACCGGGGATCTTCTAGTCTTACCTAAAATGCTGAACCTTGCTCATATTATTGAATATACTATTTTTCCAAAGAAGCTAGATTGATTGGAATCAATAAGTTATGTTACCTTTAATTTATAGAGTGCGACGGCCACCAAAAATTCATCTTGGCACTAAAAAAAACGGAAACCGGACGGCCTTCAAGCCACGAGCTGAGATGATCTAAATAAAGACATTTTCAATGGGTGTCTAAATGAAGATCGTTTTCTGTGGCCCGAAGAGAATATGGAAGCTGATTCCACAATCGCGCAGCCACCCCTGAGAAAGCACAACCCCCAATTAGGGAGTATTTGACACGAGGAACCTGAATAAAATGGGCATCGTGAGAAGAAAGCGCGGTGGACTATACATAAAGATTTAAAAGTAATTACTTTAGATATCTGTCATGATTGCCTATGATTGTTATGATCACAAGTCCCTTCTCTCCACCCCATACGATGCTGTGACAATTGACCCCTGGTCATCAGTAATTCATGTCTGACAATTGACCCCTGGTCATCAGTAATTCATGTCTGAAACACCCTAGGATGACTCACAGCACCATGGACATTCAGGCATAGGCTCTGGTGCTATCAGCATGATTAAACACATACAGGAAATAAAGGTTCTTGACTCACTCAGACTCGTTGCACTAAATATACACTGACAAAGAGTTATCATTTTAAGGTTTTTTATATGATTCCTTATTTTCGGAGCGTTCTTCTCTTTATTAAACAAGCAAGTGCAAAAGCAGACATACCATATCAAACCTATGAACAAGATTATCATGTAAGCGAAGAACATGTTGAGTATTCAAATAAAGAAACCAGTGATGTTCAGTTTAAAAACACAGGAATCTCATTTCTATTGCTACAGTACACTAAACGCCTATAATGCAACGGGGAATCCGTCTGTACTCGCGTTTAGAGAGGATATAGCATCAAAGTAAATGGCTCCTTCTGAAGTTGACAGGCATCTGCTTCCTTGGATCTGGCTGTGTCTCTCCTCTCCCCAGCTCCTTTGGCTTTAAAGTGGAGGCAAGTCTGCTGGCCTCTCGTGTCCCTGTGCTGGGCCATACATTTATATTTAGATCTGTAACTGTAAAATGGCTGCCCTGCACGTGTGGATATTGTAATGTCTGCTTCTTTAACAGTCAATGGGTGACATCTTACTTTCTTTATCAGCGGTAGAATATTTGTAACATTAAAGAATCACATTATTCTGCAAGCTATGTTAAAAGGCTCTCTCTATTGGAGGTAGAATCATCTTGTTAACCTTTACCAGCCACATCTCACTGTATGCTATGTGACACTAGCTTGTATATATAATAAGTGACCAATGCGAATCTTCGAGTCATGGCAGTTTCCTGTGTGTGTATCAGCTACCAATCAGCAGTGTAAATCTAAAAGCTGCCAACTGATCCCTTGTGACGTGAGAGCCGGCTGGCTGAGAGAGGAAACACACCATTTCCTTGTTCTTGGCTAAACTGCCGACGTACAAACGGTTGCTAGCTGAGGCCCTGCCCCTCACATGTTCGGTTATAGAGCTGAAGTGTTTTCCCCATTTTAACATTGTCAAGGTTGTATGGGCTATTAAAGCTATCTTAAATTGTTCAGAGTTTCTGTGGCCTATCACCCCCCTCAAGACCGCTTGTAATAGATCAGAGATTTGTGACTCTTTGAAACCTCTACTGAGACTTTAGGACTTATACTTGGACATAAACTGCCTATGTTGATGGCATAAAATAAAGCATGCACATTGTAGCAGTTGTGAAGAATGATTACTGTATATAATTATTGCATAAAAAAGTAAGTAAATGAGTTACGGAGTCCATACATGAGTGCCTAGAAACATATTGCTAAGAAAAAATATGAATGCATGGCTGCATCTAACTTGAAGCATTCAGATTAATTCCTACCAGTGGTTATGGCTAAGAAAAAACATAAAAGAATACTGTATGCGTTATTAAAGTTTTTCTTAAAGTGTTTTCCTCTTAACAGTGTAGAGGGTTGTATGGGCTATTAAAGCGGTCTTAAATTGTTCTGAGTTTCTGACGGATGACAATCCGGGGGCCAATGAAGTGACCGAAGAATAGGGTATTTACTCCAAAAGGAGATTCAGTGGTGACTCTAGCAGCAAGATTCTGAAGAACTTGATGTTGATTGAGGTATGCAGGTTGTGCCAACAAGAGAGAATTGCAATAATCCAAGAAGCCAAAAACCAAAAAAATTCACAACAGGGGCTTGCAGGTGAGATGGCAAATACTGAAGAACTTTTCAAAGCACCTTCAGTTTTCGATGACCTGTTTGGCACACTGCACTCACCTGGGCTTCAGCCGACAAGGAAACTCAAATCTTAAAACCCAAATCCTTAACCATAGGGACTGGCAACGGGAACGGACTGAGTGAGGGGGCGGGGGGCAAAAGATGGAGTCCATAGGGAAGTAGCCAAAGGGGGACCTACCACCAGCACCTTTGTCTTGTCACCATTTAGCTTTAGCCAATTGCTACTCATCCAGTTTCCCATGGATTCCAAACATGACTTAAGCAGGCAGCTGTCTCAGATTGAGCAAGATCCAGATGGACAATGATTTATGTGTCATCTGCATATGAATAGGACAGGAAGCTGAGGGAGTGGATGAGTTTTGCAAGAGGCTGAATCTAAACGTTAAATAAGATGGGAGAAATAGCAGAGCCCTGAGGGGCCCCACAAGTTGGAGGCACTGGGGCAGAACAAAAAGGAGGAAGAGAGAGTGATTGCGACCGGTCAATTAAAAAAGACCTAAACCAGGATAGCACTGAACCCACTAACCCTGCTCCAGCCAGGCGATCCAACAAGGCTGAATGATCACTGGTGTCGAATGCGGCAGATAGATCAAGAAGAAGGAGCACCCCTGCACCACCTTGATCATGTAGTTGTGCCAGATCGTCAACGACTGAGACGAGAACAAACTGTGCCATGCCCAGGGCAGAATCCAGATTGACTGGAGTCCAAGTAGGACTAGTTTTCTAAGACAATACTTTACAAGGGGTTAACCAGGGACTCTGAAAGCTTCATTAGAAAGGGCGATAGGGAGCTGGGCTGAAAAATAATAGTAACAGTGGGATCCAAAGAAGCTTTTTTTTTTAAGAGGGGGATCACGAAGGCAAGTTTCGGATCAGGCAGAATAGACCCTGATGTGAAAGAGTGATTAACTGCCTGCGCAATCAATGGTGCAATAGTAGGCATAATCTCTTTCAAGATGACCAAGGGAATAGGAACCAAGGGAGATGCCAATTTAATTATATTTGTAGCCATAAATATGCCAGCTGAAGTAAATCCAGGAAAGCTGGACCACATAGGTGATAAAACACTAGCTAGAGGCCCTATCACCACGCCTTCCGGGCTTCGAGCAGATGATGAATTTTCTCTCAAATGGTCGGGATTTTCTCTATAAAGAAAGTCATCAGAGAGTCATTTAATGCCTGCGAAGGAGAAACCACTCCAGAGGAAACGGGAGCAGAGGATAGAGAACATACCAGGCTAAAAAAGCTCTTTAGGTTGATTAATGGAAGTTTCAACTTGATGGGTGTTGAAGGTGCGCTTAGCATCAACAATAGCTATATGGTAAACAGCTGTGGCCTGACAGAGTTAGGCTTTGGCAGCTGGACAATAGGCGCTCCTTATACATTCAGCCTGTCTCCGGCGAAGCTGAAGCAACTTAAGATCTGCATTAAACCACGGCTCGGTAGGGCGAGAGCAGGGTTTAGAGGTTTGAGAGGGGCAAGCGAGTTGGGTATGAAGGTGAAATCCTGTGTAAGAATATTCATGTCTAGGGCTTGAGAGGAGATGCTTTGATTGTGAATTGGGGCTGCCAAATTCGAAACATTAACCGAACGCCAGCTCCGGTAAGGACTGCAAGAAGTAATAGTAACAGAGGAGGATTTAATCCGGGTTAGAAAGGGAATGATAAAATGATCAGTCCTTGGAACATGGAGAGCAGAGGAAATCGAAATCAGCCTAGTTGGTGAAAAATATGAAGTCCAGCATGCTACCGAGCTGATGAGCGGGTTTGGTAACTAAGGTAGATCGAAATCGGCCATAGCTGAAATAAGACTGACAGTCTAAGAATCCAAGGGATCATTAGGCCTGAGTTTGAAATCAACAACATTTATGGAGATTAGCAGCACGTTCCAAGAAACTCAACAAAAACTGGACCAGGCTGTGGTGGCCCATACGTGATTAAAATATGTAAGAGCAACAAAGCTGTAATTTTTTAAAAAACTAATAAAGCTTCAATTTGCAAGCAGTGTGAGAGGGGCAGCATTGTGCCCATAAAAATTGATTTGTAAATTAAAGTTACGCCCCCCCCCCCGAACGGGTGGAATTTCGATTCAGCCGTAGAATACTATAGCTAGCTGGTAAAGCCTGTACAACAGAGGGTCCTGATGCCAATTCTCTGTGACACAAGCAAAATGAGGGAAGTGTGCATGGAAAAGATAATAACATGATGCTGCATGTGCTACAAGAGTGCAAGAATTAAACAAGAAACATTTGAAAAATCTGCAAGAGAGGGGCAAAGCAGAAATTACTGAGGGTGAAGTTCTCGGCATGCAATCTGGTATGGCGGGGCAGCAGTACACCCATGGCAAGTCTCGGACAGGCACAGACGGGCTTAACTTTGGCACGACTTTAGCGTGGGAGGCACGCTTCTGCTGCGCTTCTGGAACCTGTCTGTAATTACACGCATGCTATTGCCAGGAGCCAATCCATGAAAGAAAAGACAATGCGTGATGCATGCAAGATTGAACTCAAGACACCAGCGTCAGCCGGGCATGAGACCCCAGAGCGCCGAAGGAGGCCAAGCACTCTCCTGCCAAACAAATCGGCTTACAAGGAACAGACGATAAATAAAATTAATAAGGAAACTAAAATATCTGATCAAAGCAATGAGATGTGTGCAATATGAAAATAGGCGTTCAGTCCACAAGGTGTAGGAAGAATAGATTCCCGTCTAGTTGCCAATATTCAGGTAACAATTTCACGCCTACATTTAAGAGGGCAATTGACTTGTACTTGGAGCACAGCTTCAAGATTTTCTCAGTTTTAGGTATTACCATAACCAAGGCTTCAGTCTGCTAGTGGGTGGCCGTTTCTGAAGGAATGAAATGAATCTGTTAATGGCTTAGCTTATAAAGTGTCCAGATGTTTATACAAATCGTTGGTAAGCCCATTTGGATCCAGACTTTCATTAGTTTTGTTTGCTTCCAGTACCTCCCTCAATTCTATAGGTGCATCCAAAAATTCTCTTTGCTCCTCGTTCAGAATATATAGCTGAATATCATCTGGATACTTCTCTACATCCAATCTACTTGACCCCTCTGCTATTGTATAATACCCTGATAGAATGCTTGCACAGCCTTTTCTTCATGTATCATCAATACTATTCTCTACATTTTCATCTATTGTAGGCCCTATAAAAGCTCTATCTTTTCTGGCTTTGAACTGTTGTGCCAGTGGATGACAGTCTTATTCCGCTGTTGGTAGAATCTTTGTTTCGACCGCAACAGTTCTTTCTCTGCTATATTCGTACTACGCACATATAGTGGCCCTTTGACATATAAATGCTTCCTTAGGATGTATTTGGAGGGATTACTTTTTAAGGGCCCTCCAATTTATTTTTAACTCATCATGTAGTGTCTTTTTTTTTTCCTCTCACCTGTTTTATAGCTTTAGCAAGGCATAAAATGTCCCTGTACTGTGGCTTCAAGGCGTGCCAATGTGTTCCTGGCTCTGTATCTTAAGGGCAGTTACACTTCAAGTATTCTCTAATTACCTCCTTTATTTCCTCTGTACAATAGGGGTCCTTAAGGATTCTAATGTCCACCAGGCCTTGGGGCAACTCCCAAGTCTAGCACTGCATCTGCTGCACTATGACCGTGTGTGTCAGGGGTTTGATAAATACTCCCATAACCTCGATCGAGACTGCTTTGGAAATAGGATTCTGGATATGAGAGAAGTATGTATAATCTCTTCCCTTTGGAGTTCTATGTCTCCGGTTATAAAAAAAATCCTATTTATTTAGAAGATGCGCCCCCCTCTCCTCCAAACCTAGAAAGAGACAATCTATCCACATATTTATACATCAGCAAGTTCATCTCCCCTGCAACAACTAAATTTCCTTACGCAAATCCCACAAAAATTATCAAGAAATGTAACATGCAAAATATCTGGCCCATGTTGGTGTATAGAATGATGGAAGAGTGAAATTCTTCAACCCGACTCCCCCACTAATCGTTATATGCTCTCTGAATCTTTTTTTGGCTGCTACAGTTTGTAATGCAAGATCTTTATGAAAACATTATTTTGCTGTTTTCGTCTGATCAATATAACCCTCTTAGCTAACAACAAACTTAGATTTAAAAACCTACGTCGAGCGACTGACGGCCTCCCTGTATACCACAGCACACATTTAACAATAGACAGTTGCAATTCTCAAGAATCTTATCCAGTGTCCGACACACCTCACTGCAGTATATCCTCAGTTTAAGACAACCCCATAACATATGCAATAGATGAGCACCTATAAATCGACATAAGGGCATACCTCAACAGTGCCTACGCTAAACCTAGATACCATTGCATGCATTTAGATGATCTATTTACAACCTTAAATTGTATGAGTCAGTACATTGAGTTAATCGATACTTCCTTAATTAGTCGACAGATTTGTGTCCACTTCAAATCTTTAATTACCGTGCCCAGATCCTTCTCCCATTCAGCCCTATTAGCAGGACCCTTCACTGCCACCAATGACTGTGTAATCTAATAGGGTCGCGATGGATTTCTTGTATGTAGAGGGTGAGAGAATATACAACAAACAAGGATGTGACTTAGGTTCCCAATTGAGAAATTGCCCTACTATATTCAAATCGCCTAACATCTGGATACCCGCACTTGCTGAGTCGCTCTCCAACACCTTATTAGTAGCAGGCTCTACCTTCCTTATGGCCCAAAGGGAGATCCTCTTGTCATAAATAGTCAATACCTTACTCTTCTTATTCAACCCAATCCAAGCCTCCTGCATCGCCTTTTCCGGGTCTAAACCATGATTGCTGCAGTATGTATTCCCTGCAAGCAACAGAATCGCCGGCGTGGATCCTGCCCTTAACCACTACAGCCTCACATGCAGCATCTCTGGATGGTTCGCATTCCAAAATGTTGCATGGTACAATTGCGCCATCAAATAATAAAATTCAAAGTCCAGGGCAGATAGGCCTCTAGTCCCATATGGCCTAGCCAGTCGATCTCAGCCCATCCAAATCTGACCTCCCAACCATACAAATGAGGAGCACAAACCCACCAGTTCAAAGAAGAACCCGCACCCTGGAAACAACAGGATGTTATGAAAATAGTAAAGTAGTTTAGGTAGAATGGTCATCTTAATCAATACTAGACATCCGGCCATAGACATAGGGATACCACTCCACTTAAAAAGTTTAACTCGCAACACACCGAAGTATCTGCCATAGTTCAGGTCAAAGGTCTCTGAAACCGTATGTGCCGCCCTAATGCCCAAGTAACAGAAATCGCTTGCAGCCCATTTCAATCTCAGTGTATTAACCATATCCCGAGTGCCATTTGATAGTGGAAAAATTACCGACTTATTATTATTGAGGATAAAACACGAATATATGCCAAAATGTTGTACAGCTGCAAGCACTGATGCCAGGTGAGTCACAGCATGTCATAGGTACAATAAAATATTAGCGTATAACGCCATAACTTCTTATTTCCCCCACAGAAGTATACCAGCCCCCTGAAATTTACCCCGGATGAAATCCGCCAAAGGCTCAATAACCAAAGCAAACAAAATGGGGGAGAGGGGACAGCCCTGTCTGGTCCCCCAACCTAATCCAAAGGTCGGTGACATCCGACCATTCTTGCACAAGCTAACGGTTGTGTATATAACAACAGATCCACGAAATTAAATGAGGACCGAACCCATAATTCTCAAGAAAACGGAAGAAAAAAGGTCAAGCAACAGTATCAAACGCTTTCTTCATATTGCGCGAAACAGCCACCGCTGGACTATCCCTTGGGACCTGTGCCAGAACACCATAGAAACGTCTAATATTGGAAGCTGTCGACCGGCCTCGTATAAATCCGGATTGATTAGCGTGCACCATATATGGCATCCGAGGGAACAAACGCATTCCTATAATTTTGGCATATATCTTGGCATCAGTATTGATGAGCGATAAGGGTCTATAAGACCTACACTCACTTGCAATCTTATCCAACTTCAGTAGAAGAATAATGATCGCTTTGCGTAACATCTCTGGTAATATCCCCTCCTCTAGAGCCTTTGTCCATACCTGCAATAATCGAGGAGCCAGCTCATCACAAAATACCTTATAAAATTCTGTACCAAAGCCATCTGACCCTGGAGATTCCTCACCCGAAAGCTCTCTAATCGCTAGCTTGATCTGTAAATCGGGCTTCAAGCGCCTTCCTAGACTGCTCTGACAGTAAAGTCGTCTGTATCCAATCCAAGTATTTATCTGTCATTGGGGAGGTTTCAGTAGTCTTAGCCGTATATAGAGCGGAGTAAAAATGATAAAACACAGTATCAATATCCCCATCTGCATGTGCCACCATACCATTCAATCGTCCGATGCACGGAATGTGTTTATTCCCCAATACAGTCCATATTGTCCAAGCAAGCAGTCTACCCGTCCTATAGGCTTCCCTGTACCGCCTCGCCATGGCAGGTTTATCTGAATACAGTATTTCTCTATCTGTGGCTTTGTGGAATGCATCCAGCCTAGTCCTAATATCATGCTGCAAAGTTAGGACACTGAGCATATTGGACCTGTAATGCAGAGAGCTCAGTTTCAAGAACTTGCACCTCAGTTCTTATCGCCTTTAACACCCCAAACTCAGTGGAGATCACAATCCCATGCATATATGCCTTAAAAGCTTGCCATAAGACTGCACCAGATCTGACCGATCCATTGTTTAACTCATATGTGGCAATATTCTCTTGCTGGGTAGTAACACACACTGGATCCTGCAATGCAGCAGGCTTAAAGCGCGCACCCCATCCTCTTTAGTTAAAAGGGGAATCGGGGAGTGATTTGAATACGTACGAGGGAATATGAAACATCCTTCCACCATGGGCAATAGCGCACTGGATATCAACCACACATCAATTCTTGAATGCATATTGTGTACAGTGGAATAATATGTATATTCCCTCCCCGCCCCATATCTAACATGTCCATTTCACCCATAAGAGCCAAAATAGCCTGTGAGGCTCTAGTAGGACACCTAGGCGCATCGGAGTTGCGATCCAAGGTTGTGCTTAATATAGTGTTCGTGTCTTCCCCCACCGATCAATAAGGCCATTGGATACTGGGCACACAATTGAAATATTTTATTTATTTATTTGTATTTTTAAAGCGCTCACACAGCCCGGGGGCATCAAGGCGCTGTTACAGATTTTTGTTGTTGTTGTCTTAGTTGCATATTTATAACGCGCTTAAATACCCAGAGGTTTCTAAGCGCGGACCCGGGGATCAAACCTGTGTTGCTTTGTGTCGTCTTGCTTCCAAGGCGAGCACGCTGCCACTGAGCTATCCTCAGAAAATTCAGGATCATCCATGTTAGGTCCTTACACATTCGCCAAGAGCACCTCCCACCCATATGTACCATGCGCCAATACATATCGTCCTCCCTCATCAATTTTCGTACCCAGATGCACAAACTGCGTATCTCGGTGTATTAAAGTCATGACCCCCTGGCCTTCGTCGAATAGGATGTATAATATCTATTCCTCCCCCACCCTTGTGCAAATAGTTCTGCCTGCTTAGCCATCATATGCGTCTCTTGCAGTAAGAGTAAGACAGCATTAGCACTTTTGCTTTCACAAGCGCCATTACCTTGAGCTTTTTTATTGGATTTCCCAAACCCCAGACATTCCAACTGAGCAATTTAACTGCAGAATTCAACCGTCCGTTTCTTGCAAACCATGCCTAAGTTCCTTTTGTAATTTTTAACCCACAGTTAAACACTCCCATCTCCCAACCCTCCCTCACGTGCCCCCAAACATCGGCCATGTTCACCCTCCAGACGCGACCCTCCCGGCCCGTTAGAACTACAACCATTTGCACCTGCAGAGGTGACAACTGTTTCCGCGCAGAGTGAGCCTATAACATAGACTAAACCACTTCCCCACTGGCAACATCCTGCACAATACCCTCTACTCCTCCACATAAGTATCGCTGACCGCATCAATCAGCTCCAGGAATCATTTCAAAGGACCACCAGACTTAGACAAAGGCATCGGGATATGTGTCTCAATAAAAGAGATTGCCTGCTCAGAAACAGTGAAAAAGAAGGATTTGTTGTTATGCCGTAGTTTAGGACTGGCAGGGAACAACATAGCATACGGTGTGCTTTGATCTCTAAGCAGTTTCTTCACCCCCATGAAGGAAAGGCGCTCCTGCTGCACCGCCACAGTGTAATCCGGGAACATGCAAACCACGCTAGAACCCAGCTGCAGTTCCTGCTTATCCCCGGTAGTTCAGAACGTGTGCTATAATCGGACAGGGATAATCGCCACGTTTAGGTTTTGCAGCCAACGCCCTATGTGCATGTTCCACTGTGAAGTGCGGGGACCATCCAGGGTTATCCAGTAGCTCACGCATCAGGTTCTCCACTGGCACTTCCATATTACCACTGAGGGCATCCTCTGGCACCCCCACAATACGAATATTATTTCTTCTGGATCTAGACTCCAAGTCCTCACACTTTGCTTTCACTTGCTTCATCTCTCGGGTAAGAGCAGAAAACGCAGTCTGCAGCTCTCCAACATTATCCTCCGTATTGCTCATCATACTTTCAGCTTCAGTAATACGCTGTGTCTCTTTCTCAAGCTGCGCTCGCATGGACGACACGGTTTCAGTGATGCCATCTTACTTAACATTTACTGAAGCAAAACCTTGCTGTATCACTTCCATCATACCTTGTAAATCGATCAGATTACCCATGCCCAAGCTCACCGCCTGCTCTCCAGTCTGCACATCGCTGCCAGAGAGTGAGGACACTTTAGAAGTGGGTTTGGTAAACGTATCCATGACGCCACCTTTCTTAGAACCAGAACCTTTGGTCATTGCAGCCTTTTAATCACTTCTCCTTATTGTTACTCTATCAGAGCAGCCTAGAGAGAATCATTCATGCAGCACCATACTCGGAACGCAAATCTGTGTGCAGGAGTATATGTGGCTGCCAATCCTGTCCATTCATATACACTGTTAAGACAACCACCCAGCGAGGCACCTGTAACAGGCATGGACACTTAAAGAAAAAAAGAAGAAACCAATCCTTCCTCAACAATGCACAGCTTCACAACACGGGCAGCAAGCACCGTGCAACGGCAGTAATTGTCAAATCCTTCAGTTATGCCCCAGCACCGTATCAGCACTCTGGTGCTTCAACACGCTTAAGTTAACCAGACCACGATAACATATAAGGAGCAACGCAGGGCCAGACCACTCGTCTGCTGAAGTCAAGCTCTCTGCTGGTATTGAGCGTGCCGCTCTCCCGCTATGCAGCTCCACCCGCAGAGTCCCCGGCAGTGGTCTCTGCCCACACCTCTCCTCACCACCAGATACTCCCTGGCCGGTACTGCCAACGCTCACTTCTCATCGGACTACACGCAATCAAAGCACATCGCCCCTTGTTCTGGGGCCCCGCAGTACATCGATGAGCCGTCTCACACCAGGATGCAGCAATGCTGTTCCAGCACTCGCTAGTGGTCCCACGGCAGTGCTGCGCAGACAGCGCCTCTCCTCAATAACAGCAAAGTCCTGATCCGAATTTCGGATCGATTTTAATCCAGTGGTTCCTGGTGCCTTCACGAGACTAGTGTCACAAAAAGATCCCTATAAGATGTCGCCAGGCAGCAAAAAACAAGGATTACGTGGCTACTCTGTACAGAGTTTCGAGCTAGTCGGGCATCTTGGCTGTCTGCTCGACAACACCCCCACATTAGAGTTTTAAAGCCTGTGTAGCCTGTTTGATTGGAAAGTGGAGGGACTTTATCCTCCAGCGATACCCAATTTTCCATTTAGTCAAATTTGCACCTTAGCTCAGCTAATTCCTATTTACTTTCTGCCACTGCGCTCGTCCTGTCCTGTCAGAATGCTGTTCGCTCTAATTTCAAAAGCTTGTTCAGTTAATCTTTTAGCCCCCCTCCAGAGTGTGCACCAGGACCTCTTTGGTAAGATTCATTGACTCTGTGGGATTTCCAATGTCTTGAGAATCATCTACCATGTTGTAATTCACTAATTTCAAATTCCCAGTTTGTGGGGTCCTAGATGACTCTTAAGGCTTTCAGACAAGTATCTTTCATTTTTCTTTCAGCTCTCTTCATACCATTAATGTAGATCAAAATTATCCGAAGCTATGAAAGTGTGAAAGTGCACCTTGTAACACTCCAGCGCCATCACATAGCATAATGCTAAGCACAGTCTGCTCGAGTGCCCGTGTGACACTCCAATAATGGACTGGCACCTACGGCTGAGTACAATCAGTGAGCTCACCACCTTTGTGCATTCGATCAAATGTCCACCTTCTCTTCACCTCTAAAATGATTGTGCAGCTTTGCCTCGAATAGTCTAAAAACAAAAAAAATTATCCTAAGGCTGAGCTTTAACAGCCCAGACTTCAAACCTGCCAGGGAAATTATGCACCAATGGGTTCACCTCATTGGCTTTGTCGGACTGCTCCACGGGATCCTCCTCTTGCCTGCCCTGTCTGTGGGATGAAAACATGTGACTCACCACGTGCACTCTTCGATCGATGGGGAAAGCCACCTGTAGGTTTTCTCCAGTCCTTGGAGTAATAGCACCGAGAATAAAATGGCACCATCATCTTTTCCTACTTGCTGGCACCTAATGGTGTCTGCTTTCTCACCCCACATCTGCTAAATTACCCTTTGTGTCCACTTGATCACTTCCACGTTCATGTTGCAGCTTGCACTCAAACTCCACTTGAGAACTCTCCTTGGAGGGGGGAACCTGGATTCCCTGATCCTTCACGGTTCATGTTCACTGCTGACCTCTGAAGCATTTCTTTGCTTGTCTTAGTACCTCTGGTCTCCGAGGATTCCTGATCCCTAAGCAGACTGCCCTGTGTGCTTTTACTGCTTCAGGAGGTCATAGTTTTAGAAGAAAGATTATATATGGATTAGCAAATGTTATTGTGTCACCAAAACGAAATTCAGAGAAGGGAAACTCCCCATCCTGAGACGGGGGAACAAACCATGAACTCGGCACTAAAAAGCAACCCCGCCTTGGCGCATGCCCAGAGCGGGCATGTAATCAGCGGGAAGCTATGCACTTGAAGCACTATATAAAGACCTAGATGCTGGGAGCTTAAAGAAAAAACGGATCCCTGCGCTGATCTGGTTCCGAAATCTATAGTGCCTCCTGCTGCCAAGTCCAGGGTTCCTACGGGACAATGCTCCACAAGTCCTGTATATTGAGGTCTGAGGAAAGGCTGCAGACCCTGTTAGTGTTGGCGCTGGGTTTCAAAGGTTTTCACTAATTGCAGTAGTGCGTCTATCGTAAGCAAATGATGAGTCCGGAAACTCGGTTGTACGTGTTGGCTTTTCTGCATGTGAATGGCCCCCCTAGTGCTCTCAAGACTGTGGCAATCACTTGCCCATTAAAATCAAAACTACATGTACAACCGAATTTCCAGACTCAACATTTGCCTAGGATAGACACACTACTGCAATTAGTGAAAACCTTTGAAACCCAGCGCAATGACAAGAGTAGAAGGAGGTTTTGTGGTGAAGGGAAGGCGAGTAGTGGTTTTAAAGAGGAAGAGGATTGTTGGAGCAGAGAAGGAGGGTTGCTAAGCTGGCTGCAAGAACTGGAGTGAACGACCAGATTGTTAGGACGACTGCTGGGTTGGCTGTTAGAACTTGAGTGGAAGAATGGATTGCAAGACCCAGAAATGAGGCAACCATTACTGGGCAGATTGTATATAGAAACTCAGGTTAATGAATGACGAAGACACTGACGTGCATAGCTGTGTGTTACCATGAACCAAAAATTTCACCATGAAGTTCAGACTCAAATGGTTATTTAATAGTGCCATGCAAATTCAAAGAAGATTTTAGCAGTATTTGCACATCTCAATAGGCGCTGTGAAATATACAGGCAAAACAGCCAACACATGTTAAAACCCTGTGTCTGTGTTTTTCAAGGCTAAAGGATTAATACTGTTAAATAACTAGCATCCTTCTGTGCAAATAATTCTTCAGCAAGCCTGTTTCTCCAACAGAATTTCTTTGCTAACCATTGGAGGGCGCCTGCATTAAAATACAGTGCAACTTGGATCTACATTTAGACACATATTCTGAAGACCCATTCAAACTGTCGTCCTGGCCAATCCGGTGCAAGGCCATGTAAGGCCCGTGCTATTAAGACTTTCAGCATTCACAGCGCCTATTGAGTTGTGCAATCACTGCTAAAATCTTGTTTGAATTCACATGACAATATTAAATAACCGCTTGAGTCTGAACTTCTAGATGAAATTGTTGGTTCATTGTACCACACAGCAATGCGCATCAGTGTCTTCGGTCATTCGTTCTACTGTGGTTCACTTTATTGATGTTGTTAAGGCATCCAATATCCCTACCTAGACAAACGCTGCACACTCTTAATTTTCAGATATTAAACACAGCTACCCAGAGCAGTTGATTCAAAGTTCTAATGCCCATGTTTTGCCCTGTATATAGAAACGTATTATAATAACACCTGGAGATCTGCCGAGGAGACTGAAAGCTGAAGGAGGGGGATTGAAGCAGAGACCAAAAGCCAAGTGAATGGAGACCTGGATGCAGCACTAGTCAAGAAAAGGCCAGAGGAAGCCAAGTTGGAGGCCGTTGATGAGGTAAAGTCACGGATGGTAAGGAAAATGTTCTGGCCTAAGGGAAGACCGAGCCAGAAAGGGCTGAGGCCCCGAAAAGGGAAAGAAAGGGTGGAGACCCTGAACAGAGAGAATAGCGTTCAGTGGCCAAAGGTGGCAGAGAATGGAAGGTTAGTGACCCCGGGTTAGGAGACAGAAAAGGTGAGGAGAAGGCAGAGGGGAAGTAAGTGAAAGGGTTCCCTGGGGACTAACACAGGAAATAACAACATACAGTGGCCTTGTGAAGTGTTGGAGAACACTACTACAAACCCCAACCGTCCTGGCACCTTGTTGCATCCTTTATCCTTTATTGCAACCTGTGACAGTAGGATTGTCAAAGTTCTCCATCTTTCAAAATTCCAATCAGTCTTCTGTAATGTTGAAATGCTGGTCCAACCGCAGTTGCCCATTAAAATGCATTGGACTGAAATCCGATATTGGATGGGCCACTGCACGAAAAGGCCTCTTTTGGCCTATAGAGTGAGTGTGACTTTCTGACCCATGCAACAGTATGCGTGGGAGTATTTGTAATACTGGGAAAAGTGGCATTAGCTCAGCAAGTAAATTACTTGCCACAGTGTGTTGGCAGTAAGTAGTTTATTCAGGAGGTGTCAATTAAACAAAAACCTTTTTGCGCATGCAATTGTGCTGTTGTTTACTTGAAGAGTTCATGCACCGCATCTTTTTTTCAAATCACTGCATAGTCTGACGAAGTGGTTGTGCTAAAATACTGTGATAGAACAGTGGAAATAATGTAAAGCTTCTTTCCTCTTTGTGCAGACCTCATCCCTCTACTCTTTTTTTAGCTGCAAGACCAGAGTACCACATTCACAGTTTTAGCCCTAGGGATCAAACCTGCCAACTTGATTTTAAAGCTCAATGTGTCGTCTCCTCACTCGTCCCATACCCACCAAAGCCAATTGAGAATGAAATTGCCTCATATCCTCCAAATGCAGATGTCTGCATGGATATGCTAGAAAGTGTGGTCTGGAAACTAGATTTCGCTTTATTTCGATAGTTTTGGTTAAAAGAAAAAAAAGCATTTCTTCTGTTTTCCCCCCAGAAAGTACTTGAATTGTGCTATGCAAGTAATATATACAATGTATTTGCCCTTGGTGGACCCTACTTTTTTATTCCTAAATATAAAGCCACACACTTCTATAGACCGAGTTTTAGTTGCAGTTAAACATGCTGTGCTGTATTATTTCCATGCATCTATCTGGTATATTTGACAGTTATCAAATATAAAATAGCATGTTGTATCTTTGGACCATATTTAATACATTTAGGCCACAGGGTGGTAAGTAGATTTTTCTGCAGCACAACAAGTGCATTTGTCTAACATCTTGTCCCTTGTATAAGTAGCTATTTTTTTAATGTACACCCCCCTCACTTATACAAACGTAACTCTGAATGTGATTCTGCAGCATCCTGCACAGGCAGAATCATAATAATGCACAATCGTACAAATTATCAACTGGCCTCCAAAAAGCAGAGGGTACTGGGAGAATGAGTAGGGCATGGTAGTGGGGACCGGAGTGGTGAGGGTATACGCGGCAAAAGTGGCTATGAAGGCGGGGCTCATTTAAAAATAATAAAACCGCAAAAGTCTGGATTCTGCCCATCGGCGTCTCTGAATCGTACAATCTGGCAGCTATTGAGTTGCTTAATTTTCATAGTCGCAGAGGACATTGACAGGGTCGTATATATGGGGTACATTCAAGCTGAGTGCCCAGGGTGTATAGACTACAGAGAGCTGTAAACCGAGGAAAGGCTCACAGGTTCTTGGATTTTTGTAACATGTCGGATATTGAATAAGATTGGTATAATAACAGGCATCTGGCGGGGCACTTCTGGCTACGTTGGTTTACCAAGAACTGTCCACTTCAGAGAATGAATAAATAAATAGAAGCTGTCGCAGTTGTATTAGAATCATGTGATTTGACTAAACTCTGACAATAATGTGGCAATCGGATACATTTATTGAAGCAATTCTCTACAAAAATATTGCATCTCTGTGGTAAATGATTTATAGCTGAAAAGACCATGGCTAAAATATTCATGCATGCCCACAAATTATAGTGCAAAGGCTTACAACAGTGGAGCAAAGATGATATATACTTGGTGAGAGGCATTTCTTTTTTAGATTTAGGTTGGAATATATTATTTTTTCTTTAAGAGGTATTTTATCTTGGGAACTTCGGTAATTCTTATGTCAAGCTTTACTGCAAGGATATCTCCTTAGTGAGAGGAAATGTTTTTTGTGGCTTGGGTTAATGGGATATCTTTTTTTTCTCTAGAGACATTTTTACACAAATGACCTTTTGTATTTCATATGTTTTAAATGTATAAGAACTATTTACTCATTTATTTATTGTGCATTTGTTAGGCGCTTATACAACAAGTAAATTGTGCTTCAAAGCACCTACAGGCCAACAGGGAGGAAACGTGATAGAAAACAATGAATACACTGGAGGATAAAGACGAATTTACTAGGCCTTGTGAGCATTCCGAGCGTGCAAATGCAGAGAGAGAAGGGAAGAGGGAGAGGGCAGTAAGTTCTGAAGTGCCCGCTCTCATGAATGAGCAGCAGATGTAAGTGTCCAGTGGAGGAAGTGATTGGGAACTTTCATCTTTCATCTGTAATAAATAAATGGGTAAGTGCAGGCCTACAGTGGCGAAGGCCAGTAAGTGCCAGGGCAAGTGATGTGTGTGGGAAGAGGCAGAAGACGATTAGGTGTGGGAGGCCAGGGCCCTGAAGGACACATAAGGGCCCTGGTCCTCAATCACAGCGGCTGTGAGATTAGCAGAGGAGGTGAAAAGGAAAGTATTGAGGAGCTTCTGGAATTTGAGGAGGTCCGGCTTAAGACGAAGAGGAAAGGGGAGGCTGTTCCATAAGAGGGAGCCAGCTGAAGAAAAAGATCAGCCACTAGCCCTCTGTTTAGCAAAATGCTTGACAGCAGAGAGTTGGTAACAGAGGAATGTAGAGGTCTAGAGGGATAGTATTGTGTAAGAGCAAGTTGCGGATAGTGTGGTCACTTGTCGCAGACAGCCTTATGGATGATGCAGAGGGATTTGAACTTGATCCTTGCAACAATCGGGAGCCAGTGAAGAGTTTTTGGGGCAAGAGAGATGCAGTCCCTGGGCTTGAGGCCAAGGATAAGTCTTGCTGCCCTTTTCTGGATTAACTGGAGGGTTCGTAGGGAGCAAGAGGATAGATTCAAGAGAAGGCTATTGCAGTATTCTAGCCTAGAGAGCATCAGAGTTCTGGTAACATTGAGTTTCTGGGGGAAAGTAAGAAGAGGGAGAATTCCTTTGAGAAGGAAGAGTTGAAAGTTGGACTTCTTGGCAATGTCCTGAATGTGATGGAGGAAGGAGAGAAAGAAAGAGAGGAGTCAAACAAGATTCCAAGGTTTGTGGCTTCAGATGAAGGAGAAGGGCGAGAGCCCACAGAGGATGGCCAGAGCGAGGGGAAGAAAGAGGGAGCAGGGGTCCCAATAGGGAGGATCTCAGTCTTGCTGGCATTGAGGCAGAGATCGTTGGAAGTGCACCAGGATTGGGTGGCAGATAGGCAGTCCAGGATGATGGAAGAAGCAAGGGGGTCTGCAGGAAGTTTGAAGAAGAGTTGTGCGTCATCTTCGTAGCACTGGAAGTTGGGGAAGCAGGAGAAAATGAGGAGTGCCAGCAGATCAAGGTAAGTGTTAAAGAGCCAGGGGGAGAGGTTGGAGCCCTGGGGGACACCACAGGTGGAGAAAAAGGAAGGTGAGGAGAAGGTGCCCAGAATAATCTGGGATGGACAGTCAGTTAGGAAGGCGGTCAGCCAGTCCAGTGCCTGCTCCGAGATACCCACAGTATCATGGAGCCGTTTTATGAGGATGGAGTGGTTGACCGTGTCAAATGCAGAGGCGAGATAGAGTAGAATGAGGACAACTGGAGAGTTATAGTCCAGAGATGCGAGCAGTTCTTCACGGGTGTTCAGAAGAGCATTTCGTGCCTCTGGATGCTCTGAATCCAGATTGATGGTCGTGGAGACCGCCAATAAGTTGTGGGATAAGTTGGGGGAAGGCCAGCTTCTCCAGGAGTTTCCAGAGGAAGGGGGTGATATAAATAGGGCAGTAGTTGGCTGGACAAGTAGTGTCTGCTTAAGGTTTTTTTTAAGTGGGGGCGCACAAGGGAGTGCATGAGGGAGGAGGTGAAAAATCCAGGAGCAAAATAGTGGTTGCAGAAATCAGAAAGAGCAGGGGCAAGAGATCCAATCTTGTCCTTTATGTTCTGGAGGAGCACTAGGAAATCTGTTTAGAGGAGACCTTCATAGAGCGGACCACTCTGGTGACCTCGTCAGGTGTGACAGGGGAGAATGAGGAGAAAGAGGAAGGAGGGTGGGAGGCCATAGGAGGCAAGGGAGTGGAGCAGGGGTTGGGGGAGAGGGTAGCAAGGGTGCTCAGGATGTCCAGAGTTTGTGGTGAAGTGTGTGGCCAGTGCATTGCTGAGGGCCTGTGATGGAAGAGGGGAGGAGGAGACTGCGAAAGCGTTGGCTGGTTCCCTGCAGATTTTAAAGAGTTCAGCCATGTTGTTAGATGCACCAGATACCCGTTCTTGGATGTGGGTCCTTTTCTTGGCACGGATGGAGAGTCTGCATTGCCTTTGGAGCAGACTGCAGGCCAGTTTGTCCGAGGGTGAGCCTGCCACTTCCGTTCCGCAGCTCTTGCACTTGCATTTCAGGGCTGCAAGTTCGGAGTCGGACCAGGTATTGCGCTTGGAGGCAGGTTTCAGGCGGATCCACATGACTGGGGCAAGAATGTCCAGGGTGTTAGTAATGGCTAGATGGAGGTTGGCGAGAGCAGAGTCAGAGGTAGTCAGGGGTGGGGGATGAAGGTGGATGTTAAGGCGGCAGCTGACACTCGTTTCATCGGACGGATGTTCGTGAACGAGGTTGGCAGGGATGGAGGAGGTACAGTTAGAGGGCCGAGGGGACCCAGGTAAGAGGAGAGAAGAGTGTGGTCTGGCCAAGAGAGAGGTGTGATCGGGGTGGGGGGTGGGGTGGAGATCAGAGTGGATGAGTGTCAAGTGTGTGTCCTGCTGAGTGGGTTGGACCAGAAGGGAGACTGGAGAGGGAGAGCGAGGTGCAGAGGTCAAGGAAGATAGTGGATGCTGTGACAGAGGAGTCCAAATGGATGTTGAAGTCACCCAAGAAAAGGAGTTTAGTGGTCATAGAGAGGTGAGAGGAGCAGAAAACAGCCCATTCAGAGAGGAATCTGGTGGTAGTGCCAGGGGGTCTGTAAATAGTGACAATGGTCAGAGAGGAGGAGGGAGAGATGACCAATTTGCAAACCAGGCTCTCAAAGGAAGCGCAAGGCGGGGTGGCTATGAGGGAGGAAGGAACCCACTCGGGGAAGATTAAGGCAACCCCACCGCCAGCACGGTTAGGTCGGGGCTTGGAAATTATCTGGTAGCCATCAGGGAAAAGGGAGTCAAATGCAGTGACTGGGCTGGCATTGAACCATGTCTCGGTAAGAACAAGAATGTCAAGGTCAATGTCTTCAAGAAGGCAGCAGATGTCAGCGGAGTGTTTTTTGACTGAGCGGGCGTTAAGTGTGGCCAGGTGAAAGAGGTCTCTGCCTTTTAAGGTTTTCCGAGGAGGAGTACAAGGGCATGGTACACCAGTCCGAGGGGGAGGGACTGAGCGAGTGGTTGGGGGAGAGACAGGTGAGGGAAGGAAGTTAATGAGGGATAGCAGGCGCTGTCAAAGAGAAGGTTTGGTTGCGTACCCTGAACCAAGCTAGTGCCAGTGTGGTAGACATTAATGATACAACATGATGATGAGAAGCCCACCAAGAGGACTTCCCACTTGGTGCCACCATTAATGGGAGAGGATGTGAAAGGGGAGAGAGTAGAGATGAGTCCATAGATCTGGGGAGGGGACAGAGAAGAATATATCGGTGAAGACCTGTCTGTAAATTGCGCTGACATAGGTGTCTGTGATGGTTAGGCCAGGGTTAGCGCTCAGGATTTTTTTTTGTGCTTTTTTTCTTCCAGACTTCGTGAGAGAGGGAGGGTAGGTGATAGTGTAGCAGTTAGAGAAAATAGGAGAGATGATGAGTGCCCTCCGGGTGGCAGAGGATAGTTGAAGGAAACAGGGGTGGCTGCACTGCACAGTTCTAGCCCAAACTCACCTGGCAGCTTAGTAGTTACAGGCGGGTCACAATAAGTAATGCAAAATATGGGGTGCAAGATGTTAACAACACACACACACCTAGGCCTGAAAATCAAGCAAGGGCACAACTGTAGTGAAGAAGAGGAAGATTAGGTGAGGCAGGAAGGCAGAGTGAGAAAGGCACAGTTATGGTTCAGATTTGTTAGTTAGTGGAGGGGGCAATGGAAGAGTTCAGCCATCACTCAATTGGCGATCTGTAGAGCGCGTGCAAGTGCAGGGGTACAAGTTTGTGTTGGCACCGACTGCCTCAGCAGGGTGCTTCATGGTGTGAAAGGGGATGGAGGAGGGGGCCTTCCAGGTGTATTGGGCTTGGCCTATCACACGCCCTGGGGAAGGCAGCCAAGCAAAGCGCTCCGGTGCTCAGATTGATGCAGCCATCTTGGAACAGTCATCGTGGCACCGGCAATGAGTATGTGCAGATGTTGCCAAAACCAGAAGCTGGCACACAGTATGCTATAGCCCCATGATGAAATAATGCAAAACATACCATTTCTGCAACGATTCCCAGTAGGCTTACATGCACATGGCCTTGTTGGTTATTCCCAAAGAAGATGTCTCATGGTCGGGGGAAGCTTCAGGGTGAGCCGCTTCCCCCGATGCGGCTCCGGAGTGCTTCACTTAGCTGAAGTCGGGAGGGCATGAGCTATGATGATTATTGTATAGGATGTTAGTCTGATGATGAATTCATGACTTCTTTTTCTTTATTTGTGGAAAGGTATGTGGAAAGTTGTAAGAAATATTGTTGTGGAAAGGTTAAGTTAAATCATAGCACAATTAAGTTTATACATACAACTGTATTCAATGAGAAACAAACAAGGCTAGGAGGCTGTGAATGGAAGGGTCATTGTATGGTTGCTGCAGTGGCATGAAACACCATAGCATATCCCCAGTGGCCCTGTCATCCCCTGTTCTTCCATCGTTTGAATTCTGTCATTGGACCCCTGACATTTTTAGTAGTGAAATTCATAATATCAGTTTTTGTATCGATGCATAATGCATGTGGGACCAGTCCTAATTTAATAAGATCACTGTATTCGGACATCAGCAGCAAGCCAACCTGCTTCCTGGTAGAGGGACAGAAACCATTCTTTTCTCAGTCCTTCATGCATGGGAGGCGGGTGCAAGCCAGCTGCTTTTGAACTGATCAGCCACTTTGATACCACTGATATCCGACTATTTTTGCAGGACCTTGAGATAGTAGGAACTCAAGAAGCCACCCTTTCTAATCAGACCCTATCTGTTGTGACCCCTCTCTTATGTCTGTAACTTTCATGGTCCGTAGGGCGTGGTCTCCCAGGGATCGTCAACGCTCCCTTTTGTATTAAGCATATGTCCAACCGCTGGCTAGGCTCATCCACTCCTTGGGATTTAGTGCTTATTCCAATACTGATGACACCCAGATCCTCCTCCCGGATAGATGGTGTTGCAGATAGATGGTGTACCCCACAACCCCCGCTCACTATACTTTATAGTATAGTGAGCGGGGTTTTGCGGGGGACACCCCCGCAGCACCTGGCTTTTTTTGTGTTGCGGGGGAAACCCCTTGCAGCCCCCCAGCTTTTATTTATTTATTTTTTTGACCGACCTCACCAAAAGACCTAAACACACACCACAAAAAGTTCGAACTTTTTGTGGTGTGTGTTTTAGGTCTTTTGGTGAGGTCGGTAATTTTGGGTTAGGTAATTTTGTCCAATACGGTAGAAATAGGGTCCTGGTGCAACGTGGGCAGATCCCGCTGCAATAATGTCTGTATAATGGGACTCGGGACGGTCAGGAGGGGTCTGCAGAGGTCAAAGTGGACAGGAACTAAAGGGTATGATGTTCCCTTACTTTTTGGTGCAACCCGTTATCGTTCACTTACTTTGAGACCCAGAATACTATTCCAGGACGGCAACTTTGAAAGTAATCCTTTATCAAACCAGTATAAAATTGCACTGCGCTATCTCTCAAGTTCTGGAAAGGGATTGTATATTTGAATAGACTGTTTGGGATCTACAACCCGTCCACAAACAAAAAAGCCCAGCTTGATGGCTGTAGGCGTAGACTTGTATGTTGGTAACGGGAGGGGTGTGGCTGTGGCTGGCCATGTTCTTTAAGAGGTGTGAATAGTGGGTGGTGACGGGGAGGCTGTATGAAGGTGCATTCTGAGTGGGACAATGACACACTAATGGTGGGCATTTAAATCCATTTTCTTTCATTGTGTTTTCTTCAGTTTTACTGGAACTTTTGAAAACACAATGTTGCAGGGTGCAGTGGAAGCAAGGAAGGACCCAGGATTGGTTTTTGAAGGGGGTGGGGGTGACAGTGAGTATGGGGGAGTGGGCAGAAAAAGGGGCTAGGTGAGTGAACATAGCTCCTCAGCTTTTTTTAACACTTTGACCACTGGGGGTTTTACCCTACATTTTATGCTGCTGCAGGAGATTGGTCCCTGTAAACTATCTCAGGGATTCACCATTGAAGGGGCAGATAGATTGCTAGCCCGCCAGTGGGCGCTCCTCCTTGCCCTGTTATTGCACGTATCCTTAACTTTCAGAACCGGGAGATGATACTTAAGTTCTCAAGAGACAGAGGCTTAATCAAATGTGGCTCGTCACGGCTGGCTATTTATCTGGACTATACACCTCTAGTAGAAAAGAACAGGAATAGGTTTGTTCCAACTAAGGAGAGGCTTTACAATCTGGGTCTCAAGTACATGCTAATATGCTAAGCTCAAAGTGATCCATAAAGGCAAACCACTATTCTTTGAACATCCTAGTGAGGCCAATCAAACGATGGACAAATGTGGTATGGCACCTGGAGAAGATCCTGGGACTGGCTGATTGGAATCCTGTCCTAATTTGCGGACGGGCGCATGGTTTGCCTAGTTATGAAGCAGGCCGAATCCATGAGTAGGTGGTACTGTATTACTGTAGGTCAAAGACGTCTCGGGAGCAGAGCTTGAGACCTCTTGGACAGAATTTGGTGCATCCCGATATGGCAAGAGCAGACCACGGTCCCAGGGCAGATGTGCTACTTTGGGCGCCCATCATGGCGGCTCCCCCATGCCGGGGGCCCTCTGGAGCATACATGCTCTTGGGCGGCAGGAAGGCTTGAGCGGTATTACACTGTTGAGCCATCTGTTTCTAATGTTATGGTTTGTTTTTGTTTCAGTTCACGTTTGCTGGTTTTAGGCAATGTTATAGCAAGGAAGGCAGACTATTGGCACTTGGATGTGGGAGAGACGGGTGCTGGGGTGGATACAGGCGGGGGCGTTTGAAGTGTTTGATGGTAATCGGGTGCTACTTGTCCAGGTGGTGCTGGTGGGAGGGGGAGAGACTTCTATTTCCTGAAGGATGGCCACACTTAAGATTATAACCTAGAATGTCCGGGGCATGTCCTGTGAGAAACCTTTGGGTATTCTCACACCTACTCCCCTTGGATCCTGGGAAAGGCCATCGCTTTTGGATCCTGACCCTGGGGGTGGAGGAGTGAGGGAGAATCACCTGGGTGGATGGTCCTTGGGGATTGGGGAGAGGATATCTTCGGGAGAGACATGGTATCCCCCTTTTCCTTCTGAGAACCAACCTCCCACTACCCCTGCCTTTATAGGCTATTGTGAACTATTTTTTGCCTCATTTCAGCTCATTCATACCATTATAGTACTGGCACGAGGAAGAGGCGACTAAGAGTTTTGCACACTTGCATGTCATTTCACCACTCTAGTACTGACACAAGTAAGAAGCCTGCAGTCTGGTGTAAGGGTCAGGCATGTCCCGAGTACTCGACTAACTATGGTCAGGCAATTGTATCCGAGGGCTCAAACCTGCAACCTGTCAAATGGTTCCAGGTGTATAAAAGGAGGTGTGACCAGATGTAGACAGACCAGCAGGGGAGAAGCCGGGCCAAGCTTTGCAGGCCTGGAGAGGGAGTGATCCTGTGAAAAACGAGGTGGCCAAGGTGGGTCCTGTCGGGGAATCAGGATGCCAGCAAGAACCTGAAAGGAACTGTGGTGCCGGGCCCTGGAGGAACTGTGCAATGGCCACAGTGTTGGGAGCCTCACTGATTAGTGCCCGCTGGAGCTGCGGGTCGAGGCAGCAATCTGATAGCTGTAAGCCACTGGCAGCGTCCGCAGGAAGCGAGCAGAGCTGCCGGCAAGAAAGACAGACAGACAGACAGAGAGCAGGGCTAGCAATCCACAGGGACCGTGTATGCAGAACAGAGCAAGAGAAGACAGCCGCCCGGAGGAGACGCCAGGGACCGGTGAGTGAGGAAAGAGAAAACTAAAACTGGGGTGCTGCCAAGGGCTGTTGGTGGCAAAAGTGAATGCTGAATGAATGAAAGATGTTGTGTACGATATGGTGAACCCAAATAAAGGGTTGTGATGAATACTACGAATCCGAGGATTCTATGAGGAAAA
Organism: Ambystoma mexicanum; assembly: GCF_040938575.1. Classification (NCBI taxonomy): domain Eukaryota; kingdom Metazoa; phylum Chordata; class Amphibia; order Caudata; family Ambystomatidae; genus Ambystoma; species Ambystoma mexicanum. Next base: position 1,422,968,407 of record NC_090935.1, read on the forward strand.
GGAGTACAAACTTTGAACACTGAAGTAAAAGAAAGCTTTTGACAAGCACATGAAAGCTTTTGATAATCCTGTAAACAGATGACAGGTTGTGTGAAGTACTGAAAGCCAAGAATGAATATAATATATTAAAAGCAAAAAACGAATGTTACGAAATTAAATGTATGATATGATACAAGTCATTAATCACGCGCCTGTACACAATTGTTTCTAGGCACGACAAGACAAGGAAGGGGAGAACAAAGGGAGGATAAAACAAGCAATCTTACTAGGCCTTGTGTCATTCAGATCGTGGAAGTGCGAGGGGGAAGGGAGAGGAGAGGAAAGGTGCCAGGGGGAGGGAGGGTGCAATAGGCAAGCTCAAGTAAGTGCTGCCGGGGTGGCCGGCTCAAGTAAGTGCAAGGCGGCAGGGGACTGTAGGGTTGCAGATACAGTCCCTTAGTGCTTTGGCGGCCCACAGGCAGTACAGGGGGGCTACTGGTCGGTAAGGAGCCTGGTGCCTGTTAAGGTTCAGAGGGTGGCCAGGTAACCAGTTAGCACAGCAGACAGGTACATTAACAGGGGAGAGAGCGAGAGAGAAAGCAGAAGCGAAAAGGAAGGTCTTGAGTTGCTTCCAGAACCTTAGGTGGTCCTGCTCAAGTTTGAGAGAGGCAGGGAGTCTGCCCCAGATGGAGGCCCCAGCCAAGCACAGAGATCTACCCCCCACTCTGTGCCTGGAGAAGCCCCTGACCCTCAGAGAGTTGGAGGTGGATGAGCAGAGGGCTCGAGAAGGAACATGTTTAGGAAGAGAGAGTTGGATATAGTGTGGTCCCTGGCCCCAGAAAGCCTTGTGGGCAAAGCAGAGGGTCTTGCACTTGAACCTTGCAGCCCGAGGGAGCCAGTGCAGAGGTTTCTGGGTTGGAAAGATCCCTGGGCTTGAGGCCAAGGATACGTCTTGCAGTCCTGTTCTGGACAAGTTGGAAAGGGTGAAGAGAAGAGGCAGGCAGATTTAGAAAGAGGCAAATTGCAAAGCAAATATGGACGTATGAGAGCATTGTGGCAAAGTGTGGTGAAGGGAAAAGAACACCACAAAACAAACTGTATGAGAAACCTCATTGTGGCAAAGTCAAGAGACTGGCAAAGAAGAAATCCTGTTGTCGCAAACCTAAAAGGTTGGCAAGGAGAAAGCCAAGTGAGTGTGAAACAGCACACGGGCAGTTACAGAAAAACTTGTGTGGACAAGAAAGCCAAGGGTGACCGGTTGCGTGACCTGTGATGGGTAGGCCGTATGTGCTGACAACTGCGCCAAGACCGGGTATACCCTATCTGTGAATAGAGAGAGCAAATAACAAGGTAACACCCAATTTGATCAAAAATACGGTCCGTATGAATGTATTGATTGAATTGGGTGTTACCATTTTGTTTCAAAGACAAAATAACTGAACATGAGGAGCAGGGGTTGCGGGGGTGTCTCCCGTTTCCTTAGCATTGGTGGTGGGGGACACAAAAAAAAAATCAAGACAACAGGGGCCTGAGCAATTAGACTGCGAGCAGTTCAGCCGCGAACGATTTGCGCATGAACAAACGACCCAGATCAAATATCAGTCCATGAAAGAGATTGCTGAAGTGAAGCAGGAGAAAGCAGTCTGTATGAACTGTCAAGAACTAGAAGGAATGTAAAGTTGATGTGGAACTGGTTTTGAATATCGAGAGACTGAACTTAAGTACCAGCTGGCAAGCTGCACAAGCTGATGTCTTGGGGAAGGGAAACCTGAGACCCTATGAACTTGGTTGCTGCCTTGGGGAAGGGAACATTGAGACCTCTTTTTGGAACTGTTGGCATCTCGGGGAAAGGAATCCCAAGACTTTGTGAAACTGTTTTTGAACTTGGGGAAGGAGAGTTGGAATGCAAGCCCAGAGCTGGAAGAAGCTCAAAACTTTATTTTGAACACTTTTTCTTTTGTTGCCGACCTCCCAACACATTGTTTAGCTTCAGTTGTGAGGGCAAGTATATGTTTTGGACACAGAGTATTAAGCATAACTTTCTGACTCAGACTTTCCTTAGTTTCTTTAGGTAGGAAAATCCCACCTTGGCATAAGCCAAGCTAGGCCTTCAACCATCCTGACATCTAAGTTAATAAACCATTTTTGTTTGAACTTTGAATCTGTTGTCTGTGTCTTGCTTCATGATGCCTTCACAGTCCTCGTATATGAGGTGGCTTAGGATTGTTTCCTATTTACGTAGGAAACACACCTGCTGGGAGAGGAGCTCAGTAAAATAATTCTTAAATTGGGAGGTGTAGCATATGACTCACCATACTCCAGGTACGCTAGGGGAGTACTGGTGTGGATTGCTGGATCTGTACCGTTCAATGTTGATCAAGATAGAAACTAATGATCAGAGCAGGTTGGTAATTTTGGTAATTGTACGGGGCTTCATTGAGCACCTATGCATTGTGAACTCCTACGCTCCAAATCATGATGCATCTGCTTTCTTCCGCTCCCTATAAGAGAGGCAGACACATCTCAGGGGCCTCTTTTGGTGGGGTGGGAGGCGATTTCAATTGCACACTCAATCCCACATTAGACAGATCAGATTGCAGATATGTGCAACCCTACGCTGCAGCCAAGACCTTGGACACTAAGTTATGTTATCTTATTTGTCATTTATATAGCGCTCTACATATCATTGGTATGACCTCAAAGCGCTTGTGGGTTGAACTCCCTTGTGGACCAAAGTCCAGGTCAGTTGAGAGAGTAGGGTATCATAGGGGGCTTGGGTGCACTCATTATGTGCGCAGCTGATGCGATTGCCTGATGGTAGCTGCATCCTAGCATTAGGTGTGGTGGTATTGAGATCAGTTGAATGTGTGCAGCCTGGAGCTTGGTCTCCGAGGCTGGATTCTGGCTGCGTTAGGCCTGTGTAGGACGCTTATGTGTGCAGCTAGGGTGATTTTCTTTTTTTTTTAAAAATGTTTTTTTTTTTTTCGTGGCGTGTAGCTGTGATCTAGCGGGATGTTGAGGTGTTCATATTGTTCGTATGTGAGCAGCTAGACTGACATTGATCGAGGGGTGTAGCTGCACTCTATTATTTGTTGATGTAGATTAGAGAGTGAGCATAGTGATAGGAGAGGTGAGTGTCTGGAGTGGTGGTTTATTCTTATGAGCCCACTGTTCCGGATTTCATTTAAGTGTTTTGCGATTGCTGCGTTCAGAGTGACCTTATTAGCGACTTAATAGTCTATTTCAGTGGTGTCATTGCTCGGTATCTCCTTGAACATTTGGCTACAGGTTGCAAGGTCTCAGTGGCCTTACATGGTCTTAATCGGCATTATGGAAAGAGCCAGGGGTTAGAGCTTTGTGAAGGCCATGTAATCATGGATGTGTCGAATGTGTGGGGGCAGTGAGTTCCACAGAGTTGGGGCCAAGGTTGAGAAAGCTGATACTCCAATCCTGGCAGAATTGGAGGTTGGAATCACTAGTAAGAGGGCAGTGCTTGATCTTAGGGTGTGTGATGGGAGGTAGGGTTTTTCTTCTCTTGTAGGTACGTTGGGTCGGTCTTGTGCACTGCTCTGTGGGTAATGCATAGGGTTTTGAAGGTGGCCCTTCGTCCAACAGGGAGCCAGTGGAGGATGCAGAGAGCGGGGAGATGTGGTCTCTGTGTCCCAAGGCGAGAATGAGTTTGGCGTCACAGTTTTGGGTTCTTTGTAGTTTAAGTTGGTATGCCAGTGCTATAAGGAGTTGGCATAGTCCAGTCTCGACATAACTATAGACATAACAGCGGTGAGTCTGTTGGGATAGGTGAGGTAAGGAAAAATGCATCTGAGTTTGAGGTGGTAGTGGCAGGATTTTGATACATTATTGATCTGACGGAAGAGGGTTAGGCCTGACTCCATAGTGCAGCCAAGGTTTTTGACTATGTTGTTAGGAGGGGTCAGGGGGGAAAGGGAGGAGTCCATGGGAGCCATTGCGGGAGAAAGACAGTATTGCTGCACACCATGATTTCAGTTTTATCAGGGTTCAAAAGCAGGTGGTTACTTGTCATCCATCGGTCAATATCTCTGAGACATGCTTGAAGGTTGGGACGTCGGTTGGTGCTTGTTTTGGGAATTCATAGGATAATTTGAGTATCGTCTGTGTAGTTGTAACAGGAGAGGTTGCGTCGGCGGATGAATCCTGGTACAGTGAAGATAGAGGTTGAAAAGGAGAGCAGAGAGGCAGGCGCCTTGGGGTAATGTTCACAGCGCGAGCAGTTGAGACAAAAGGGAAGAGGAAGGCGATTTGTTTCCTGTTGCCGAGGAAGGAGGCAATCCATTTGAGTGCCAAGCCATGGATTCCTAGGGACTGTAGGCGGTCAAAGAGAATTGAGTGGTTAACGGTGTCAAAGGCTGCTGACAGATCAAGGAGAATCAGTGCTGCGCAACCCTCAGTCTGCCCCAACCTTGAGATCATCCCAGATTGAGATCTGAGTGGTTTATGTTCCATGGCGTGGTCTGAAGCCTGATTGGGCGGGGGTAGCGGTCGAGGGGGATCTGGGGGGGGGGACTGCTGGCGGATTGTAGGTCTAGGAACTCTTCTCGAGATGGGTTGGAAGGAGTTGAAGGTTGGCATAGTGGGCATCGGGGCAACGGGATAAGGAGGGGTAGATGTAGGGCAGGCGGTGAGGGTGGAAAATTTGGTGTTAAGGGTTGCCTTGCTGTGAAGTGCGGTGTGGTAGAATGTAGCGAGAGGGAGTCGCAGAGTGTTTGTGTGGGAGTGGTTTGGGCATATGTGCAAGTATGTTTCACAAATTTGGAGATGATCTTGTGGAGTTCTTTGCTGCTGCTGCCACAGTTCAGAATTCCTTAATTGTGATAGGTTTTGTTGGCCTTTCGGATCTCGGATTTGTACTTACGGTGGTGGAGGGCGAACATGGATCTGCTGGGATCGGTTTTATATGGGGGATGGTCCTTTGCATGAGGCATGAGGGGCGTGTAGGGCTGAGAGGAATAAGTGATTCTTTAAGCCAGGAGTCAAAGGATTCAGTGGTTAAGGGTCTACCACAGGACAGCGTTGCTGGGCGCAAGAGAAGAAGGGCTTCGGCTAGGTCGGGGAGTACCTTGACTTTGTTACAGCATTTGTGATCAAAAGTGGGGGCGGGGGGAGCTGTGGGAGGAGGGGCTGGTGTGTGGATAGAGAAAGGGATGGCAGAGTGGTCTGTCCAAATAAGCGGTTTGGGGCTGGATATAGAGATGAGGTCATAGGAGCTGAAGATCGCATCACTATGCCACAGGACCTCTCCCTATTTACATCTGTTATACTCTCAACGGGGACAGTAGATGCTATTCCTATTACTCCTCTCCATACAAGTTCCACGGTAGGATTGATTACCAATTCACAGGGAAGTAATGTATCATTCAATTTGTGAGTGCAGTTTACGCTGGTAAGTCCATTTCTGATCATTCCCCACTGATTGTCACCTGGGCCCTACTAGGCTCGACTGCTCCAATTCTGACCCTTTCTGATGATGCTTTCCAGTGCCACTTGGCAGATACGCTACAGGAATATTGGGACGTTAATGTGGGCAGTGTGGATAGCTGGAGCACGATCTGGGAGACCCTTAAGGTGGTGGTATGAGGTGAGGCGAATGCCAAGGCAGGTGGCATTAGTAGAACTCTGACCGCTGAGCTGTGTAGTTTGGAGGACGATATACAGGAGATTGAGGGAATGGACAATGGAGAGGGCCTGAATGAGGTGGTTTTACAGCCTTTGCGCATAACATATACTGAAACCTGGGAATATCTTAGAAACTTTGACTATAGCACATATACTTCTAGAATGCTTGGAGAGGGGGACAAATTGGTCAATTGCTAATATGTGTGTGCAAAAACAAGAGGCCCAGGCATGTAATTACTGAAATTATTGACGAATCTGGTGAAGCCTCGAGGTCCCAGTCTGTAATTAATGATGTCTTTAGCAGGTATTATCAAGAGTTATATGATGTAGATAAGGTGGTAGATATGAAAGAGGTTCACTATACACTGGCCCACATTAATATGCCTAAGGTGACAGCAGAACAGGCCGCAGCCCTAGAAGTGCCTATTGCGTAAAATGAGATGCAGAGTGTTATAGTATTACTGCAATCTGGTAGGACCCTGGGCATGTATGGGCTGCCATCTGAGTTTTATAAACATATAGTGACGTGTTGGTGCCGGTCCTCCTTCAAGTATTTGAGGAAGCATATGAGATAGGTCGTCTGTCAGATAGTATCGGCAAATCCACAATGATGCCGTTTCTTGAACTGGAGAAGTTGCATTGCCTGTGCGACTCCTATAGGCCTCTGTAGATGCTAAATCAGGACGTCAAGATACTGGCAGTACTATTGGCCGATAGGCTAAAGTGTGTTATTGGTTCATTGATACACTGTGACCAGACTGATTTTGTCCCAAATAGGAGCACATCATTGGACATGTGCAGGCTCCAGTATATCATCGACAGATCCCAGACACATGACTCTCCCTATGCGGTTGTCTCATTAGATGCCATCAAGGCTTTTGATTCTGTTTATTGGCAATGGCTATATGCTGCTTTGGATGGCTTTGGAATTGGTGATAGGTTCTCCCGATGGGTTAAACTGAAGCTGATAAACATATATCCCTCGCTTGGAAGATACGCGGGGGCGCCATACAGGGTTGTCATATGTCACCAATGCTATATATATTGGCACTGGAGCTGCTTGCTGTATTCCTAAAATCTGCGTTTGAAGATGCCGGGAAACTGATTGACGGGATGCGTCACTTGATTTCGCTGTATGGGGACTGTCTCTTGTACATACAGGACTCTGCCCATAATCTCCCCATGACCTTGGAGGTGTTAGATAATTTCGCGAAGCTCACTGGCATCTCCTTTAACAAGGAGTCCTGTATTTTTCTGCTCGCCGGACACTGTATTTATAGGCTAGAAGACCTCCCTGGTTGGGAATCAGGTGGGAAACAAGGTCATTCCGATATCTGGGGGTTAATATATGGCACCAGGCTGACCGTATGCACAAAGATAACACAGTGGGCGCAGTAAAGGAAATCTCTGCATCTATTAAATTTTGGGGTCGATTACCGCTCTTGTTGATGTGGAGAGTCGCATTAGTCAAAGTGGTGGTGTTACCCAGTCTATTTAACTACTTTACTAACGTCTTGTTCCTTATCCCATGGTCGTTTTTTAAATCTCTTGATTCCTGCATAAACTGATTCCTCTGGGGAGAAGAGACATAGTGCAATTCTATCTATGCTAAAGCTGAGATATGAGAATGATGGGGTTCAATTGCGTGGATTGAACTATGCTACCTGGCCAACCAAGCACAGTACCTGGCTTAATGACTGTTGGACAATGCAACGCTAGATACCTCGTTGATGCAGGGTGCCATAACACTAGTCGTTCCTAAGGAGGCCTTGTGGATTGCGGATAGCTGGCTACCAAATAAGCTGTACATGTTAGAACTAGGGAAGAAGACTTGTAACTGAATAAGAAAGGTCATTGGTTTAGGATAGGTATACTGCCCACATGCAGCCCTGGCTGCGAGCATATGCAGAGACAAGTGTAATTTACCCCTATTTAAGGGGATGGGATGGGATGAGTTGGGCCTTGCCACTTAAGGAGATATCTTTAAGGACGGAGTGTTCCAGGTCTTCTCTGAGGTGGTTGACGAGTATGCGATAAACAGGGGACACTTCCTGGGAAATATGAGGCTTACTAACTTTGCTAAGGTGCAGTGGTCCATATGGCCGGAGGAACCTAAAGAAAATAGTATGCTGTCCACATTATATGGTTTGGTAGATGGGTAGAAACCTGTGACACGCCTATATCAGAGCCTCATTGTGGGAGCGATTGTTCAAGTTACACAAATCAAAGATGCTTGGGAGGCAGACTTAGAATGTGTGTTAGATGATAGGCAATGGAATACTGCACTACTGCTTACAAAAAAGGTTTCTGAGAATGCATGATTTTGTCTGCTGCAGTTTAACATCTTGAATAGGACGTACATGACTTCACATAAGGTTGCTCGCTTTTATAAACGGGCGTTACCCATGGTGTGACGGCAAGCCTGCGGACTCCCTCCATGTAATTTGGCTGTGCCCAAAGTTGAGCTCCTTTTGGCTCCAAATTCAACAGTCCCTGGAACAGCAGGCATGAGTAGATGTAGATGGACCCCTATGGGATGCCTACTTGTCATAATTCTCTGCGCAGATAAAGCTAGACATATAGTTAAATTTATGGACCTGGCCTGTATACACACCAAATGCAGAATTGCCATCTTTTGGAGGGTATGTGCGGGACCTAGCTATACCGTGTGGTGTAAGGATTGGTTGAGGTGCTCCACGGCAGAGACAGTGGAATGTTGCAGGGCCCTGAAGAGTGGTATGAATGAGCCCACTGCGGACCTGGAAGCTTGGAGGGATCTCTTGTAGACGATGCTCTCTCACTGTGAAGATAATCCCCCTTGAGAGGTCAGAGCCGCATATACACTTGTCTATGAGATCTTACAAGTTGATCTATTGATTAATCCGGCTTGTCTTGCGATATGTGCAGTACGGAATGCCTTCAAATGTGTAATCCAGATGTCCCTGCTCATTATATGATTTTGTTTTTTGTACTTGAAACTAAACGTTTTTTTATGCCTGTGTTGCCCTGCTATTTGCCTTGTTGTTTTCTGTTTAGTGTGTTTATTGTTTATCCCTGTGTTTATTTATGGAACTTCAATAAAAAAGATTTTCTTTTAAATGGTGTCGCGGCCAGAGATGTGCTTCAATTATGGCTCTGGATTCTTGTTACTGTGTGTAATGTGTGCCTATGTAGGCTTTAAAGAGGTTAGGCATCAGATAGGCATTGTTTTAATTCAGGTGTAAGAAATTAGCAGGCAATGCCTTGATGCAGGGCGCAAGGTTGATGTGTGTCCTAAGTGTACCAAGTATACCATTTTGATGTTATCACCACTTAAGATCTACTATGGAGGGTGTGTAGAGGACACAATTTGGGTGTCCGATATCCTTAGTTCAATAAAAGGTTTGGCCTTTCTTTTCTGGAATGTGTGTACGTTTTCCAATGTGTTTGAATAGACTTAGTTAAATGGTGATACAGCCATCCATTTTACTTGCGAGCATGGCTTTACTTTATGTACAGTCTTGCCAGGCGAAGGGCGGGGGGATTTTTGCCGGGTTGCCCCTTTTGAGTGCATTCATATGAGATTTCGCAATGGTGCCTTATCCAATGCTACTAAAGTTTGCAGACTTTGATAACCAGGGTTGGTTCTTGCCCAAGGGTGGGAGTTCAGTGAAGGGGTTGTGGCATAAGCAACTCTTCTGATTTATTTGTATAGTGCAATCTGCAAGGAGCATTGGTTTGTGATGTCCAGTTCTGGAAATGGAAAATATGTACTCTGGTAACCCACGCCTCCTTGGGAGTTGGGGAGAGGATGGTTGCTGGGGGAATTGGGTTTGATTGGGCCAAGGGCGGGGGGGCCACTGGCTCCAGGTCACACAATGTACTATCTCTTGATGGAGCACAAGCCTGGTGATTTGGATAAAAGCAAACTGCATTTTGGAAACATAATGCCCACAGTTATAAATTTTAAACATGTCTGTGATAGTGATCCAGCAAGGAACTCTTTTGAGCGAGTAATGAAAGTTGGGCTTTGCTCCTTTTATTGATCACAATTTTCACCCTAACAAAAAGTCTGTAAATTACAAGACATATATACCAATATGGACATCTTCTGAACAGGATGTGCGCTTTGGCTGTTTCTGCATTCAATCTAGAGTATTCTGAAGTGCAGGCTGCTTGTGCGTGGGACCCGGCTTGGGAACATATCTGGGAGTTTCCTGGGCTAGCCCCAGGGCCTTGGGATGGAGCAGAGCTCCGGCAAGCCAAACTTTGCCAGAGTTCCATTGCATCTTATTCCGTGGCAATTCCTACACTGGTGGTGCCCGAAGAGGACAATGGAGTGACACAAATATGATGGGAAGGATTTTTTTTATTTGCAGGCCTTGGCTTCAGATCAGTAAAGTCAACCGAGAGGATGAGAGAGAAAAACAGACGAGTGAGAGCAAAAGTAAAAGATTGAGAAAGAGAGAATGTACAAGAATTAAATCAATGAGAAGGACAATGAGAGAAAGCATGAGCTCCAGTATGGTTTAGAAGTGTAGAAGACCTCTGCTCTTCTGGGATTGGATCCAGTGTGAAGTGCTTGGTAAAGTCAATTCGTTCGTTACTGTTCAAAGCTGCTGCCTGTTTGCTTGGAGGTTTGTAGTGTGAAGTGTTTTAGAGCACGTACTACTAAGGGTAATTATATGTCCGGATAAACAAATTGAATACTGCATCTCTAAGTGGAAGACTAGTCCTGAAAATCTCACTACATCTACCATATGAGGGGCACATGAGGAGGTGGTCAGGCCAACTCAGTCCCTAGTAGCTTGGCCTCCTTATAGAAAAGGATGGGGAGTTTCCCCCCAATTCAAGAAATCAGTAAGCCTGCACTGTGCCCTGTATTGACAGATGCTGCTATTAAATGTTTGACATGTTTCCGCCTCAGCCTGTAAGGTTTTATGTAACCATAACGCTACACCCTAATATATTGAGTATTCGTTAATCACAATTCAACAATATTTCTTGAGTTGTAAGTCCAGTTATCTTTTTAATGGTTAGCCAACACATGTCTCGACCCATAAGCATACTTGTCTTCCTCAGGGCTTTCTTGTTTCTTTTACTTTGTAGCCTATATAGGATCCACTAAGGATGCCTAAGGTTATAGCAGTAGGTGTCTACCACCATATCCTGTATATATATATATATATATATATATGTAAAGAAAAAGAGAGAGGGGAGGGACCGCACTCTCCGTGCACCCAACAAAGTTTGAAAAAATTCCAACAAAGTTTCCAAAAAAAGGGAAAGCGCAGCTCACACAAGGTAGAAAAAAAGGTAAATATTTAATTAATTCTTAGCTGTACAAAATGCACAGAACAAAAGGCTGGGGAAACAGCATAAACAAACAGAGGCAGGACGCCTGTGGGCACGGCCCGCTTACAACGCGTTTCACGCTCAATTGAGCGCTTGATCACGTAATACAACGTTGAAGAAAACGTTTGCACATTTGGATTCGACCTACTAATTCGGATACTAGGGAGCATCTGGAACTCCCCTTTTACAAGTGCAAGCATTAAGGCGCATATATACAGGATATCGTCGTAGACACCTACTGCTAGAACCCTGGGCGTCCTTAGTGGATCCTATATAGGCTACAAAGTAAAGAGACAAGAAATCCCTGAGGAAGACTTGTATGCTTATGGGTCAAAACGCGTGTTGGCTAACAATTAAAAACGGAAGTGGAGGGGGGCGCTGTTCACCAATATGGCCGCTGATCTCTGAGCTGCATATGTGTAGAACTGGAGGAGGAGGAGGCAACAACACAATGTGGCCCAACTATGGGGGCACAAACATGCTAAAGCTGTAGAGAAAGCAATGGTACCTTTGCGACAAGTCTTGGGCGCATGATATGGAAGTACCTGCTGCGACATAGCTTGTTAAGTGGAACATCCCCCCCAACTCCCAGCACTGCAGAGGTGGCGCATCAGAGCTGGGAGGAGAGGAGGTCAAAAGAGCAGGCCGGGCCTCTGCTGCTGCAGCGTGTGCCATGGTCTGAATGCAGGTTCCTGCTGTGTGCTCCGGCGCAGTGACAGGAGATGAGCTGAGGAGGAGGGACCAGGAGCTCGAAGGCAGCGGCGGAAGCGCCAGGGCTGAGAGCGGGCTGCCAGACATTGGTCCCACATATAGGACGCAGAGTGTGCGGGTGTCCCTGGTACATGGGAGGGGTGACGGGTCCCTGGGGCTGCGCCTGTGCCCCTCTGGTGGGGCTCCATTAGACTGAAAGAAGTGGGGGCCCCATACTTGAAGCAGGGTTATGTCCAACTAGAGGCGTATTTGGATGCCTGAGTGCTGATGTCTAGACAGCGGTTGGTAGGAAATTTGAGACTAACAAACATAGCGGCGCTGAACCAGTGAGCGACACGGGGGGGTCGCTGCTGGATTGTGACGAATTGGGCTGGGGTGGGCACCTGAAGATGGAGGATCTTTGCAATTGGTGGCAAGAAGAGTGGCTGAATCTCCTTTGTGGCCCAGAGGATACTGACTGCGAACTGCACTGAAATCGGGACAGTGGAGGGGGAGGCATCCCCACTCCCCCTTCCCCTTGGCGGCTAGGGGTTGCCTCATGAGATCTGCAGCTTGTTGCATGAATGCGGCTTTGTGGAAGGATTGGTCAGTTGGCAGAGATCTCCCTCCTGTGGCGGATCAGCTGAGCTGTTAGACTGCTGCGGGAGGCAGGTGTTCTGAGGAGAGGAGTGGCGCAAGCAGCTCAGAGAGGAGGCAGGAGAATTCAAGAGGCACTGGTCAAGGCAGTGTTAGATAGACTGATCGGGTGCCCGGGTGGTAGTCTGCGAGTGGAAGAAAGCAACAGTTGGGAGTGCTCAAGAGTGACAGTGACGTGGCCCAGTTCTGAGACACTAGTTGGGTGTTGAGGAGGGAGTGTCGTCTGGACCGAGAGGAAGTGCGGAACATGCAAAGAGCCGGCAGCTGTAGTTGAATGGCCAAAGGAAACCAGAAGCAGGGTTGCAACTTGCACAAAAGGAAGGCCTGGCACTGTGCAAGGGTACTACATAGCTCGCAACTCGCACGCTTTTGGCGGGTGTCGCCCGCCTTGTAAAGGGCTGACTCACCCGCCAAGCCTCCTGCACACCCATTCATTCCAATGGGCGTCTCACCTACCAAAAACAAAATAGGGTGATTTCACTCACCTTTGCGTCACAAATGGTTGAGAGCTATGGGTACTAAAGCAGCGCCTGGGTCAGCAGACGGAAGGGAACAGGAGTCGCCCGGCTCGAGTGTGTCTACGCTTGGAGAATCGACAAGTCAGCCATCGGAACTAAGCCTATTACTGGCCAAAATGAAAGCGGCGTTGCATCAGTGAATACAAAACGTGATGGAATAGAGTATAAGATGGACCACATTCAGGAGAGGCTAGAGAAAGAGAGTAGCTGCATTTGTGAGGCAGAGCACAGAGTGGGTGTGCTAGAAGACATGAGCAACTAAGTGACACAGGCAATTTGAGGGCTGCAAAAGGAGGTGAGAGAAATTCGGGTCAAGAATGAAGACATAGACGCGAGATCCTGACGTAACAACATTAGTGGTTGGAATTCCAGAATCCTTACCGACGCAGAATATGAAATTGTTTATGGAGACTTTCATTAAAGAAGTGTTGAAAGAACCCCCACTGTCTCCTCAATTTTTGGTGGAGAGGGCGCACTGCATATTTTTTTTATTTTTTTATTATTACGTTTATTGAAATTTACATATAACAAAGCAGAACATCAGATTTATCAACGTTAGAACTATAGAATTCATCACAATTAATCTCATAAAGTACCACCACCTTAACAGAAAGCAATAGAAATCAATCTAAAAAACAGTATTATAACTCATCCAAAAATCTACCCCACATTTGATCAAACAAATTCACTTTTTTGTTCCTGTCCACTGCATATTGATGCAAAAACCCTGATCAGGGCAGAATCCACAGCATGTAATTGCAAGACTTTTGAACTATTGGGGATTGAGATACAATTCTGCACAGGGCTCGTGAACTGGGGGACCTGCAATACAAAGAGGCAAGAGTATCCTTTTGTCAGGACTTCACTCCATTGGTGCAAAGGGCCCGCCCATTCGATTTTTGCTGTGAAGTGACTGCTGACCGACAGAGTAATGCAGTATGCAATACTGTATCCGTCAAAGTTACAAGTCATTCATGGGAACAAGACTCCATTTTTTACGGATCCAGCAGAAGTGATTGCATATGTCGAATCTCTGCCCAAGTAATAAGGGGGGTGGGTATTTCTAAGATTGAACCACTGAACAGGGGGTTTTCCTGTGTGAAATCGTGTTATGCCTATGTCTGATCTTGACAGTCTGAAACATGATAGGTGGTAGAACTGCCAAGTTGGGGCATTGCCTATGCTACAATGTAACGAAATGGGCCAGTTGCTGGTTGTCCTAGTAGAAATGTGCCTCCTCCTCTGAGGGGTGGTGGGAGTCTCGGGGTGGGAGGTCGTACGAAGTCACTGAGTCCGGTGTTCCTGGGTAGGCACCCAAATAAAAGGTTGTTGTTGGTTTCTGGCATGGTTGGGGTGGGAAGTTCAATGCTGGTTGGGCAGTGGGGGTGGATGGCTATTGGGATGGGGGGGTGGGATTGGGATTGGGGATGGATGGTAGAAGATGGGATGAGCTGGGACAAGTTGGGAATTATTCATGGTTGGGATGATTATGTAAAACTGGTTCACATGTTTTCTGAATGCACTGCTGAATACACAGGATTGCTTTTCTGGATGTTATCAGATCTTTGGTGGGCAGATGTTGAAATGATTGCGGGAAAAACTAGAGGCCCACTACATGAGTGTGGTTCATTACAGGCTGGGTTTAAAGAAAGACTATTCCCGATTTATAGAACGCACACAGTGGAGGTTTGCGATGAATGATATAGGAGCAGGGAACTATGCCCTTGTTGGCATAACGAGTGGGGACACGGTAGTGGATACACCAGAATGATGATTGGGGAAGCGGGACAAGATCATTGCACCCTTCTCTGCTTGATTGTCGGGGACGTAAATAATTGTGCTACAATGCGCAAAATAGTGGCTTTCGCAGAGCGGCACTGTGCTAAGATATTATTTCTCCAGGAAACACACCTGATCGGAGCGATTAATGAAGGGTTAGCCAAGTCTTGGGGTGATGCAAGATGTTATACGTCGTAATCCTCTTACTATCGTGGGGTGTCAATTATTGTCCACAAGTCATTAGGATTCAAGATGGTGCAGCAGGAGAAAGACCCGGAAGGGAGGTTCGCCACTATTTTTGAGCACAGCAAATAAATAATCCCAGGCAATGGAGTCAAACGCCTTCTCCTTATCCAATAAAGCCCCTGTAGCTTGCACAGAGGGATCTATTTGTGCCAAAACTCCAAACAGCCTCTGTAGATGGAACGGCCGGGGACAAAACCTGCCTGGTCTTCATGTACAATACAATAGAGGGAAGCAGCCTGTCGGCTAGTATTCTAGAGAAGATTTTTGTATCCATATTAATAAGCGATATTGGCCTATAAAATGCACAATCTAACAGGTCCTTATCCGGTTTTAATATTAGGGAAATTATTCCCTCCCCCATCGTGGGAGGGAGGGATCCAACTTCCAAGCCCTATTGCCACACCTGGAGTAAATACTTTACCGCCCCTGCATCAAACTCCTTAAAAAAAGCTCTACGGTTATCACATCCAACCTTGGCGCCTTAGCTATCAGGAGGTCTTTAACGGCTTTCATGATATCCTCAATGGTTATTGGTGCACTCAAAACCTCTCTCGCTTGATCACTAACTGGAGATATTCAACCATGTTCAAGAATGGAGTGCGGCTCTTTTTACAGAGGAAAATAACCGGTGCCAAGGTTATCAAGATTGATGAAGCACCATTATGAGGAAGGTCACGTGTATTAAAATGATAATCATTTAAAGTTGCTTGTACATAATTTGTTTAGAGACAAACTCTGATTAGACTGCATTCTCTTCTAATGTAGACAATATCAAATGTATTTACTGGAAGAAACTAGCTAGAGTACTTCTTCAGGAAGCCCTGTCCCGGTGGCACTCACTCAGGCTTTGCCTATTGCACTTTTACCCCTCCCTCCCCCTGACACTTCTCCTCTCGCCCTGCACTTGCACGATCTGAATGACACAAGGCCTAGTAAGATTTTTTTATTTTGTCCTCTTTTGTTCTCCCCTTCCTTGTCTTGTAGCGCCTAGAAACACTTGTGTACCGGCGCGTTATAAATGACCTATCATATCTTCTTCTGCACATAAATGCTGCATTAATTGCATGTTTTAGTCTTAAGAATTACATTCACTCTGATATCTACAACATCTTTCTGACTAGTACAATGATAATACAGAGTTGTAAGTACCATTCCTTTTCAATCTGAATTGGTTGTCCTTGTTTCATAGGATCTTATATTCCGCTTTGTAACTTTATTTTCATTGACCGATTTCCCTAAGTAGTGAAGTTGCTTCCGCAACCTTGCGTGGTCCTGCTCAAGTTTGAGAGAGGCAGGAAGGCTGTTCCAGAGGGAGGCACCAGCCGAGGAGATAGATCTACCACCCACTCTGTGCCTAGAGAAGCATCTGACCCTCAATTGGAGGAGGATGAGCGATGGGCTCGAGACGGAAAGTGCTTAGGAAGAGAGAGTTGGATGTAGTGAGGTCCCTGGCCCCAGAAAGCCTTGTGGATAATGCAGAGGGTCTTGAAACTTGATCCTTGCAGCCCCCGAGAGCCAATGGAGAGATTTCAGGGCTTGAGGCCAAGGACAAGTCTTGCAGTCCTGTTTTGGATTAGTTGCAGAGGGCAAAGATTAGAGGCAGGTAGATTTAAAAAGAGGCTGTTGCAGTAGTCCAGCTTAGAGAGAACCAGGGATCTGGAGACGGTGAACTTCTGGGGAAAAGTAAGAAAACGAAGAATAAGTCTGAGGAGGTGAAGCTGGTAGTGGGACTTCTTAGAGATGTCAGTGATGTGAGAAGAGAAGTAGAAAGTGTAGTCGAAGATGACCCCAGGGGTTTTTGCCTCGCATGGAGTGGGCCCAAGCGTAGGGATTCCCAGAGTAACAGAGGGAACACCAGAATGAAGGAGGGAATGCAGGAGCAGGGGTCCCAATGAGAAAGATCTGTCATTAAGGCAGAGATAATTGGAGGCGCACCATATCTGAATTGTGGATATACAGTCGGGAATGAGCGAGAGAGAAGAGGAGGCTGAGGGGAGCCTGAAGGAGAGCTGAGTGTCGTCTGCATAACACTGAAAGTTAGAAGAGAAAGTTGAGATGAGGTGGGCCAGAGGTGCCAAGTAAATATTGGAAAGCCAGGGTGAGAGGTTGGAGGCCTGGGGAACACCACATTTGGAGAGAGAGGTGGTGGAGAGAAAGGACCCAAGTTGGACCTGTGAGGGTCGATCCGGGAGGAAGGAGGCCAACCAGGCTAGGGCCTGATCTGTGATGCTGAAGTTGTCACAGAGTCGATTGATAAGGATAGGGTGGTTAACCGTGTCGAAAGCAGAGGAAAAATCAAGGAGGATGAGAACCGAAGGAAGGCTAGAGTCGAGATTAGATAGCAGCTCTTCACGGGTGTTCAGGAGAGCAGTTTCCGTGCTTCTGGTTGCTCTGAAGCCAAACTGATGGTCATGGAGACAACCAACAGATTCAGTATGGAGCGTAAGATGGGAGATGGCCAGCTTTTCCAGGAGTTTGCCCAGGAAAGGAGTGATGGAGATTGGGCAGTAGTTTGCCAGAGAGGAAGGATCGGCAGAAGGCTTCTTAAGGAGGGGGTGCACAAGGAAGTGCTTTAGGGGGAGGGGAAAGTTCCAGTGGCAAGAATGATTGCAGAAATCGGCCAAGGCTGGAGCGAGGGTTTCAATGTGGTCCTTGATGGTTCTGCAGAGCAGGAGAGCCCCTGCTTGGACGACACTATCATAGATCTGACTTGTCTAGACACATTGGCAGGAGTGAACACAGGGAAAGGGGAGAAAGGAGGAGAGGGAGAGGTGGCAGGAAAGGGGCCGAGAGAGGTAGGGGAAAAGTAGAGAGAGGACAGGATGTCCTGCGTTTTAGTGGAAAAGTGAGAAGCCAGTGCCATGCAGAGGGCCTGGGAGGGAACAAGAAAGGTGGAGACTGCGGCAGGATTGACCAACTCCTTGCAGATTTTGAAGAGTTCGGCTGTGTTGTAAGAGGCTGCAGAGATGCAAGCTTGGATGTAGACTTTTTTCTTGGACAGGACATAGTCTGTATTACCTTTGGAGCAGGTGACAGGCCAATTTTTAGGAGGATGTGCCTGATGCCCTCCACTTCCTCCCAACCACCCTGCACTTGCGTTTAAGGGTGGCGAGGTCGGAATCATACCAAGAGTTGCACTTGGAGGTAGGCTTCAATCGGATCCTCATGACAGGGGCATCAAGAGGGTTAGAGATAGAGGTGCAGGTTAGTGAGGGCTGTGTCAAGAGTGTGAGTCAGCCACAGGCATAGGAGGAGGAGAGAAAGTAGCGGCAAAAGCCACCACTGACACACACTTCATGGGCCGGATGACCGAGAAGGTGGGTGGCAGTGCCAGGGTCGGCTTCTCCTGGGGGACAGAGAGCGTCAGGGGGGAGGAGAGCAGAAAGTGGTCAGTCCAAGAGAAAGCAGTGGTAAGAGGTTTAGAGAGGGGGATGTCTGAAGAGATGAGAATATCCTGGGCCAGAGGGTAAAATAGAAAGAGAGAGTCGCAGAAGAGCCCCGAGGAGGGGTTAGAAGCATCCAGATGGATGTTGAGGTCTCCACAGAGAAGTTGAGAGGTAGAGGCGAGGAGAGAAGAGGAGAGGTCGGCCCACTTAGAGAGGAAGAAGGCGACTTGGCCAGGTGGCCTGTAAATGGGGGCCACAGTAAGAGAGAGGCCAGGAGAGATGGAGAGCCTGCAGACCAGGCATTCAAAGGGGGAGTAGGCCTGCGTAGGAATGACGGAAACAGGGATGCACTCTGGAAAGATAAGAGGTACTCCACATCATGGACGGTTGGTTCTGGGTTCGGAGAGGGTCTTGTAACCATCACGATGGAGAGTATTAAAACTTGTGACAGAGCTGGCCGTGAACCATGTCTCGGTGAGACCGAGGACATCCAGATCAAGTTCTCCGAGGAGTCGGCAAATGTCGGAAGAGTGTTTAACGGCAGGGCGAGAGTTGAGAGTAGCGACGTGGAGCAGGTTGCCACACTTGAAAGACTTCTATGGAGGGATACAGGCTTCAAGTACACCCTGTTGAGGTCATAGAGGAGCCAGAGATTAGGCAGAGGAGGAAGAAGCGTGTGGCAGGGTCACCAGATATGAAGAGGAAGGTGCGAGAGAGGTAGCGGAAGAAGGAGGTGGCAGAGGAGCCAAAGGGTGAAGGTAGGAGTAGCAGGAGAAGGAAAGACGTTTATAAGACCCCGGAAACATTTATCGAAAAGGAGGAGATAGGGCTGAGGGCCCTGGATCAAGACAGAGCCATTCAGATAAACATTAATGATGGTCTTGGAGGAGTGGAAGGGGGCCAGGAGGTTCTCCCACCAAGTGCCACCATTATTGGGAGAGGCGGAAAAAGGGGAGAGAACAGAGACCATATGAGGGGTCCATAGGCCTGGAGAAGGAACGACAAAGAGGATGTTGGTAAGGGTGTGTCTGCGGGAAGCACTGGTTGTAGGCATCAGCTGTAAGGAGGCCTGGGTTGGAGTTCAGTATGTCCCTCTTGAACTTCTTCCTCATAGACTTAGTGAGAGGGATAGGATAGGAGACAGAGTAGCAGTTAGAGAAGATAGGGGCGACTGAGAGCACCATAGAGGGGTGCATGGAGGAAGTAAGAAGAGGAGGCAGCCCAAGCAAGAGGGTGGGGGAGCGGGGGTTCACACACTAAGGAGAGACAAAGGGGGAGAGCAGGTACTCTCAACGCAGAGTACAGTGGCAATAGTAATCATAGTTAGGGGGGAGGGACCTAAGAGAGGGAGACAGTGCAACAATACATTACAATAATAACCACTTGGGGGACAAGGGAAGTAAGAAGAGAAATGTACACAGAACAGTACAATAGTACCCAGTACAATAGTACCCACTAGAGGGGGAACTAGGGAAGAAAGACTGGAAAGAACACAAGTAAAGATAACCGCTGGAAGGGGAGAGCCTAAGAATGCAGGGGGGCGGGGAACAGCGCACATGGAGTGGGGCGGTAAGGTAGAAATACGCACAGCCCTGGAAGTGAGTGGTGCCTCAGAAGGGAGGGGAACAGCGCACGTAGAGTAAGTAGGTGGTAAGGGGAAAGATGTGCAAGTCTGGGAAGTTTAGTGGAGAGCTGTAATGGCTACTCGCCCTTCCCGCAACTTCTTACCTTTCGGACGCAGATGGGCAGTGATTTCGTCATGCGCTCACCCTCAACGCTGCTACCCCTTCACAGCCAAACACCTGCATCGCGCAACATTGCTGCCTTGTCCTACGAAGGCTTTGCTGCAGAGGGTTCGATCCTCGGTTCTTAAAGTTTTCAATGCGTGGACGTAGGCGCAGCGTATTACGTGCCGATGGGCAGCATCTCCTGCGCCCCTGCGTCTCACAACACAGTGGCCTTGTCCGGCGAGGGCTTTGCCACAGTGGGTCAGATCCTCTGTTTTTAAAGGTTTCGATGCGTGGACATAGGCGCAACGTATTACGTGCTGATGGGCAGGTCTCATGCGCACCTGCGTCGGACAACACTGCAGCCTGTCCTGCGAGGTCTTTGAATAATTTTAATTGCTTTTGGTGAAAGCCGTGGCCTGCCTTTGTCAGCAATTTACAGGCAGGTTGGAGCTTGCAAATATAAGATCAAGTTATATCACACCTTTTTCTTCCGGCTTGGAGATATTTTCCTTATAATTTGAACGTTTTCCTTAGAAATATGGGAGAGTGCATGTTTCCAAAGTTGGTTATCTGCCTTATTTTAAATGTTAGCTGCCAGTCCTCAGACAAACTCACCATGTCTTTTACTAATTCCCGAGTGGCAACGCCAATAACAAGATTGCTGTCTCACCAGCCCCATCCCTTTATTCCTTGATCAACATATTGGAGATCGTAACCAAATAATTGCCACATGGTGGGAGGATGAATGTCAGGATTATGTTGTATGCTCAGAAAGCTTTTAGCCACGAAAGACCATTGATATCATAGCCTGGATCCATATACTCCATGCTATGCAAATTAAAAGACACTAAGTGGTATTTGACGTGTCCAAAGCCTACGGAGGCAATGTTTTCCAACAAATTGCCTATGGGGCAATGTATTCGCTTAAGTTAATAAAAAACAGACATGAGAAATAAGAACAAAACGCACAGGAGAAAACAGGAATATAATGCTATTGTAGAAGGATTCATAGTGCAATGAAATTTCATGAGTCTTCTTGATTTACTAGCACTAGTTCTAATTTTGAGGGAGCAATGACGCAGCATAGTGAGCTTATTCAGGTGGTCTTTCTGTAGCTGTAATCTTGGAAACCATCGCAAATTACTGCATTAAACTAGATCCTCCACAACTTGGCTATGACAAGGTTTCGTTGTCATGCGGATGTGTTTTTTGGGAGTCAACAGAAATTCAGGGTGTCTTGGGATCGGTGAGGGACACAGAAATTGTTTGTCCTGAGCAAGCAGAAAATCACATTGACTAACCAAGAGGTCTTGAAACTGTGGGGCGCGGCCGCATCCGGGGGGCAGGGGATGGGGGCGTGATAGCCCAGCATGAAATGTAAATATGTCCTTTTTTTTTTTTTTTTAAGATTGAAGGAAATGGGCAGGGGCGGCTCACATGGTCGGACTGGACCATAAAACTGTCTCAGGCACCAATGAAAAAGTTGCCCACAGGATATTCACTCCTTTAGTCACAGACTGTTTGAATAGTACCCAAGGGGGTGTTTTTTGTTAAAATGTAAGCAAATTGTGATATTGAAAGAATATTTATTCAGCAACAATGGTCAAAACTACTAGCTGCATAGTGAAGTAACTCATCAAACTGGCTCACATTGGCCAAAAAAGTGGCCCATTTTGACTGGCCTACACTAGCATTTTGCATTTGTGGTACGGGCATCGCCCTATTGTCCTATAGGCCAGTCTGAGCCTAGCAGCTCATCCATAATGGGCGAGGGGGCGTCCACCCAGTGGCCCCCTCGACAGTTATGGAGGAGCCGAGGAGTCAGCCCAGTGAAACACTGAGCACTCACTCAGCTGCTTTTTCCAGCTGAGGGAGTGCTCCTGAACTGTCAAAGGGAAATACGATTTCCCTTTGACAGTTCAGTTACCCAGTTGCACATGATTACTGAGCCATGCAATGCTGGGGGGCGTTTTGCTTCGCCAGCCTTGCATAGCTCATTGGAAATGCTTGCTGGGGCACTGCATGTCTGTATGTGCAAGGGAGGAGCTCCTGTGCTTCATCGCACGTACGGACAGAGCAACATGGAGCAGGGCAGTTCAGCACGCACGCGCAGGCCCTTGCAGAAGGTATGTTTATGTTAATTTATTTTTTATTTAAATATGTGTATGGATGCGTGTATGCTGCTGTTATGAGTGAGTGTATGGTGATGGGTGCTCGTATGAATGATAGATTGATTTCTATGTGAGTGTGTGTGTGTGTTTGTTTTGGTCCATTGGGCTAATTTTGGCAAGTGGGGGTAGATGGGGAAGGAGGGTTGTACAACAAAGGCATTTTAAAAATACCTTTGTTGCACAATTCCCCTACCCACCTGCCAAAAGCCAAAATCAGCTCTCCTTTTGAGGCGCTGTGGAGCCCAGGGGACAGGGATAGTATTTGTTTTACTGGATATCTTTCATAGATGTCCAGTAAAAAATACCATGCTTTCCCTCTTGACCCCCCCCCCTCAACCCCCAGTGCCAATTACAAACTGTGTGGCTTTTGACCCATTTGAATTGTTTTAAGTATGCTCTAAAATGCAACATTTTAACCCATTATTTAAAAAATAAAATTCACGGGTGGAAAACCCCCTACAAGCCCCCATTGATTTTGGTTCAGGGTCCCTCGCTGTGCTTGCTCGCTATGGCATTTTTGTGGGAAATATTTTTACCCCTCCACTTAAAGTTCACCAGCTCCCACTGGCCCTCGAAATGTGTTGGGAACGGGGCGGGGTGAGCCCAGGGACTGTGGTGGTAGCAGGATGGGCGGGAGCATGGTGGGGAGAGTCCAGGGTCTGTGATGGAGTGGGGAGAGCCCAGGGACTGGGTAGGAGTGGGATGAGGGAGCCCAGCGACTGTGATGGGAGCAGGTGTAGGAGCCCAGGGACTATACTGGGAGCAGGGTGTGGTGACTGCGCGCAATAATTCATAGCCATTTGTATATACTGTCCATTTGGCATTTTGGGGGGCGGGGCTCCACAAATTTTGCTCGGGGGGAGGAGGGGGCTGGCCCTCAGCATAATTTGGGCAGGCCGGGCTCCCTCAGGCCAAAAAAGTTTGAAGACCACTGGACTAACCTAATTGGCATAATTGCAAACGGGATAACTGCACATGTGGTCCAGCAGCTGCAGTGGGAAAGGGTGATGGACACAAGGCCGCTGGCAGGAAGTCACCTGAAAAGGCGGCCGTTATTACATCAGGCAGGTAAGTGATGCCGGTGTGAGGGAAACGGGAACAGGTTAGAGGACATTGGAGAGCTGGGGGCCTTCCATTGGTGAAGAAGGCTGAGAGGGGGGAGAGGAAAAGGGTGCTGTTTGGTTGCGAATGAAAAGTGCCCTGATGCAAGGAAGCAGCCGTAGGGTGGTGGCCTTCCGTAACAGCGCTCATCAGCAGGCGGGCATTAGACCCAGATCCAATAACAGAGTGGGACATGGGTGGTCAGTTTGCTGAGTGCGGGGTTGTTGCGAGGGTCCACGCCAGGAGAGGCATTCGTTTTGTGCATAAACACATGACGTGTTTGCCTTTTGCCATCCACTGCCCTGGCTGTTAAAGTATTTGACCTTGATTTTCAAGATTTCCTGTAACCTTTGCCATGCATTTCCAGTTGCAACTAATAATTCTCTATTTCCGGCTCTGCCTTCTTCTGGCTGTACACTTCCACTACGTCCAAGCTGCTGCGACACAGCTCTATATATGCATATAACCAAGAAACTAGTAACCCACTTACACACGTTCCCATTGATCCCGTTGTAATGCTTTGTCAGTTGTCTGCCTATGTACACATTTGCGACTCCATTGGGCTATATCCAACCTGACTGCAGCTCACGCTCGGTCTTTTTTGGGGAACCATTGCCGCTTGCTTCGAGTAAAAGTCATGCAGTAGCAACATTTTCAAATCCAGCGTTTGCCTAACTTACTTCCACGGGCTGCTTTGACAAAAATGCAGATAAAACGCAATCCTGCAAACCAAAGGAGGCAGGTGAGAGGATTCACGGACGGAACTAAGACACCCACCGGGTTCCCTAAAGCTACCCTGCTTAATTGGGGTGATCAGCTGCAAACAAGATGTTTGCAGTTGGTGGCTGGATCAGTGACGCACCAGTTGCGTAGCTTCAGACATCTTGACGAGAGGCTCTTCGTGTGGCTGAGGGTCTAAAAATCGTTATTTCTCTTTATAATGTACTGCTTTCAACGGTACAAATTGTGAGAATGATTGGGGGCTTCTTGTAGTGCAAGGGTCGGCCGGGTGAAGTCACCATTGCTTAGGCATATAGAATTTAACGCTTTCTTTTCCCACCTCTTAATGATTAGGAAGGCCAATAGGAAGGTCCCCCCGATATTACTCACATTTTCATAAGCATGTGAATGTGAGATGTGTTGGCGCCTCTCTAATGAAGAGTTTAGAGCTCAGTTTCTGTTTTGTTCTTGATATTAAATTGTAATAAAAAGATTAGGAAAAAAACACACACAAGTCTTACTCATGAATTTCACTGCCATCACTAATGGAAAAAAATGACAATTTGACACTATCAAAAACTGTATGGTGTAGCAAATCTATTTGCAACTACTTGATTGCAGTCTTTGTGGGCTTTTGTTTTTGTATAGAAGATGTGGTGCGGTTGAAAATAGCCACTATAGAGATTGCCAGGGGTTCTACAGGGCTTTGGAAATAAAAGCGAAACAGTAAAGCATGTGAGCAGTGCATTTCTTATCTGGTTTATTTACTTGGAGTTTGAACAAAATCCTAGGTGCTTTCCTTCGTGATCCTGAAAGCAAGTTCAACTGGTATTATCCGACCAATCAGATTCCTGCAGCACTCACTATCTGCAAATGCTATTGACACACACCTTTCCAGTTTCCTGCATTGCTGTTTGCTTACATAGTTCATTCCTACCTGGCACTATAATGCTGGCGACATGCCATTAATACTTGAAATGCTTTTAGGCTAGACATAAATACCTTAGAAAATGGTCTCTTTTTGACACATGGGGTACACATGCATTCTAATTTGAGGGCAGGGACACAGTAATGCCATGTGTATCCCCCACGCTCCTCCACCTCTCAAGTGCTGGGGAAACCGGGAGAGTTATGTTGTAAAATTAAAAAGACAGGCGAGTGCGTTTGGCAAAGGAAAAGTCACGTTTGTTTTTCAATAAAGTAGACTGCTAGTGAGCAATCTTAAGTTGATGACCCCTTTTATTTGGTTAACACCATGTGTTCTGCAAGCCATTGGGACAATACTCATATCAGTGGATCATGTTGTTCCTTTAAACAGAAGAGACGTCATTTACAGGATATGGATAGAGTATATCACGATCTGTGGAAGCAAGCATTACTGCGACATGCGACTTTGAGAAGTACAGGTAGCGTGCCAAGGTGATTTTCTTTTTAACGCCCTTATCTTTTGGCAAGAAAGTACTAACAAAACCATCCAGCTCATATTGATTTTGTGATCACAGGAAAACTGCATAATTTTGTCATTTTCAAACGTGATAGGTTAGTTATAACACGCTTAATACCCAGAGGTTTCTAAGCGCGGACCCGGGGATTGAACCTGTGTTGCTCCGTGTCGTTTTGTTTCCAAGGCGAGCACGTTGCCCCCGAGCTATCCTTCCTAGTCAACATTTCTTAAAATGCTCTGCAAAGATGCAAGATTTTGTTTTTTTTACCTATTTGCTATTTATTGTTATTAGTCTGGAGGACACATAAGTGGCATCAGCTCTGTGGATGCCCAGTGGTCCCAAGAGACATCCCTCATTTGTCCTTCTGTAGGAGCTCGCTTTTTGTTGTGAGAATACTGAAGTGTAGCAGCTACCCATTCATATTCCAAGTAAGCATGAATGCCACGAATTGTACAGATTTGTGACACAGTATATGGTTTGTTCTGGCATAAAAACTTTTAAATCAATGGCACTATATCGTGGAGGGTCTGGCTGATATGTGTTTTGAGTGGAGTGTTTTTTTTTTTTGCGTGTGTCCAGGTTGACCTGGCTGGCTGACTGGGGAGGGAGGGAAGGAGAGGATGACAACTTCTGCAGTGAGACATAAAACCCATGTCCCCGTTTAATCCTGATTTAAGTTTCAAGTTGTATAACTTTGAACTCAAGTTCTCCTTTCTCTCAGCAATTTACAAATTCTATGTTGAATTGCCACCCATAGGATTTAAAACCATTGTCTTGGATTAGCAAAGTTGTTAACCTATTGGTTTCTTGTTGAGAATGATGTACCCATGCATATTCATTCTGTCGCGGAGGGTCTGTTTCAAATGCATAGAAGATGCCGCTCGTGCCTTTTGATCATATACTGTAGTAAATCACATACGTATATTTGTAGGTGCTTCTGCCTTGGAAATTTACGTTTTTTATTCCTGTTCGTTGTGATATGTGTACTGTATTTGAAAATTTAAGGGATGCACAGATTGTGCACCTTTTTGTGCTGTTGTGGGTCTTATCGCCCATCGTCTCACCGTCGTTTATTTCTGGTTGTTTGGTTTTTCGGAAGAACAGTGGCATTTCTGGCAGGGCTTTCCTAAGCTTTCCATCTTCTTGGAGGATTGGTTACAGGTGAATGGCATTCTTGGGACAGGCTTCTATAGGGGGACATTGAGTAGCCAATTGTAACACAGTGATGTTTTTGTGTGTATTGTAGTGGGGTCTAGCTATTCTGGTTGCTTTCTTTGAGTGAGCATCCACGATCCTATGTCTGTTGGGAGGATTGAGTGATTCAAACCCGTGGAAGTGCCATTAGCCAATCAGATTGCTGGAACAATCGGCGAAAATATACATTCTCCGCCTGCTGTTCCAGCCACCCAAGGCCCTTCCCCAGGTGGTGCAATTGGTTTTTCCCCTGAATGAGGGAAGGCAACATGGATGCTTGCTCTCTCTCCCTGTTGCCTCCCCGTGTCCCCAATAAACCATCCACCGCCCCTTCCACTTATCTGCTGGACCAGAGCTTTATGCTCTGGCCCCTGTGCTCCTCCCGCTCCCAGCCGCCCCCATAGAAATGGAAAAGGGATTTAGTCCCTTTTCCCTATGGTGGCAGCCATCTTTTATTTTTCTTCTTGTCCTCAAGAGATTGGCTGCGCAAGGAACACCAATCTCCAAACAGAGGAAAACACATTCAGACCCCGGATAAATCCTGTGGTGCGAATGACTTTCAACCCCGCTGTGGGGGGCAGACACGGCCTTTAATGGCCCTCACCCCTCGCTGAGGCCCTCGCTTCACTCATGCCTGCGTAAACTCAGGCTGGGAGCCGTTAAAGGTCATGTCAGCCTCCCACAGCGGGGGTGAAAGCCATATTCTCTCCAGGGGATGTGTGTCTGTTGGTCGTTATTTTTATTTTCAGAACGTTATTTTGTGCCTTATTATCTTACTGAAGATGGTGGCTTTTTTCTGTGACCCAGTGATAACTTTCATTCACAAGGTAGCTGTTGCCTGTGTGTTTGCAGAATTTTGAAGTGTGTATGTTTCTGTCCTTCGTTTAGATCGAGGTATTCAGTTGGATAGCAGCTGTTGAAGTGGTTATGAAACTGTATATGGTCATCCGACTGACCTGTTGGAATAGCATTGTGCTGCTGATAGAGTTCAGACAAATTCGAATTTTGATTTGATAAGTGGTAATGTGTCTGTCGTCCAATTCTGACATAGATTTGCACATTGCGGTGCCCTTCTAGCTCCCATATCGGTTGCCACTGTCAAGAGATTGTTTCCAAATGAAGAGCAGTCGTGAGTGAAAATAAACTAGGAGTCTCATTACTGTTTTCTGGGGGAATCCTACTTCTCCATGAATTTTCCACAGCTTTCCACTTTATCCCTATGGGGAACATGGAGATGTAGATGGATTCCACATCCGTGGTTTCTTTACTAGCGTTTTATTTTTAATAACACGGTATGTCGTTATAAGTTCTAACAAGCGAAAAAAGCCTAGTATTCCACAAAAAAGACCCAAAGTCTACATTTTCGGTGAACATTTTTTAAGACGTTTCCTACCTGGCTAGAGAGGACTTCAGTCAAAGCGCCAGTGTAGGAGGCTATGGGGCACCCAGGGTGCTCTTTATTATGTCTTTTGGACAGCATGTAGAAGACACCAGGTTTCGGGTCACTGGCAATAAGGCCCATGAGGTGTTCATTTTGTTGGTAAGGGAGTTAAGGGGTGATTTTCTTGACATTTTGTTGTGTTTGTTGGCTGAGTCCACGTTTTGTTTGCTGTAGTATTCGCATGTGTGTTGCCTGTGTGCTTCTTCTGTTTAGCCAGGCCTCTGTAGCTGTGATGTTCCGATTGTTTTTCAATGATCTTCTGCTCATCCAGACAGGGGGCATTACATTTTACATATATTTTCTTTACCAAGAATCAAGAATGCTAGAGGTTGCTCCGTGTCTGAAACTTTCTGAAGATCATTGTTAGGAAAGATTTCTTAATTGTGGGTAATTTTCCTTCCATGTGGCAACCCCTAAACTTTTTGCTGTTGTTTTCACCATGATCTAGACTTTGCCAGAGAAGTGCAGCCTTCTGCCACACTCCTCTGGGCTTTCGCTCCATTCTTACGGGGAAACTGACATGCCCTTAAAACGGTCAGTACCGGGAAACGTTGCTTTCCGTAGTTTCTTTATCATGTTGCAGCTTTCGTGCAACATGGCACAAGAGGGCACTGTAAACTAAGTTACTGCTCTCTTGGGTCTGTAGTCTTCTACAGGCCCTAGATATTCTCTTTGGATTGTAAATGAACGGTGCAAGTGAATCACGGACGGGATTGGTGGCAGCGATCGTTTCTTGTGTTTTTGAGCTCCTTTTGGCGTTTTAAGCGCGTTTCTCGTGCTTAGCCCAAAATGGTGGCCTGGCTCCCAAAATGGCCAGACCACGAGGCTCTTTGTCCTGTCCGCTGACCGTCTTGCCCCCTTCACCTCCCCCAGGTCGAGCCGACCCGGGGCCTTCCTTATTTGGGCATGTACTTTCCCGCGAAACACAGATGCTTTCGCGGGCTTCTACAGGCCTGTGTGTGCCTCCAGGATGGGGGCTCGGATGTCTGGTCTCAATACACATCCTGGGTGCCAGAGAGTCTAGGGTGGTGTGAATGCCTGGGACCCCCGTGGTCCGTGATAAGGTCCACAGATGGTGTGAGTGTTTTATGAGCGGATCTCCCATTGGGTCCCCTCCGTTTTGGCGCGAAGGGAACCGTGGATAAGAGGGGGCTGGAGATTCCACGACCATGTCAATCTCCTGAGTTCTCACGAACAAAGGAATACAGGAGCCAAGTATCCTGCAACCACGAGGCTGAACCGAGGAATCGCTGGTGACCCGCTGAAGGACTGCTCCTCTGCACTGCTGTCGCTTTGTGAAACCCTTTCTACCTCGGATCGAACGAGAAGGCCTGTACTGGTGCTTCGACTCTTGGAATAGTGGGAACAACTATTCTCGGCATCTTCACCATCTCCTGCACGTAAGCCTTCGGAAGTGTCTCTGGGCCATCCAGCAGACTGACCAGGCTATCCAGGAGTCTTGCTCTGTAACCGCCGTCAGGTTGTGTTGTATTACGAGTCCTTGTCACTCTCACACGATTCGTACACTTGGCATTCCCAGGTCTGAAGTGAGTAGTGTACATTTGGCTGAAATACACACGGCCGCTCCGTTGCCCTGCTGTGGTAACAAACTGTGCGTGTTCACTGCGTTTGGGACGCCCTCAACTCAACTTCTGCTGCTGCGGAATCTACACGATGACGAGACGTCCCCTGCTCCTATCTGAACCTGCCAGCACTGAAACTGCAGGAGCCCATAGCTTTTCCCCGCTGTGTCAAACAGCACGCCTTTCCGTACTCGCGCTCTGCTTCTGCCCACAGTGGAGGCTGCGCTTGAGTCGCGGAGCTCTGTTCATCTTCATTTGTTCACCGAACTAAACTGCCTGATTCCCTCGAAGAGACTCCCCTTTTTGCCCGTTGGCACCAGCGTGTGCAGGTACTTTCGAGCACAAGGCTCCACTCTTCGTAGGGCTTGGACTTCCTTTTAGTTAGGTGCCTCTGAAGGCGGACTGGGTCTAATTATTATTCGCACTGCCTGTTTTCCTCCCCATCTAGGTGGTCTACACATTTCGTGCGTCTAACTCGTTAGACTCGTTTGTATTTGTATATATATATTGTATTGGTTTGGTATGTGTTGGTTTACTTGAGTTTTATTGTGATTTCTCGCTACGGTCAATGTTACAAAGGCCTTGTAATAAATGTGTATATATTTTTAATATAACACCTGTTTGGAGTAATTTGTAAGTGTCCTTGCTTTGTGTGCTCATTGCGGGCTTTCAGTCACCCTCACCCCTCTTGAGACCTAGTCTTGACCGCCGCGATCGCTACCTTGATTGGTCTGGCTTGTCCAGAGGTTACCCTGTTCCAAGAAACTAGGCTGGCCTTCTGAACCTCTGCGCCTGCAGGACAGAGTTCAGAAATCTGTCTTAACAATCATTTTATCCCCAAAAAGTATAATTTGGCAGGGGGGAGCAGTTATATTTGCAGTGCAATGTAAACTGCTTCCGCCCCCAAATTGTCATCAGTTGCACGGCGGGGTGCAAAAGTGCAGGGCAAAAGGCCACATACACGTGTGTACACCGCCTTTTGTCCTGCACATTTTCACTCTGCCGTGCAAAGTGAGTAAAAGCTGACTGGCATGCTCACATGCCAGGCAGCGCTTTTCATTGTGAGTGCTGCTTGCCATGCATCAAAGGATCTATTGCTCCACATTTCAATTTGCGATTTCTAAAGCTTCAAGAGATCTGAAATTGCTGGAAGAAAGTCCTATTACGATGAAGCTGTATAGAGTTTTTATCATACATCACACTGTACATACAGCTGTACATACAGCTTTCACTATATTCCCCTTTTCAGAGGTATAACCTTTCAAAAGGATTCCCCAAATACATTTAAATATTTTCTGGGATTTCATTAGTTCTCGGGAAAATGTCAACAAACTCTGGGGTCATTGGCACTCACTTTTTATTTGCATTTCAAAGGCCCAGGACAGGTAGGGACACCAACTCGCCTCAGGCAGCCATGGCAGGTAAGCTGCCCTTTCAGTCAGTGCACCTGCTCCCAAAATACCACTCAGATAATCTGCTCCTGCTTTGGGAAAACGCCTCTGCTTTCAGTCCCGTCTGGATAAGGCCATTTTACATCTGTAATTCAATGGGAATAAGAACCTATTGCGATATAGACTATATTAAAGTGGGAACATTTATCTTTGTTTGGAAAAATTATGGACCCACTGGCATATTATTTATTGATTTTAATAGACTGGTAGGTTATATACTATGTCGCCTATGTTGAATGTGTGGGTGAAAAAGGTTATCTCATATTAACTAGCTTGAATCTCTTAGTGATGTTTTGGGGACCAATCCACTAGAGTGAAAAGGAAATTATGGAGATCTGATTGGATGAATATAAAAACACAAAGCAGGAAATATCAGTTATATGCATATACATATTTTAATGGCTACGAAAAGGAATTGGGAAAACTTCCAAACTATCTTAAAAAATGTCCTCTTCCCTTCTGGAGAGCCCACTTCATGAGAATTCATTTTAATCTCTTACCAACATTAGAAGTCTTAGGCCTGAGGGTAAAACGTGATATAAAAAAGAACCTGTAGGGTATGTGGGTTGGAATCTTGGAGATGTTGGGACACTTACTACTATTGTGCCCACCTTTTAGAGCTGTTCAGTTCAAATTCCTTGGCAAGTTTGTAAGAAAGAGTCTATCAAAGGTCCAGAGTTTTGGGGAAATGGTACCCAGTTATCTCTAATTTTAGCAGTGGTGCGTTTTAAGCTTTGCGTCTCAAGACCCTTGGGAAAACTACGCATCCCACACCATCCCTTTTTCCATTTGAAGGCTGAATCGGGAGTAGATGTCTTAAATGTTGGTTTCATTTTCCCATAAACCCTCCTCTCTGCATCTGACATCACAGAATTTCAGATGATAGACAGTCTAATCCCACAATGCTATGAATACAGATTATGTGTATGTCAGAGCTCACCCATTCACATTTTCATTAGTCTCTCGCTGTGTAAATTGTGTTCCAATTTGCCCCATCCCTCTAGAATGTACAGTTGCAAAGTTGTGATTTTTTATTTTTAGTACAAAACTTCACTTATTGCTAATAAACTCCACATGTGCAAGCAGCATAAAGTCATCATAAGGCACATGTGTCTATTTGCAATGGGCCAACATATGACACTTTATGTGATACTACTTTTTAAAATGATATAGCTTTAAATACAATTTAAACCTTATTGCAGCTTTACAGCTAAGGGGTGTATCAGCCACTTCTCCAGCATGGGGTCTGGCATGGATTCACATGCTCATGAATATTCCCCGTCGTCAGGCTGGGAATCCTCGGTAAAGAAAAAACCAGTATCAGTTTCGTTTCTGATCTGTCTTTCGTAGTAATAACCAATCACTGGTCTCTGCGTCATACTGACCACAGCCAATGACTGCCCTCTACCTAAGCACCGCCTCTGGCAGCCATCTTCAGATTTTTACCGCACGTTCATGTGTTGGGATCCTCGTGCTATTGCTCTCGAGCGTTAGTGCTATTTTTTCGCGCTTTTTCACAAAAACTTCGATTCTTTCGGTCAAAAGAGCCTCAAGCTCCACCGATCCTACATCCGATCAACGGGGACCCGTGTCGGATTCATCTGTGCCCCTCAAGGGTGAAGATTTCGTCGAGCTACACTTCGGAGGACTCCAGAAGCTTCTCAGGCCCGGTCTCGGAGATGGCCCAGGAGAAGGGAAGCTCGACGCCCGGAAAGCTGTTCAGGGCCTGCCCTGGATGCCAGCTGCAGAACGTCTTCAAGGAGGACGAACACTCTTTCTGCCTGTACTGCCTTCATGGGGACAAGACGCACGTGGAGAAGGACTGTGCGTTTTGCGGCAACATGTCGGAACGGACCATGAAGGACCGCCATCAACGTCTCGCCAGCTGGCTGGAGGGTAAGAGCCCGTCTGGCGAGAAGAAGAAGAAATCTGAGCGGTCTTCTAAGACCTTTGAGGGCGCCCCGGCGACGGGGGCCCAACATAAGGCCAAGCACCGCGAGTCCGCTGGCACCGGGAGCGCCGAACGGTCGGGCTCTACGGGCGCCAGGCAGGGCGCACCCTCCCCGGCACCATCAACCACGAGCCAACGCTCTGGGTCGGGTAAGAGGAAGGCCGAGCACCCGGCGAAGCTCCTGGAGAGACCCCGGTCGAGCTCTAAGGCAGAGGAGGAGCGTGGCAGTGCCCCCTCCCTCAAGGATAAGGCGGTGAGCGCACCTAAGGTGGTGAAGGCCTTGATCCATTCGACCAAGCCCTCTATCGAAACGGTCGCGGCGGCCCTGGCCCAGCCTGTGGAGGCTGCACCAGTGGTGGCGGCCTCGGGGCCCAGAATCTCCCTGCCTCCTCGGAGGGAGTCTTCTTTCGTGCCCATCGATAGGACCCCCGTGAAACCCTCCGTGGGGAAGAAGGGGGGGCAGGGCGTCGTCGTAGATTCGGCCTCAACCTCAGAAGAGGAACTGATCGAGGTCTTAAGCCACGGCCTAGGCGTGGAACAAGACCAGCCCGTCGGAATGGGCCCCGACGCAGGTGACGACGACGACATCGTCGAGGATACCGACGGGGCCCCTGCTCGCCCGTCGGATTCCCCTCTGCCAGCGCCGCAAGACAACTCAGCGGCCATTTTGTTGGCTATACAGTCCTTATGCTCCGAGATAAGGACGAGACTACCGTTACCGACGGAGGAACCTCTCCCGTCGGGGGATCCAGAACCGGGACCTTCTGGTGTTCCCCCTACCAAGAAAAGAAGGATCCATCCACCGCCTCCTTTTCAACCGTCGCGCCCCGTCCAGCCCTCCTCCCCGTCCACCCGAGGGGATGATACGGGGACTGACACGGCAGCGACGGGTACGGACGACGAGGCATACGACGAGGATTTTCCGTCGTCGCCTCCCCCCAGGGCTTCTCCGCCCGACGAGATTGGATCGTTCCACTCAATGATCGCCAGGGCATCCGAGCTTTTCCAACTCTGCCCTGAGGAGAAGAAAAAGGAAGGCTTCCTTTACCAACGGCGCGAGACCAAGAGGAAGACGGTCCTCGCAGTGCCTCTGTTGGACGACATTTGGGATGAGGGCCTTTCCCTCCTCAAGAACCCTTCCACGACGCCAGCGAAAAGAGACCGGTACGAGAAAAAGTACCGGGTCCCGGACTCGGCCCCCCTATGCCTCCGGGCGCAGCCTACCCCGGACTCCGTCGTCTCCGCGGCAGCCAGGAAGAAAGCGGGGGGGGGTGCGGCCTCCACGTCGACTTCCCCGCCGGACGGCGAGGGAAAGAAATTGGATGCCATGGGACGCAGAGTCATCTCGTCGGCGGCGACGACGGTTAAAGCGGCCAACGCCTTGGCTATCGTGGCCCGCTACGACAGGGAACTCTGGTACAAGATAGCTCCCCTGCTGGATTTTCTGCCGGACGACAAGAGGGCGGAGGCCCTTGAGATCCTGCAGGAAGGTGAGGTGGCCTCGGACCACGCCATCACCGTGGCGACGGACATCGCCGACACTGGGTTCCGCCAGATGGGCAACGGCGTTTGCCTTCGACGTCGCGGATGGCTCAAGGCTACGGACTTTCGGCAGGACGTCCAGAACAGGGTCCTGGACATGCCCTTCGACGGGAACAACCTGTTTGGGAAGACAGTGGACGATTCCCTTCAGGCCATCAAGGCGGATACTGAGACGGCCCGGGCCCTTGGAGTGCTGCAGCAACGGCGGACGCCCTTTCGGAGCGGCGGAGGCAAGGGCGCCTCCAAAGGTTCCGGCGGCGGTTTCGCTTCCTACCGTCAAGCGGCCCGCTCGTCGTCGCAAGAGGCCTACAGAGGACGAGGCAAGTCTGGCGGCCCCCGCCGTCGTCGCCAAGGAGGCCAAGGCGGCAAGGCCGCGTCCAAGCAGGATTGAACCGGCCGTGGGGTCGGGCCCCCACCGAAGCACCCCGGTGGGAGGCCGGCTGGCGGGCTTCGTCAGCGTGTGGGAGTCCATCTCCACCGACCGTTGGGTGCTGGACGCCCTGGCCCGGGGCCACGCGCTCGAGTTTCAAAGAAGGTGCCCGCGCGTCCCCCCCGTGGCCAGGAAAGAACTTCACGTCCCTCAACTTCTCCTGGAGGTAAAGGCATGCTCAGAAAGGGCGCCATCGAACTCGTCCCAAAGAGGCTTCGGGGCTCCGGAGTCTACTCGCGTTACTTCCTCGTGAAGAAGAAGACGGGAGGATGGCGCCCCATCCTGGACCTGCGACGCCTGAACAAGTTCATCAAGGCGCAGAAGTTCCGGATGGTCACCCTCCAGCACGTCCTGGGTCAGCTGGAGGAAGGAGACTTCCTATCGTCGTTGGATTTGGAGGATGCCTACTTCCACATTCCCATCCTAAAGGGGCACCGAAAATTCCTCAGATTCGTGGTCCAAGGGCGTCATTACCAGTTCAAAGCCCTTCCCTTCGGACTGCGGTCGGCACCCAGGGTTTTCACCAAGTGCCTCGCACCGGTGGCGGCGCAGCTGCGCCGCGAGGGGATTCACGTCTACCCCTACCTGGACGACTGGCTCATCCGCGCCAAGACGAGGGAGCTCGCCGTGGTCCACACGGCAAGGACCGTCCAACTCCTCACGGACCTGGGATTCTCCGTGAACTACGCCAAATCCCACCTGGTGCCCGCGCAAGTCGCACTGTTTCTGGGAGCGAGGCTCGACACAGTGTCCCTTCTGGCCTCCCCGTCGGAGGAGAGGACCAGGACCATCTTGGGCAAGGTGCAACGGATGTTGGTGGCCGACGCGGCCAAGGTGAGGTCCATCAAGTCCCTCCTCGGGATGATGTCTTCCTGCATCTACCTCATTCCCATGTGCAGGCTCCGGATGCGCCCGTTGCAAGAGTTCCTGGATGCGCGCTGGATCCAGACGACGGGCAGCTTCGAGGAAAGGATCAAGCTCGACGAGAGTTTCCGACGAGCGATACGGTGGTGGGGCACCCGCGCGCATCTGACGGCGGGCATGGACTTCCAGACCCCAGCCCACCAGGTGACTGTGACCACGGATGCCTCCCTAGAAGGGTGGGGAGCGCACACCGAAAATCTGCACGCAAGGGGACTCTGGCTCCCGACGGAGAAGTCCCTGCATATCAACGTCCTGGAGCTCCGTGCAGTGTTTTGGGCCCTCAGGTCCTTCCTTCCGTCCCTCAAGGGCAAGGTGGTGAGGATCTTCACCGACAACACCACCACCATGTTTTACATCAGGAAACAGGGCGGAACCAGGTCCCCAGCGCTGTCCAAGGAGGCGCAGGACCTGTGGCATTGGGCCGTCGCCCAAGGGATTCTTCTGGTGCCGTTTCATCTGGCAGGGATAAAAAACACCATCGCCGACTCACTCAGCAGGGAGCTGCGCTCGTGCCACGAGTGGGAACTACGGCAGGATCTGGTGGATCGCCTCTTCCGACGGTGGGCACACCCCAGATCGACCTGTTCGCGACGGCGACGAACACCAAGTGCCGGAGGTTCGCCAGCAGGTTTCCCCAGACGAGGAGCATGGGCGATGCTTTCTCGTTCCCCTGGGAGGGCCTGTTCCTCTACGCGTTCCCTCCCTTGCCTCTGCTAATCCGGCTCGTCAACCAGCTCAAGAGGTCACGGTGCAGGATGATCCTCGTCGCACCTGCGTGGCCGAGGCAGATATGGTTCCCGGACCTTCTGGACTTGTCGGCGTCCCCGCCAATCAAGCTGCCGGCGGACGCGGATCTACTCTCCAGGGAAGGAGGCGCCATCCTCCACCACGACCCGAAGTCGCTGAACTTGCAGGCCTGGCTCCTGCAGCGCTAGAGTTTGGAGGATACGACATACCGGCCGACTGCAGAGAGGTTCTTGCAAAGGCCAGGGCGTCCTCGACTCTTAAATGCTACGGACACAAATGGAAGAGGTTCTCTGTCTGGTGCCACGCACAGAAGATTAACCCTCTACGGATTACGGCTCCCCAAGTGCTGCCGTACCTGCTGACGCTGGCCAAAGCTGGTCTGGCACACGCGTCCATCAAGATTCATCTTGCTGCGATCTCCCGATACACCAGAACCACGGGCCGGACGTCCTTGTGGTCTCATCGTCTGGTGAAAGAGTTCATGAAGGGACTGTTCAGATCGTTCCCGCCGGTGAAGGCTCCGGCCCCGGCGTGGGAGCTCAACGTGGTACTGACCAAACTCATGGGACCTCCGTTCGAGCCTCTGCACTCGGCCCCGTTGAAGTTTCTATCGTGGAAAACAGCTTTTCTCGTGGCCATCACCTCCGCACGACGAGTGGGAGAGATCCAGGCCCTTTCCTGCAAGGCACCGTACTTGACTTTCCACGACACGAGGGTAGTGCTCAGGACGCACCCCTCCTTCATGCCCAAGGTACCGTCGGACTTTCATCTCAACGAACCCTTGGTGTTACCTGTGTTCTTCCCGTCGCCTTCGTCGCCGGCTGAGAGGACTTTGCACTCGCTGGATGTAGCTAGAGCGCTGAAGTTCTACGTGGACCGCACGAAAGGTTTTCGGAAGACGTCACAACTCTTTGTGAACTTTGGACCTGTCAATCAGGGGAAGGCTCTCTCGAAGGCTTCCATCTCCAGATGGCTCTCCGGCTGTATCATGTACTGTCACCGGTTGGCAAACCGACCGCTGCCTGGCCGTCCGAGAGCCCATTCCACCAGAGCGATCGCAGCTACCACGGCGTTCCTATCTGGTGTGCCCCTGCTGGACATATGCAGGGCTGCTACGTGGAGGTCGACGCACACCTTCACGAAATTCTACTGCGTCGACCGGGATTCCAGGGAGGAGTCCAGGGTCGGCCAAGCAGTGCTGCGCAACCTGTTCGCCTGAGGTGAGCCTGGTGAGGAGGTAAGATGCTTAATGTTGAGTTGATGTGATGCTTAATGTTGAGCCTTTGCCACCTCCCGTGGTTGTGCATGTGTGTACTGCTATGTATTCTTTATTCATGAGCATGTGAATCCATGCCAGACCCCATGCTGGAGAAGGAACAAGTTACTTACCTGTAACTGTTGTTCTCCAGCATGGGTCTGGCATGGATTCACATGCGAACCCTCCCGCCTACCCCTCTGCGGCTCTTCACTTGGTCATACTGCCACTTCACGTGCTTCCAAATCTGAAGATGGCTGCCAGAGGCGGTGCTTAGGTAGAGGGCAGTCATTGGCTGTGGTCAGTATGACGCAGAGACCAGTGATTGGTTATTACTACGAAAGACAGATCAGAAACGAAACTGATACTGGTTTTTTCTTTACCGAGGATTCCCAGCCTGACGACGGGGAATATTCATGAGCATGTGAATCCATGCCAGACCCATGCTGGAGAACAACAGTTACAGGTAAGTAACTTGTTCCTTTTACTCCCTAGAAATTGGCAAAAACTCACAAGAAATAAAAAACTGGGAGTAGAAATACTCACAACAAAAAATAGGAAAAAGACATGTAGAATCTTGCGCCCCTGCTTACACCCTCACAGCTCAATGGATCAGTTTGGACCAGTGGTGCACGTTGTACCACAGGAAGAAACTACCATTTAAACTGGTTGATTGGAAGAAGTAAACATGTATTTTTTAATGTGCATGAATAACT
Source organism: Ambystoma mexicanum (assembly GCF_040938575.1). Taxonomy (NCBI): domain Eukaryota; kingdom Metazoa; phylum Chordata; class Amphibia; order Caudata; family Ambystomatidae; genus Ambystoma; species Ambystoma mexicanum. Next base: position 1,423,007,049 of record NC_090935.1, read on the forward strand.
AGATGTAAATAAATAAATATTACAAAAACATTTGTTTTTCAGTAAAAAAAATTAGAAATCACTCATAAAATAATCTCTTTGGGAATTGGACTTGTATTTGTACTCCCTAAAAAATTATTTTACTCCCAACTTTAAAAAATAGAGAGTAAAATACTCCCACTTCCAAATCGTATCTGGAGCACTGCCTTATTGTCATCAAAACAAGCTGAGATTCATTTTCAATTCCTTTCACTCCATTCCCTATTTCCTGTCTCATGTCCTAGGATGAAGGGGCATCTTGGTCTCCAACCCAGGCCTCCCTATCGCTGACACCTACACGAGCGCCTGCTCCAAGGAAACTCTCACTGACATTCTCTTCTTCGTGCCTTCACCTGACCTATGGACCCTTCACATGGTCGCTGTGCTCTCTCCTTTCTCCACCTCTCCCATTAATGGTGGCACCCGTTGGGATGTCCTCTTGGCCCCTTTCCACTCCTCTAAAGCCATCATTAATGTCTATGCTAACGGGACCGTCTTGGTCCAAGGCCCTCAGGCCAACCTTCACCTCTTTGATAGACGCTTCCCATGCCTCATCAACTTCCTCTCCGCTCCCGCTGTCCCCCCTCCTCTATCCTCAGCTACCTTGCCTCCCCCCTCCCTCCCTGCCCCCTCCCTTGCTCCCTCTTCAACTCCTTCTCTAACACCTCCGCAGGGTGTACCTCTGATCTGTACCCCTCCCCGGAAGTTTTTCAAGGGTGGCAACCTTCTCCACATTGCCACTCTAAACTCCCGCTCTGCCATCAAGCACTCCTCTGATATCTGTCGCCTTCTTGAGGAACTGGACCTCGACATCCTCGGTCTCACTGAGACTTGGTTCACTGCCAGCTCTGCCACCAGCTTCGACACACTCCTACCTGACGGCTACAAGATCCTCTCCGTGCCCAGGCCCAACCGTTCAGGGGGTGGTGTTGCCCTTATCTTCCCTGAGTGGATTCCTGCCACTGTCACTCCTACGCAGACCTACTCCTCTTTTGAATGTCTTGTCTGCCGACTTTCTCTCTCTCCTAGCCATTCCCTTACCGTGGCTACTATCTATCGGCCACCTGGTCAAATTTCCTCCTTCCTCTCTGAGTGGGCTGATCTCTCCTCATCACTCCTGTCCTCAACCACCCAACTCCTCTTTCTCGGCGACTTCAACATCCACCTTGATGCCTCCTGTCCCCCCACTGGTCTCTTTCGCGAACTCTGCAACTCTCTCTCACTCTCTATTCTCCCTTCTGGTCCTACTCACTCTGCAGGGCACACTCTTGATGCTCTGATCTCTTCTGACCTTCCCCTCTCCCTCCCTCTCTCCACTCCTCTCTCCTGGAGTGACCACTTTCTTCTATCCTCCCACCTCTCCCTCCCTACCCCACAGGCAAAGCCACCCTCTTCACTGCCACCCACCTTCTCGGTCATCCGACCCATGAAGCGGGTGTCAGTTGAGGCTTTCGCTGCCACCTTCTCGCCCCCTCCTCCCCCCTCGGCTGACTCCCACCCCGACACAGCCCTCTCCATGCTCTATTCCTCTATATCTGATACTCTCGACATCCTTGCCCCCGTCATGAGAATCCGCCTGAAGCCCAAAGCCAAATGTAATTCCTGGTACGACTCGGATCTCGTCACCCTAAAACGCAAGTGCAGGGTGGCAGAGAGGAAATGGCGTGCTTCATGTTCATCCTCTGACAAACTGGCCTGCCGCCTGCTCCAAAGGCAATATCGGCTCTCCGTTCTCACTAAGAAGAGAGCCCTTATCCAAGCCCGCATCTCTGAGGCATCAAACAACTCGGCCGAACTCTTTAAAATCTGCAAGGAGCTGGCCAACCCTGCTGCAGTCTCTACCTCTCCTGTCCCCTCACAGGCCCTCTGCACTGCACTGGCCTCGCACTTCATCTCAAAAACTCAGGACATCCTGTCCTCACTCTCCTCCCCTCTCCTCCCTCCCTCTCTTCCTGGCTCTTCCTCTTGCTCTCTTGTAGCCGCCCCTCCGCCCTCCTTCTCTTCATTTCCACCTTTTTCTGCTGACGAGGTTTCCAGACAAGTCCGATCTATGAAAGCCTCGTCTAAACAGGTTCACCCCTGTTCCTCCAAAACCATCAAGGACCACATCGTCTCCCTGGCTCCTGCCCTGGCTGACTTTTGCAACCACTCATTCGCCTCTGGAGTCTTCCCATCCCCCCTCAAGCACTCCCTTGTGCACCCCCTCCTCAAGAAACCCTCTTCCGACCCCTCCTGCCCGGCCAACTATCGCCCAATCTCCATTACTCCCTTCCTGGGCAAGCTCCTGGAGAAACTGGCCATCTCCCAGCTTAACCTCCATGCTGAATCTGTTGGTAATCTTCATGACCATCAATCCGGCTTCAGAGCGGCCAGAAGCACGGAAACTGCTCTCCTGAACATCCGTGAGGACCTGCTCCTGAACCTCGATTCCAACACTCCCTGTGTTCTCATTCTGCTCGATCTCTCCTCTGCCTTTGACACTGTCAACCATGCCATCCTGCTCAACCGTCTCCGTGATAACCTGGGTATCACTGGTCAGGCTCTGGCATGGCTGACCTCTTTCCTCTCTGGTCGACCCTCCCAGGTCCAAATGGGCTCCTTCCTCTCTGACATCTTTTTCTCCACCTGTGGTGTCCCCCAGGGATCCAACCTCTCTCCCTGGCTTTTCAACCAGTATCTGGCACTCCTTGCCCACCGCATCGCCGCCCTCTGCCCCCACTTCCAGTGCTATGCGGACGATACCCAGCTCATTTTCAGGCTACCCTCGGCCTCCTCCTCTCCTTCCCTCATCTCCGACTGTCTGTCTGCTATCCAGGAATGGTGTGCCGCCAATGACCTCTGCCTTAACGCCAGTAAGACTGAGATTCTACTCATCGGCGCACCCACTCCCTCCTTCCCTGCAGCTCTCTGGCCGGCCTCCCTTGGCCCCCTTCCTGCCCCTACATGCAAGGCTAAAAACCTCGGGGTCATCTTCGACTCCACACTCTCCTTCTCTCCTCATATATCTGATGTCTCTAAGAAATCACACTACCAGCTGCACCTCCTCAGAGGTATTCTTCCCTTCCTCTCCTTCCCCCAGAAGCTCACTGTCTCCCGAGCCCTGGTTCTCTCAAGGCTGGACTACTGTAACAGCCTCTATCTTAATCTCCCTGCCTCCACTCTCCGCCCTCTGCAACTTATCCAGAACAGAACTGCGAGACTTGTCCTTGGCCTCAAGCCCAGGGACCGTATCTCTCCAGGACTGAAATCTCTTCACTGGCTCCCAGTGGCTGCGAGGATTAAGTTCAAAACCCTCTGCATTGTCCACAAGGCCTTCTGGGGCTTGGGGCCTAAATACCTTCAACTCTCTCTTCCTAAATATCTCCCTTCACGAGCCCTTCGCTCATCCATCTCTAACTCCCTCATGGTCAGCCGCTTCTCGAAGCAACGTGCTGGGGGTAGATCTCTCTCCGCAGCAGGGGCCTCCCTCTGGAACAGCCTGCCTGCCTCCCTGAAACTTGAGGAGAACCATCTCCGGTTCCGGAAGCACCTCAAAACCTTCCTCTTCGCTTCTGCCTTCTCTCTCCCTCTCCCCTGCTAAACCTGCTTAACTCCCCACTGAATTCTGCACTTAACCTGCATCTGGGCCACTCTCAGCGACCTCGGTCCAGGGCCCAGCCACTCTCCACTTGCACTGACCCCCTGGCTCCCCCTGCACTGTGGGACTGTCACTGTATCCCTACAGCCCCCTGCCCAGCACTTGCTCTGCACTTACCTCGCACTTGCCACCAGCTGGCCCTTTTTATTTATCATTTATTATTTCATTACGCCACTTACCTTGTACTGCACTTCTCCCCCCACCTCCTCCCCCTGCACTTTCTCCTTTTTCCCCTTACCTCTGCACTTGCGCGATCTGAATGACACCTGGCCTAGTAGGATCGCTTGTCCGTCTTCCCCTTGTTTCCCTCCCTCCCTGCCTCGTCGCGCCTTGAAACACTTGTGTATAGGCGCGTTACAAATACCATATCATATCATATCATATCATATCTGTTTCAACAGGGTTTACTTTGATAAAGCACTTGTACTTACTGGATGCTTTTAAACTTTGGGGCCATACTTCGTGACCTAGGGTCAGCTGAACACAATAGATTTTGCTTGGCCAGGTCATCCAGAGATATTAACTTAATAGTGTAACTGGCAACGCAAGTAGATCACAACGTAAAAACAGTGCATGGTTTTTAAGCACATTCCCCCTCACCCCCGAAGGATGGAACCTCAAGCTATTTATGAGGGCAAATGTTTTTGCTTTAATCAAAGGGCATTCCAATTTCATGTTGAACTTGGTGTCATGTAAAAACCTCCACAGAAAATAAGCATTAACAGATTTTATTTTTTAACAGCAAAATTATTCTCACGGTTCATGAAACAGTAGCCTTTCTTTGAGAAAAAGGATAATTTACAGAAAACTGCTTTTTCAATGAAATACAGTTTGATCTTGGCTGTGCATGTTACAAAATCTGTTACTATAAGTATTCTGGGTACTGATCGGTGTATGAGAACCTCCAGCACCGAATTGATATTAGTAAATTAAAATATTGGATGTATCTTGCTGCAGCCAAAAATGGCAAATGCGTAGACCCAAAATGCCGGCAACACATGGCCATCGCACCACGTGGCTTCAGTTATTACACACATGCCAAACACTATGGGTGAATGAATTCATCACCTTATTTGATTGAAAACATTTGAGGCAAGAGCACAAGGAGTTTATTTGGTTGGCCGAGAAAAAAAATCTCAAGGAAGAGAATTAGATTCATGAAAAAAAGTGTGCTACAAACTCCGGAACAGTGTCACGCCGCCCGCGCCTCTTACCTTTCCGAGGTGCGGGGTCCTCGGCTCCGGCAGTCTCCCTCCTGGAGACTGTATCCACGCTGGCGTCTTCGTCGGCTTCCCGCGGTCCGGGCTCCCGGCTCCATGGGCGCAGCCATTGTGAATGTCCTGCGTGAACGTCGGGGTTCGACGGTTTGCGCTCCAAGCCTCGTTCTGGCCCCAGGCTATGAATAGCCTCCGCAGACAGGGAAACATTGCGTCTCAACGCGGTTGTTTGGCCATGTTTGCGCTCCTGGGGGGCCTGCCTTGCCTGAGTCCCTAGTTCCTGTTTTGCTACCCTTGAGCCTTGCTCTGCGTGTATAGCTTGCTTGTGCCTTGTTCCCTTGGGGTCCCTGTCCAGTTCTTGGTCCCTGCCTTCTCTGTTCTCCCTGCCTAGTCCCTGGTTCCTTGGGGTCCCTTGGTTGGGTCTTGTCTGTGCTTTCCTGGTTCTATCCCCTTCCTTGGTTTCTTGGGGTCCGGTACTGGGGCGGTTAGGTTCTGCATACCACCCCTTCCTGTTGTCCTTCATTTCTTGGAGGGCCAGCTTTCACATTACCAAATTCCTTCTGTCATCTACTGGTCTTGTGCCCTGCTGGTATCTGTACCTGTGCCTACATCCAAGAATATTCTGAAGATCAGACCATCTATCAGCCAGTTCTGCAGCGGACTACACCAAGCCTTCTCTGTCAGTGTTTACACTGTCCTGACCTCACGATAATCAGAGAAGTGCTACCCGTGGTTTTGGAAGCTGGTTCAGCTCAATGCTGTCGTTTAGTGTAAGGAGGGTGTTGGATCAGTACCCCGCATCGCCCTTTTCATCTTGCGAAGATTCACCGACAGACTGGCAGCCTCACCTTCTCGCTCCCCAGGAAGAAAAGGTAACCAGTGATCTCGTGACGCCTTGTATAACAAACAGTTTTAGAACATGAGAAACAGGTAATCAAGGATATAAAGACCCTGAGGAAGCACATGTTGTGTCAATATCTAATCCACATCATCTGAAACATGTGTTGGTCTACAGCGCAAAGTGTTTAAACCCCAATTGTGAATTGTGGTACATACGTAGCTTTATGGCTCAAGTGTTTCAACCGTTGGGAGAAGAATGGACCAAATTAATTGATGTCAAATACACGGTTCATGAGTGAAAGCTGTTGCCAGAATCAAAGCTATAATTTGGTAAAAACATGTTCCATATGAATTTTTAATACCATGTATTGTTGGGCAGATTTTTGTTTAATTGTAACTTTGGGATCTATATAGATCCTAGGGATTTAGGGTTTTGTTTGTTTTTACTGTTTGCTTTCGTGATTAAATAAAGGAGTCGAATGGAATTGATTTTGTATTTTCAGTGAACAAAAGGTTTTCATCTATTTCTAGGAATTTAGTTTCTTTTGCACTGATTTAGAATTTGAGTATGTTGATAAGTGGTCAAAGTAAATATATATTTGAGTATTATATATTTATCATGTTCAAGTATCAACACACCAAGACGTGCTCATATTTTTAGATTAGTTGTTAGATTAGGTACTTTAAGTATACCCACACCAGTGAATGCCTAATACAAAAGCAATATGGAATATAAGCAAATTTATAGCAACCTGCTATTACACAGAGCTCTTGATAGCTGAGAAAAAATGGGGCGGGGTGGTTGAAAGGGAAGCTGGAAAGGAAGACCGTTCTAGAAGAATCACTGGTACCAAGATGAGCAGTTCCCAATACCCACTGGCAAAAGGATGATTGGAAGGGCAACAGTGAAGTCTGTGAGAAAGATTATGAAGAAACTAAGGCAAACTCCATCTGGAGGGAAGAGGAAGATCCAAGCAAACACAAAGGGCAACCAAGAGCTAATCCAGTAAAACGCAGCAAAGTGGCTAAAGCCAAGTAATACCAAACCGTCTGTTGCAGGAGAACATTGGCCATCCACGCAGCAACCTTGAAGTCAGGTACCAGGAAACCACAAGCAATGCCATACTGTAAGAGAGCCTCAGTAAGATGGCCCCCACGCATGTGTGGTACATAATACTCGATAAGAAACGCAAATATTAGGGCTTGGTGCCAAGTGTATCAAGAAAGTGTGCAATCAGCAGAGTATCACTGACTGTTTCTCTGGAGTTTTCCCTCTTTCAACCAAGCAAATGCACCTGGAGCTGTGTGGACGGCACACTATTTTATCACCTGCGGTGCGAGATGCACTTCAAGCATGTGTGGAGTCAGCAGTGCGGGACAGGCTGTATGCCTGGAGTTTACACTCTTTCAAAGAGCAATTGCACCTGGACCTGTGTGGACAGCACACTATTTAATCACTATTTAATCACCTGCAGCGCGCAAAGTGCACATGTAAAGTATGTTGAGCATGTGAGCCGTCAGCAGTTTGCTGTTTAGTGGGCACTGGCACTGAGGAGGGCATAGGAAAATAAGGTAAAAATCACATCATCTTGACTTGGTGGATATTAACACATTCCTCTTTTGCTTACTGATTAGAAGCTAATTCTTTGCCACACCTGGATTTTAATCCTTGTGACCTCAGATTCGATTTACACTGTAAACTAAACATGCAATATAACTTGTGCAATTTAAATCACACATAGGGCACTGCCCCTCTCACCCACCCCGCCCCCCATGCCAGAGCCAAGCCCTTTAATTGAAGCTTTGGGACTTGAAGTTCCTCCAATTACATCAAGGGACAAAAGTACATCATACTTTACACCCACACAGGCGATAGCTGTTGTTGAGCCAGTTCAGCAATGGGGGAAAAATGCAGGTGATTCTGAACTCATGCCAATTGATAACAATTCCATACTAGAACGCTGCTATAGTCGGAATAGAGGGGACCTAAACACATTATTGGTGAACATCGTAATATGGAACATAGTTTAACAGCCACCCCCAACCTGAACTGCATCTTGGGTGACAAATGCAGCAACTTTGAGTCTACAACAATCATTCCTTGGGTTTATATAAACTCACATTTTGCTAACTCTATAATAACTGATAGACACCTGCTTAGACATTCAAAATGAGCAAAAAATGTTCTTTCAATAATTTGAGGGATTAGAGCAGAAAAGTGTCTGCGTCCCTGTGAAGATGCAAACCGATCACTCTGAGAAGATGATTATGGAATTGGAAGAGTGTGAACTGGTAACACAATCGATACTGCAAGATATAATTGTATGAACCATCATTGGACCTGTCGTGAACGATATGGTAGAACAAGCTATGGATTAAAGTAAACATCCAGTTATATGGTCTCTCTTGTTTATCAGAACATGAGGATCATGAACTTGAATTAAGCTTAACAGCTAATTACAATGTAGCAGATGAGTCACATGAACTGGCAATCACGAAAGCGCAAACCTAAGGGTAAAAGTAAGAAAACTGAGGCCAATTGTCACATAACAAAAAGGCAGGTTACAGCACAAGCCCTCAGAAAACCTACAAGTGTGAACATTGTCAACACCAATAAGTATTCAATTAATGAGTTTGACAATTCAAAAGGTGTTGTCACTTCTGCCCAAGGGGAGCCCTTTCCCATGAGGCTATGGAGGTGCGGCCGCTACCTATTAGTCCCCCTAGGGGCAGTTTAATGCAGGAGGACCTCATGGGGAGGGACTCCCCCTCTGGGGACAAGGACGATCACCTGGGGTACAACCCACTGGATATCATCAATCCCGACATTCCCCAACCCTCCCCAATGTTCAGAGCCACTACAATAAAGGCAAACCTATGCATTACTGCGACCTAGAACATAACACCAAAAGTACTAAGACGAAGAAGAACTCGGGAGACATAAAGATAATTGACTGTATTTATACTAGTACAAGGTTGCCACGCGGAGGCAGGAAGTTCCAATTATCAACAGAGTTAAAGGACTCTTGCAAACTGCATGGGAGGAACTGGATACAAAGCATAAAGAGCAACAAAGGACAATCGGAGAAGGCAAGCCCGACCGCGGATTCAAGTGAAGCCGTGAGAGGGTGCAGGTAATCTTCAGCACAAGAGAATCTAATCCTGCTGGCGGTCCAGCAGGTGAGGAACATGAAGAACGCTGGTGAGCAGCGGTGGGATTTCTCTGTTGGGTCAATCGTGGAGACCCAAGATCACGACCGAGGGAAGGAAGGAAGCAAAGCTGTGTAGGGAGACTCCGTGTTGCGGATCCCAACATGGAGAGAAGCCCAAAGAGCTGACAAAGCCGTTTCCCAGTCTTAAGGAAGCTCCAATGACGTACCTAGAGCCCCGAGGGGGTATGGGGAGATACGGGAGAGACTTAGTTTTCTGTCGACCTAGTGGGACTGAAGCAGATTTTGGGCCTAGCCAATATCAATCGTCCCTCCAGCACCATCATCCTCGCGTCAGTGGCAGACAGAAACCCACTGACCACCAGGGAAGGGTCGGGACCCAAGAGCAGATACTGAAAGCATCAGAGTAAATCTTCCTCGTCACAGTGGGAAAGAGAAAGCCACTGACCACCAGATAAGGGTCTGGCACCTCAGCAATACTTGGGACTTTGCTACAAATAGATCTGAGTGAAAAAGCGTGCATCAAAACTGAAAGCAATGAGAAAAGTCTGTATTCAGAAATACCAGGAGAAGGGTGTCATTCTCCTGGTACCAAATCAGGATTTTTGATAAAGATGCCAGGGGAAGGCAGTCATTATAATAGGGCTGCATGGCCTGCATGGCCTGCTGGGAGTTGTAGTGTGCTCTCTGACTGAATCCGCAGGGATCAACAAGAATTCAGGAGTAACTGAGGAACTCATCTGTGTGTGTGAAACCCTGCTGCAACAGCAGATGAGTAGGGGTATGTGTGTCACAGAGCCAAGGACTTTGCATCCCAATGTATCTGGATAACATTCAAATAAAGCCTCGAAATAAGAGTAACTTCGCTGTGTACAACTATGCATTGCATGCATCAGTGGCACATCTTGCAAAAAAAGGAATTATGTGACAATGGAAATTTTGTAATCAATAAAAGAAAATGGTTTGGTTCAGTTTCACTGAATACATTTAAGCAAAGTCGAGTAGGAGTAATATCTCGTCCTCATTGAAAGAATCTCACTTAAGATGTAGCTCCTTTCTGACGTAGTCCCATCTGTTTCAGTCACTAGTTGACATTATCTAGGAGGTCCTTCATAAAGTTAGATGGGTGGAATGCAGCACTCTTGGTGTTGGGTGGCTCATACACTGGCTGACTAAAATGAGGTAAAATGCACCTTTCTACCGCTACAAACACAAATAAATAGGCCATAGTTGAAAATGCATTTCTAGGCAGAGCCTCGCCGAATAAAGTCTTATGCTAGTTGCACTTTTTTGGGGGGTTGCCTAATTGCTTTTGGGTTTAATATTGGCTTGTAATGAAGCAAAACATATGTTTAATGTTGTATTTAATTATACTGAGTTTGTGTTCTTTGTATCATCAAAACAAAATGTCTGCCACTGTGTGTTTTTGCATATGTATAAATATCAAACATATAATGTTGATATAAAATGATAGTGGGGGCTAACACTATTAATATTGTGTTTGTATATTGCGCTTAATGTGAGATTCCTCCAATTTATAAACTGTATAATAATAGGTGTTATTGTTAGTTAACTAGACCGTACTTATCATCGAGCTAAGTTGTATAAAACGTTGAATAAGTCATGTTGATATTCCACCCTCTAACTGTAGGCTGTATAATGTGTGGGGCAGGTACTTAGCTTGCTGAGCTATGTTAATAGCATATAATATGAAGACCAGAGGATGAGGTTGTTTTTGATTCCAGGACATGGGTGGGGTTTGCAGGTTCTGAGGGGTCACAAGTATTTTAAATGATTCAGTGTCCGTTACTGCTGGTCAATATTTTCTGTAAAGAGGCCTACCTATCTCCCCCAAATCTCCCCAAATTAGCATAAGTGACCAGGGATAGTGCGGTAACCCCAAATAATTCAGATGTGTTTGGGGGTGTTCTCCCACTCCCTCATAGAACATTTTTAAATGGTGGGTTGAACTTGTGTATTTTGCGAAGTCACAGACGGGAGCATTGTACATGTTCATAATGCTGCACCCACACCATAGGCCACCATTACCACTGTAAATCACTTTCATTTTCCTGCACCATAATATAGACAGCCATTGCCACTGTAAATCATACCAATGATGCTGTGCCCACAATATATTACAGCACTGCCTTGGATTAATCACTTCCATGATGATGCACCCATAACATATGACTACATTGCCACTGTAAGTCACTTTCACCATCTTGTGTCCACAGAATATCCTGGCATTGTTACTGTAAGTCACTTTCATACAGCCACATTATATGGCAGCATTTCGACAGTGACACACACACACACACACACACACACACACACACACACACACATACACACCCCCCCCTTTCAAAGCGACTTCACATGCATCAGCCATAAAGTTCTCTCTGATCCAGCGGGGCCTAGGGGCAGCAGGACTGCGAATCACACCACTGGAAGCTACATTCATTATGCTGAAGGATGACGCGAGTGTGCAGGACAGGGACACAATCTCTTGGTTGCTTAGCAATGGCAACTATATGCAGGGGAGAGAACAAAACACTGTTGGGCTTAGACAACCTAAACAGTCACGTCTGGAATTCCTCTTCTGTTCCTGACAATGTGCCGTTTGTGGTTCCTTCACAGGTAAACCTTGCGCGTTGCAGTTTGAAAGGCTTCAATGGCACACTAATCTATGTGGGGCAGAAGACAGAGAAAGAAACACTGTTAGGTTGCCATCCACAAGATACACCTAATAAAAGAGTTCTTTAATAGTAACCCTATGAATGCAGATGCTCCTACTGCTGCCTTGATGAACAAATCTACATTTTGCCCATTGAACGAGTGGTATCTCCCTTCATCCTTAACGCTTGATTGGAGGATATTTTATCCAGTTTGCCTAGAACAGCTTGTTCAAAGGAAGGCGAGGAATAATCTTTAGCAAATTCAAATGAAAGGCCTCTCTAATTTTAATGAGACGGGATTGTATAGTAAAACCTATTGATAAGGGGGTTGAATAGTGCTAAGGAATAGGCTACATTATGTTTTTTTGTGTGGATCTAACAATTGAGGACCATTATGAAAAACTGAAACCTGACCTCACTAAGGACAAACAACTATTGATCGTACAAGCTACTAAGGGAGCTCTCGATGCCAAATACAAAACGACACAGAAATGTGAATTCTTGAACTCCAGAGTGTCCTCAGATTCCCACAGTGTATGCGCTTCCTAAAATGCATAAATCGTCCATTAATCCACCACGAAGACTTATCATATCTGGGTGTGGGTAAATTTTGGAACCATTACCTAAATACACTGATGTCTTTTTACAATCATTGAGCCAGCAAACACCCACATATTTGCAGGATGCTACTCGCCCCATACAGACCATTGAGGGAATTCCATTTTCAAATGAGTACTTACTACCCTGAATATCTGTGCCTTACATACCAATATACTGAAACACGGGTCTGTTCAATGCATTAAGACCATATTATGTTGGCAGAGTGTGTCCAAGGAAATCTGACTATGTTTGTTTTAATGCCACTTTTTATGTGCAAAGAAAAAGAACTGCAATGGGAGCAGTCTTTGCCCCCAGCCATGCTATCTTGTTTGTGATCTTTTGAAAAACATTTTGTTCTTAGTAATCATAACCCATACCTGAGAAATATTTATATATGGAAGCATATTGATGATATTAACGTTATATGGCATGGTGACCGTCAACTTTTAGTGGAATTTCATACATGGTTAAATAGATGTAATCCACTTAATCAGTTTACACTGAATGATAGTGAACCCGAAATCAACATTTTAAATGAGAGGGTCACCTATTTTGTGACCTATACAGAAAGGAGACCAACTGTGATACCTTGTTACAATACTCAAGCTACCGTTCAAGACGACAGCGGGATAGCTTGCCCGACCGTATCTAACAATTATAATACACTGTAGCTCGTTGCAAGATTACATTGCTCAGGGTTTTAATGTTGGTCTGAGTAACACAGGATATCCTCGAAAATGGATTAATACATCAAACAAAATATACCCAAAGGGAGGTGCGGCTCACAAATATGAAAAATTATACTGAAGACATGATTACTTGTGTTTCTACTTTCCATCCTTCTCTGCGACCAAACAAATTATTAAGCAATATTGCCATTAATTAATTGATCTCTCCCAGACTTTAAAACACCATTATTTGCCTTGCAACAAGCAAGGAGCTTAAAGCATCACCTTGTACACTCACAACTAACTGGTAGAGAACATGGACAAGACCTTAGCACCACCAGTGGGGCATCACCCATGTGGTAACTGCTCTGTATATGATTTTGCTCTAACAAAATTATAAATTGACATACAAGGGTGTAGATTTCAGACATTTTCTGATGTGCAAAACATATAATGTAATTGATTGCATTCAATGTCCATGTGGACTGAAATATATTAGCAAAACGACATGTATGACACAAGCTGACAATACGAGAATTATTGAACACATGTTAAGAAACAGAAATAATCGCACTGATGAGTTCCACTAGTCCAACATTTCAATGATTTAGACATTTCTGCAGGCGATGTAACCTGGTGAACTGTAGATGTAGTCCACTCAAGCGTATTAAATATTTGACCAGAAACTGATTTAGTGTATAAGGAATCCAGATGGATCCAGAGGCTTAAAAGTAATATCAGTGGACTAAGCATACCTAGTGACCGATAAAATATAAAAAAAATACATTGTTTCTGGTTTAAATGTTTTGAAAGATCTGGTGCAGATTTTTAAATATTTGGCAGATCTCTCTTAGGCTGATTCAGCTCTATCAACCGCTGCTGATATAATGATTAATCCCTTGCACATAAAATTCTAGATCAGCACAACTACAATATTGGATACCAGTCGGTTGACTTTAGTTATTTTTTCATTATAAGTATTATCTTTTAAATAGGTGAATATACTCTACTGCAGTTGTTCTGAAATTTTCTGTAACTACTTTTGTTTTTCTTTTTAAACTATCTGAAACGAAGACTACATGAGATGTTATGGTCCTGAAGAAGGCGTTAATACGAATATACTCTGAAACGTTATTTGAAAAAAAACAGAGTAATGCTACTCAATTCTTATAGCACTGAAAGTTGAATTTCATTGATGACCTTACTGATTAGACAGTATTGACTTTGCCTTGTTCCACTGTTCTAGTGATATTTCTTAGATCCTTTTTTATTTCATTCACACATCATGAATATATAGGTATTTCTTTTCTGGGTTGATTTAATGAATTGTACTGTGATTTGCCATCTTTCGTTTAAAAAGAAAACTTTTCACACATGTATTGATTAGTTTCATGAAATGTCAGTACTATGGCATACTCTATACATTCCTGCATCTTTCTCAATCCACTGACATCTTTGTTTGGTTGTCTTCATGTACCTCAGCAGTTTACTAGGCATTTCTAGCAGATGAGTTTTTACTAGTTTGAACATCATACCGTTTCTATTTGAATCATTTATTTTCTGGATTGACTGCATTGTATTCCATTGTCTATCTTTAATGCGCAGCATCTAACTTGTGGTTCTTTTCTTTTTTGTTTGCATCTGTTTGTTCACATTTTATGTAACCAAACAATTACATCTCTATACAGCCACTGACATACAGTGACCAAGTTACAGTATTCAGCTGCAATAAATATGAACAACACCCAACAGCATGCTGTACACAACTGTGACTACAAGTCAATTTTATACAACAGGGCAGGGGGGCACATCCCATGGTCCTGTCCCTTACCCAATTTTGGTGGCACACCCCATTCTTAACTTCTCCTTACCGCTGCAGGCGGAAATTGTTTCCCCCATCAATTCACGCTGATCCCTTAAATTCCACCAGACCTCAGGGAGGCAGATCATCTGAAGGAGAGAACATTGACTGCAGATGTGCATTCCAAGCCATAATGGTTTTAACCATCTTTTGACTACCTCTATTTGTTTATTTATTGTTTTCTTTTCAATAACCAACACGTCACAACAATGTTACATATGCATAATTTCAACGTTATCCAATATTCCTCCCCAAAACCTCCCAACTCCCCTTACACCCTGTTTGTACACTTTATAGTAATGTCCATTGAGTCCATAGTCTCGCCGTTTGTTGGACCTGCATCCTCTGATGCAGCAACCTCCTCTGTGTCTGGGCTGAACAAAGTCACGGTCAAGGATCCACTGCTGTATGTCTGTGCTCATATCCAATTTCTGTTCCCGTAGTGCATTCTCCCACACCCCAGTTTAAGCCGCCACCCATTTCTTCAAGTCCTCCCACCATCGAACCATGCTCAGTCCTTTTGCATCCCTCCACTTCATGGCTATACAACGTTTGGCCAGTATGTACATTAAATCTTTACATTTATTCAATGGTTTTATCTTCGAGCTCCTCTTGTACTTGCCCAGTATGCATGCCTCTGGGGCTTGTATGTCCAGACTTGCGCAGCCTTATGGGCCAGCTGCTCCCAGAACCCCGGTATCACCCGGCTCCCCCTGAACATGTGAGTCATCCCAGCCTCCACTTCCCTGCATTTTGGGCATTCTTGTATACTTGCACCTCTACATTTGGAAATTGCTGCAGGCGTAAGATATGCTCTGTTTGTAATATAGAGTTGTATCAATTGCAATCTAACGTTTCTGGAGACCTTTTTATGGTATATAGCTATGGCATCCCATTCTTTATCTTCGAAATCTTTACCCAATTCAGCTTCCCACCTCCCCTTACACTTTAGCTCGTCCCTCGAGGTGCTCCCAAGTAATACTTCGTAAATTCTAGAGATCTCATATCCACCCTCAGCGACACTGAGCAGGCTCTCAAAGTCCTCACACTCTATCTCCCCGGCAGTGATGCAGGGCCACCTCCTAGTAACCACTCCCAGCACTGCCCCATGTAACAGAAATTGCCCTGCGGGTATGCCTGAATTCTCTTGTAATTCAGCAACGTCAGTAACCCTTTTTCGTTACATAGGTCCCGCAGTGTGGCAATACTGCAGGGTTCCCATTTGGTCCGTACCATTGTACTGCCCCATGCCCTGCCCACCATAGATTCCGACTACCACTATACACAGACTTGTACCACACTGTGGTCTTGGCCATTGACCACCATCTGAGGTCGTTCCACCTGTGGACCTGCTGAGGACTTCCATGCCATGGCAATCCTATGTTTCACTAATATACAGTCCAAATCAATCAACTTGGTAACATGCTTAGCATTTTGTGAGCGAGGGTACACACCCAGTTAGCACGCTATGGGCGTCAATGTGAATTTAGGAATCCCACCCCTTTCTACTGTAGTTCGTACTGCCAACCAAAATTGTTGCACAACCGGACACGTCCAAAACATATGCATCATATCCAACTTGTCATCTGCACACCTAGGGCAACTTGGAGATGCTGACCCGGAGAACCTTGCTATCCAATATGGGGTCATCTATGCCCTATGAAGCATGCACACTTGAATAAGCTTAAGACCGGCACTCCTTGACACCCTTGTGTATAATAGCGCATTCGCCCATTCTCTTTCGTCAAGTTCTCTACCCAGATCATCTTCCCATCTGGCTTTCACCTTGAGGTCCTTTCTATATAACCATGCCAACGTTGTCCCCCCTATTGCCTTGATGGCTCATGGCCCCCATCCGTCAGGTCCTATAACAATGCTAAAGTAGCATCTGTTTCTAAATCATCCAGGAATCCCTGCCATCTGGCCGTAGCTTCTTTAATCAATCTCATGTACGTCAGAAATTGGCCAACATGTAGCCCATGTTCCATCACCAGGGCTGAGAACACCAGTAGCATGCCGTCCCAGAAGATGTGCCCCCATGTGACAACTTCCTTGTCCTCCCAGCGTGACCTAATAATCTGACGGTCGTCCTGTCCGCCTCCATACACGGAAGCTAGGCTATATTGGGGGAATAAGGCTCAGCGACGTCAAGTAACTTCCGGGCCCTGGACCACTGTGTCTTACCTAGTTGCTGCATATATGGCCAGCCCAGATATCTCCTATTGTCCACCCAGAGCACCTCCTTCAGTAAGTATGGCTGCAATTCTGTCTGCAGCAGTGTCGTGTCCAAAGTGACCTCATTCAACAGTCACCAAGACACAAACTGAATCTATTTTATTTTGTATTTATTTTTAATTTGGCAATATTGGTCTAACTTAGACCTTTCAAAAAAACACACCACACAATTAAAACAATATACATCAAAAACAATTACCATTGATTTAAAACAGATTTTTTTTGATCAAATATTCAAATACACAATAAAAAAAATGGTAATAACAATACATACATATTTCATCAGAGATGCATGCCTCGAGGCCTATAAAATTCAGGGCATCCAAATCAATTATTTTAAACACGGCATATAAAAACTTAATAAAGGCAATAACCATGGGGACTCTTTCACCACCTCTCACAACCATCGACCAATCCTCAAAGGTCAATGATCTTGATTCCTCAAAAAAGCGACCCAAATATAATGTTCTTTTATCAGTCAGCCCTGTACAAGTTAACGTAAGATGACACTGTCTCTTTAATCTCCCTATTGTTATAAAAGCCTACAAGATACATCCGGGCATTTCCATTTCCTTCTATAAATCCGAATTTCCTTGTAGGAAAAAGATTAAGGTGAAATCTTAAAAATGTATGCCTATGAAAGCTGTCAGGAAATTTAGATAGCTATTTCAGTAGCCCGTTATTTATTTATTTTTTTTATTTCATTTAGTTTATACAAAACTTTTTGAAAAGAGTTTTCCCATGCCCCTCCCACAGTGTGTCGGAGAAGTGCCAAGGGGTCCCAGGCCGAGAAGAGGTGCTAGTCTGTGGAGCTACTAGAGTCCAGCTGGCCACCACTTCTAGACTCTCAAGTCTCGTTCGTGCGGCAGAATCTCAGGGTGCTGCTGTTTTGTTTCCCCCTGTTTCGCTTTGCAGCTACTCCGACACACCATTGTCACTGGCCTTGCTAGTCTACTTCTTTCGTGTTCAGATTCAGTAGTGTTTCCAGACTTTGTAAAAAATTTGATAACCCAAAGATTTCTTTTTCCCTGGGGTTGTGGAGTTTGCGCCACAAATCCTCTCCACATAAAGTGTCGTACTGTAGTACCAGGCGGCCTAAATGGACAGATCTAAGATCTTTCAGCCTTTCACAGTACAATGTAAGGTGTTTGAGAGTCTCGTTTTGTTTCTCGCAAAAGCGGCATTTGAGCATGGCTGTTGCTTTTCGTGCTCTTATCGCTTGGCTTGCTCTTGTATTGAATAAGTTTAAGCGAAATTTCAGGTAGGTCATTCTATGTCGAGCATTAGGTGTCTTTATCAGGTATTGCAGCATCTGTTTGCGATCCTTAGCTTCAATGGGTGCGTCATCAAAGAGCTTATGGCGATTTCGCGCATCCACTGTTAGACACCAGTCTTGTTCCCATAGTTTTTTCTTAACAAAGGTTGGATTATGTTGCAGTGTAAGTTGGTCCGTGCCAAGTTGCTTTAGCTGATTATTGCAACCAGTTGCCCATCTACACAGCAAGGTTTCAGGGTTGCCTTTAAGTGCTTCCTGTAAGATCTTAAACTGGGGAGTACAGCCTTCTGTGATTGTTTTCCGGTAGATGGATAACATGTTCCATAGCACTCGTGCCTGCAGGGAGATGAGATTTAATTCATATCTGACGCACGCACTCGAGATTCCTTTCTGTATGTGCAGGACTCGTCTCCAGTATTGGTTTTCCAACTGTGGCCACAAGGTGGCAGAGGCGCCTAAGGCGCTTTCCGCGCCATAGATGAGCGTGGGAGTGACTTTTTGGTTGTAATGAGCTAGCACTGGTAGCAAGGAAAATTTGCCGAATTTTTTATTTATGATGACCCCTTGGCATGCTAGTTGTCTGCATTTTTGTATGATGTTCTCCGTCCAGGGGGCATCATTTATGTTGCTATTGATCCAGACTCCTAGATACTTGGCCTTTTTCACACATCTCAGGTTGTCATTACACAACCTCCAATTCGGAGCACTTTTTGAGTTCCGTTTTTTGTTTCTTGTGAGGTCTTGGAGGATAATAATTTCCGACTTTGCAGAATTGATTTTCAGTTTGTTTTCTTTTACGTAGCCCTCGAGTGCAACGAGCTTCCTGGATAGTCCAATTGGGGTTTGATCCAGTATTACGATGTCATCTGCATATAGCATCCAGTTTACGGTCATCCCATTGATTTTTGGGGGGAATGATGTGACAGCTTCAAGGTGTTCTCCAATGTCGGACAGAAATAGACCGAATAATGTGGCTGCCAACGGGCAGCCTTGTTTCACACCTTGATTTGTTTTTATGGTTTTACTCAGTGTACCACCAGAGTCCAGCCTTACTTTGAGGTCTGTGTTAGAATGCAGATCTTTTATAGGTTGGAGCAGTTTCTCCGGGCAATGCCATTTTTTCATCTTAGTCCATAGCAGCTCTCGATCGATGGTGTCGAAGGCGCTGGACAGATCAATAAATGCAACATAGATCTTCCGGTTTTGACGAATGGCTTCCATCTTCAGGAAGTTTAAGATGGTCAGGTTCAGCCCGCAGCCGACTCCTTTTACAAATCCTGTTTGTCGGGGATCGTATCTTTTGGAGTCGTTAATCCATTTGAGTAGTTGGATTTGAAGCTGCGCCGCAAAGATTTTCCCAATTACGTCGAGCAGGGCTATCGGCCTGTAGTTCTTGGGGGCTGTTCGATCACCCTTTTTAAAGATCGGTACCACAATGGCACTCTTCCAGGACGAGGGAATCATTCTCGACTGTATTATTGATCTGAATAAGGAGTAACAAAATTCTGCCCATAAATCAGGGAATTGTTTCAGATGTTGGTTGGTTAGGCCATCTGGGCCTGGTGCTCCTGAGGTGCTCAGTCGGGTGATGTTCTTGTGTATATCTTCTTTCGTTATTACAATTGACCATTCTTGCTCTTGGCGTGGGGCTTTTATGGTCTTTGTTGAATTGTTGTTAAAGGCCTCCGCATAGTGGCTTACCCATATGTCTTCTGGGATCGTGGATTTTATGATGGCACTCTGAGGGGTAGAGATGTTATTCAGGTAGCTCCAGAAGTCACTAGTGTTCCTATTTGCAAGTGCTTTCATCATGTGTTCGGCGTCTCTTTGCACCATTATATGTTTGTGACTGATAAGCCAGTTCTTGTAAATCTGTTTCGGTTGTTTAGCCTTATCATGATTGCTGGAGACGCCATTGTTTTTTAGCAATCTTAAGGATTTTTGCAAGTTTTTTTTCTTTAGGTTCAACTCTGCGTCCCAAACGTGGGCCTGTTTGAAATTTGCTTTTGCCATACCAGATCTTTTTTCTCTGTAGGTCTCTAATAGAGTGGTGTATTCAGTTTGTTCTTTCACTGGTTTCTCTCCCAGTGCTTTGCACAATGAACTCACTTTGTTCGCGTTGAGTCTCAGCCGATTACGGCCCGGTCCAACTTCGAGGGGAAGTTTTGGCAAGACGTTTCCACGGCCATGGTTGTGTGGCTTCAGGTATAGTTTTAGAATACAGTGGTCACTGGACTCCATTTCGATGATGTTTAGGTGAGATATGTCACACCTCAACAAATCATCGGCAAACATATAGTCAATTGTCGATCTTGAGTGATTTCTTCGCCAGGTGGGTTGAGCGGGCATATCTCCTGTTGTTTGCCCGTTCAGCATGTGGAGATTCCACGCCTTCATTTCCGACAGCCCGTTATATGAATGGAGCTATGTTCAAGGTCCTTGATATAACTTAAATTCTGCTTTTTCGTCCGTTGTTTTACGCCAATCCTTCCTCCATATTTTGATTTTTACATGCATGAGGTTTTCGAGCAATATCTTTTCCGAAGAACCTAAATTCAGCATTATTGCTCGACATTCCTTTCTCCAAGCTTCAAATATTGGCTCACTACTATTACCTAATGCACTGTTAAGTATTTGAAAACCTCTCCTGGGCAACTCCACAATACATTTGAGATACAAGGATAAGGATTTCCAAGTTATTATTGCATAGAGCGAAATCCGACCTAACTTGTACCGCCCCACCTGAATTGGAGTCCCCTTTGAGAGCTTCAACACCTTCTTCCAAAACAGCTCTTCCAATACAGGCCACACAGTGTGAGGGCTAGCAAATTCCACCCCATATTTTGGAATAGGAACCATCTTTACCCTATAGAAACTCACCACCGGAATCGGGGGGAAAATAACCATACTTTCACAGCAGGATTGCAGCCTGAGATGCAAGATTCTTTACCTTGGATCTTAACACAGCCACCCTTGGAGCATAATTCTGACGGTTATTGAGCAAAATTCCTAGAAAGATTAATGACTGTACTTTGGTCAGTGGTTCCTGGTTCAAAAACCAATATGTTTGGCCTTTTTATCCACAGAAGCTTGAGTAACCCAAATCTTAGATTCTGCCACATTGATTCTTAATTTGTTGTTCCTTACATATGTTTCCAGAGGGGTCAATTTATGCTGTAAACCTATGGGGTCTGGTCTAATAAGACCAGATCATTAGCAGACAATAGATGCCCCACTGCTCTCCCATTCAATCTAGGGGGAAACGCTCTACAGTCGCCCAGAATATCAGCCAGATCAAAGATAAATACATTAAATTAAAAAGGGCCAAACCGAATGGGCAACCTTGCTTCAAGCCCCTCCTCATCTCTATTGACCTTGACAAGCGACCTGCCCCATCCAAGTGGACTCTAATGGACGTATCTATGTACAAAGCCCCGATTGCCTGCACCAGAACTTCCGGGCAACTCCATCTACGTAATTTGGCCCACAGGAGTTCTCCGTCCACCGAGTCAAAATCTTGTTCAAGGTCAATAAATGCCAGATATAGCTTCCCCTTCTTGATCATAAGGCTTTTTCAGGATATTTAACATCCGTACGTTCAAGCTTGTACCCAACTCTCTAATAAAGCCAGACCGAAATGAGTTTAATACCCCTAATCTCGTTGCCCACTCTATAGCCTCTCCAAAAAAAGGAGACAAATAATTTCCCTAACACATCAAGTAAAGTGATCGGGTGATAGCCATGAGGCATCCATCCTCAAATGATTTCCCCCTTGGGTACACTACACATTTACATCATAAACCTGTATGGTAGCTTGTTTCTTTGTACAGCAGCCCACTTCTAAAATATTATGATTACTGAATCCAATACCTCAAATCTACCTATCAGAGGCAGAAAATTGATACTCACAAACACATAATCAATTGTGGGGGAAAATCGACCATGCTTCCAAGTAGAGTGGGCTGGTATATACCCCTTTACTTGACCATTTTAACATGTGGAGATTTCGATTACCCACCTCTTGTAGCCACAAGAACTTCCTTTTGTCCGCTGATTTTGTTGTACAATCACTGATTCAAGCTAATTAATTTTTGTTTGTCACACATGACATATTAAAATCATCACAGATCAAGATTTGTGGATCAGCCAAGGATTTACAGCACTGTTTCAAGGTATCAGTCAATGCATCAATAAAATCTTGACTGGATATGCCCATGGGGTTCCAATAGATATTACACACAATATTCCAAATGGCCTCTGTAGGTGTCCTTTCCCCCGATTACCAATATTTTAATAAACTAGTTTAGATTGTGAGTGGATATCAACTCCATTTCAACCCCGCTCTTCAGTGACAAACCTGCAGACGTCTGCCCTTTACCCCTTTTGGGGCAGGGTTCAAGAAGACGGAGCATCCATCTAAAACTGGGAGTACCCTTAACCAGGTCGCCTGGAAACACAACAAGGCATAAGACTCAAAAGATAGCTCTCCTTTGGAAAATAGATGTTTAAAGCCCCTTGTGTTCCAGGACACAAAACTCATCAACCCCTGTTTTGTAAAGAGCCTAAGCTACTCCTGAGACTTCTTCGAAAACCAAGGCTCTTGCTAACCATGCCCAAGACTCCTCTCCGGGCAACTCCTTAGATACTTTATCCGTATCCCTAAGGCAAATCACTTTTCTTAAAGCTCCGTTCTGCCCTCCCATAGGTTATAGTAAATAGTTCTCCCATGTGATTACTCCCAAGCTTTCGGATATGGGTGAAGGAATTCACACCACCCTCCAATATTGGCGGGTCTACATTCTTATCTCCCTGCAGAACTTGGGCCAGGGCCCTCTTAGGGTTCTTATCCCCTGGTCCTCTCTCCTACCCGAAGCCCATATTGTATCCTGGGATATTTCCCCAAGGTCAAATCCCAATGGGAGGAGACCTCGGGCTTCCTCTAAGATAATCTCCTTTGCCTGATCTGAAGAAACATGCAGTATAACTCTTATCAAGATGTTTATCATTCAAAACTTCAACTGCATCAACATGCTTTGAGCATGTAGTGCTCAACCTATACACCTGTAGAAAGAGCCTCAGAACGTATCCCTGATTCAATACCAAAACATCACCTTTCTCCCTTCTGTGAATCATCTAGGTCATTATCAGGATCTTGGTTATGCTGCAACTGCTGGCCCTGGATTGCCACCTCTTGTGGGGGAATGGTCCTCAATCTTCTGTTCGTAACAATCTCACACGGACTAATCAAAATGACTACATTTCTTCGGAATGTCCTCTAATCATTTGATTTTTACTCAGGCCCACATTTTAAGGTTTTTTTTAGTTTACTGTTGATTGGTCCCTTGTCTCCTTTTATTCCATGTGAAGATATGGTTTTCTCTTGTTATAGAAGAGTTGATGGCCACCTCGAATGGGATCACTTCCTCCTTTTCACACATATATGCTTCTATAAAAGGGGTTTCCTGTAGCAGGACTGTATCTGGCTGGCAGTCCCCTGGAGTTGTATCCTCAATTAGTCTCCTTTGGTCCTCTATAGGGCTATTTAATTCGACCACTTGCCGCTGATCCGTCAGTATCACTAGTTCAGCTGGCCTTCGATCTGCTAACTCTTTTAATGATACATTGGGAGTAACTGCTGTCATTCCATGTGCTTCTGACCGTTTTCTAAGTTCCTTCAGCTCATTATGGTCGTTTTTGATAGAATAGAACATTCTCTCGAACATTAGAATCGTCCAGTCTGAATTTTTATCCAGGTTATCCTGGACCACCATAATAAATCCCTCCATATAAATTAGCTTTGAATGAAACATTGCCTATAGTTGAGTGGTCCTTCAAGGTGTCATTCAGTGCTTCACATAACTTTAGAAAGGTAGCCAAAACAATACATAGAGCCGACATTGTACTAGGGTTATAACCCCTCCAGAGGTATTCAACTCCTGCTCAGCGTTCACATTAGGTGATAACCTCAGTCTTCTCTTCATTCTAGAGCTTGCTGAGAGCTCCTAACTTGATGTGCTTTCCGATGAATCCCTCCTCTCTTGAATTCTTCTTGGCCCCATGGAACATTTTGCTCTCATTTCTAGGACTTTTTTTTTGTCGATCGTAAGGAGGGATCACAACCCTCTGTTGGTAGTTGACTAGATTACAAAACATCAATGGAGATGCCTGGAACAGCTTTTGCACTGGGGTGGATGGGAAGTGTCATCTTAGTGCTGCTGCTAAATTCTCCCCCCTCCGAACCCAGCCTTTTATTGACCAAACAGACTCTATTATAATGCGCCTCTTCCATGTGTACTGAGATCCTAGCAATTTCTTTAATCAGAGAGGCTGCTAGTGCTTCCGGGACCGTAGTTGATGCAATCCTCGTAGGCCCTACTTGACTGTCTTGTCGGTCCGCCACAACATATAGCGACTCCAGGCTAGTTATCTCATGAGAAGCTGGTGCCTTTTTTGCGTATTTATAGTGTGTTCAGCACCTCGCCCTTAATAAAGAGCTCCAGTTGTTCTGTGGCCTCAATGATAAGTAAGTCAGCTATTTCACCCCATTACACCCTCCATTCCCTGATCAGTTGGAGAATCAATTAGAGAGTTTGTTTTCATCAAAAGCTGGCTTTTGCCACATCGCACATTGCCATATTGCTCCTTACTCCTTTTGTAAAAGAAGCGCTGCTTAAAAAATGGTTCAGGAGGCCTCAAAGGTGGCTTGTTAGACTGTATGTTTGGTAGAGTTCTGTTTGTATCATTACCCCAACGTTCTATGGGGTCACTGAGGTCAGCCTTCTTCCCCTCACATGTCAATTTGGGTACCCCTGGTTGTGACGTCATTTCACCAGGTGTTCCTTGACTCTGACTTGAAGTAGCTGTCATATCCAAGTCAGAGTCTAACGCAACTCGCTCATCCCTTTGCACTGCCATGTGGATGGCAATATTTGGCAATACAGGCAAAGAGCAATTCCCACTACAACTTGGGGTGGCAGAAGTGGACCTTTCCACAAACTCACCCCTCATAAACTCGACAGGCGGACTATCACTAGTGGTTATGTGCATTCCTTGCGAAGGTTCATTCCTTGGTTCTTTGAAGCAAAGCATGCCATTTGTAATGTTGGAGGAAGCTTTTTTTTTTTTTTAAGGATTTCCGCTCTCTTTCGATCGTCGGCAGTCAGAGCACAATACTGCATGACATGCTCCGGTTACTAGTGCTGGCGCTATATCTAATACTAGGGCCTTCACTCAGAAGGCACAACTGGACCCTTGTTAGGAGCGGCTTCCACCCCAACTCAATCCTTCGTGCTTGGAGCCGAGATACCTAACTAAACAGCATGAGCAGTCGGGCCCCAAGAAGACAGCCCTGCACAAGGATGCTTTGCTGTGGCAGGGTGCAGCTTGCACTCGCCGCCTCAGAGTCTGGTGTCGGGTGCAGGGCTTCAGCTGTAGGTATATTCACTGTGCTCAACTTGGTTCACAGCGCCCCCTCCTCTCTCCCTCTGTAATCACCTGTCATCAGGCACGACGCGGCACAGCTTCCCAACTTTCCAAAACCACTCTGCTAGATTAGCTAGATTAGTTTTGCTTCGTTTAGCTTCCGGATCTGAAACCGGAGCTATCTTTAGTCACCTCGCCTCCCCTCATGATCCTTCAATTGCTAGAGGAAAGTAAAAAACTAAAAAATCTACGAGCATCAAGCTGCACTGCGTTCTCAAGTGCGTGAGTCAAGTCGTAACCCCAGCAGCAGCCGCTTCTGACATTTCAGGTTTGGAAGCTGAATCTTCCCAGCTAAATAGTATAATTCAAAATGCAGACGTGCTATTCTGCCATCCACGTAGTCCCTGCAAAGGGCGTCCAACGCAAGTTTATGCCTTCCATACCCCACCTAAGTATCCACTCACCAGCGACCAGAAGAAAGACCTAGCAATGTCAAAGGGGCCATTCGTAAAGTAATGTATCCAGCGAGGGAGAACCATCATCTTTACCAATGCTGCTCGTCCCATCACGGATAAAGCAAACCTCTTCCAGAATCCCATAGATTTTTCTATGCCTCCCAGCCGTCTTAGTGTTTTGCTGAAGCGAGGTCCATGCCTCCTGGCAGATATTTCCCCTCAAATATCAGAAGGTGCCCATGGCCCATTTCAATTCGAGTGCAGGCAAGTGCGCTTTGCCTCTGCCACCAGGCCCACCATCGGGGGAAAAAGCATGATTTACTGTGGCTTATGGCTATTCCTGAGAGCACAGAGAAATGATCAAGTATGTATGGCAGATTACTCTCTCGATTCTAGACATACAGCGGCATGTAGTCTGCTTAAAGGGAAATGACATGCCGGGCCCCATCCACTGTCGCTCCCACCTCCCCAAATTTCTATCTAAGGAACTCTGCAAGTGGTTCTAGAGCTAGAATGAATAGCATGGGCGATAGAGGGCATCCCTACTCTGTGCCCATTTTTAGGTCCCATTGTTCCGAAATACATTTACCCATCCGCCCCCCTGGCTGTAGGTGCTGTATAGATCAGTTTCACCCATCTCAGGAACCCTCCCCCACCCCATAGTACAGCCATTTACAGTATACGGAGTCAAGTGCTTTAACTGTGTCCAGAGAGACCACAACGCAGAGACTCTTCGACAACATGGTCCTATTAATGACAGAGTGTAATTGTCCCAAATTCAATGAGGTACTCCTGCCTGAGAAGAATCCTGTCTGATCCGAATGAATAAGGGCTGCAATCACTTGCCTCAGTCATCCCGCCAGGAGAACAGTAAGAATTTTACACATTCTGATTCACCATGGAGCCTGTAAGGCTCACAACTCTATTGGCACCAGATGGCAAAGACAACATTGCGGCCCTCCGTTGTTCTTCCGTCAATGGGGCATCTAAAAATCTGCCTGCTCCTGCTTCAATCGAGGCCACTTAATCTGGGAAAGTGCATGCTCAATCTCTTCGCCTTAGACTTTCCTACCCTCCCCATATAATGCCATGTAATATTTCTGAAAAATTCCATTAATCTCCCATTCGGACCATCATATCTCCCAACACTCATCGGCGATTGAGCTTATCATAGTGTACGTCACTTTGCTGCGACATAGCCATCCTAACATCGTACCCGTCTTGTCCGCTGCTCATATAATCGCTGTGTATACAGAAAAAACTTGTTTACCCAGCCTCTCTGCCAAAGGGTTGCAAGTTCCCTCTCCATATCCCCGTTCCTTATCAGTGAGTTTTCCTTTAGTTCTATATCAGCCTCGGTTTTGGACAAGTCCTCCAGCAAGGATTTTCGGACTCCCCTCCTGCCTTGCTGATCGCCTCCCTGGTCATTACCACATTAAATGTTTCCCACAAAATATCTGCACCCTCAATGCTACCAGTGTTCACTTAAAAAAATGTAGCCATTTTATCTGCCATATGGTCCCTAAATTGCCCGTTCGCCAATGCTTCCACCCTTAGGCTCCATGTTGGAAAAGTGGGCAGGCCATTGTCTATCTTCTAGGTGGCGCGTAATGGAGCATGGTCAGGCAGCGTCCTGCCCATGTAAATTGTGTTAATAAACTCACCCACGTACTCCAACCTCGTGAATAAGCAATCGATAGGAGTATGAACCTTGTGCAGACTTGAAGAGTATGAATAGGCCCTGCGGTCCTCATTCATCCACCAGCTCCAACTCGGCCAATAATTTCCCAAGGACTCTTGCTGGCAGTGCCATATATATATCTATATATATCTATATATCATTTTTTTTTAAAACACATGCTGTTGTAAAACTGCAAAAAACCTCACATGCTGCATGAATACAAAAAAGTCCCAAGCACACACAACCTGCTACTTCAAAACATTATCTTTAATTCACATAGGTACAGTGCATCATAACATAAATGAACATGCAAACATGTTCATCTGAATGGCGACCAAATGGTAAAAACACACTCACCCGAAAGGGTGGAAAAGCCACGCGTTCCGCCTGAATGCCCAGGCTTCTTCAAGCTAGTAAAATCCAATCGTGCCGAATGCACCAACAAGTGTAAAAAGGCATGGCTAAAGCGGTTTACTCCTCCCACCATCACGTGCACAATAGTCATGTGATCGCAATGATGAAGGCAATTGTGCCGGCAAAATAGCCTCCATATTGGAAAGGCTATAAGTGCCAATGTTAACAAGGAAAATACAGAGTAAAATACTTGTTTAAGACATAAATGTGTCTATTAATTTGCACTTGCATGATGGGGCCATAAGGTTTAAATTACTCCGCCATGGCACCTTAAAAAAACAATTTTATAACAATTAATTTGGTGCATGTAAAACTTCACAAGTGTGACCCAATTTGGATGATTATGGCCACGCGCTGTTAACCAATGACAGAACGTGGTCATGTGCCCCTTAGGGATATGTGTTACAAGCCTGTACATATATACATCTGATCTGTCTAGCCTCGGTCCAGCGTGCAGTTGAAATCCCTGCCCCAGATCCACATGACATCTTGGTAAGGGGTAAACTGTGAATATAAGGAGCGGAAAAAACAAGTAACAGCATGATTAGGTGCGTAAGTATTGATGATGCACACTTCTGGACAAAGGCCATCCCACCTTCATTCTTGCGTGCTTCCCATAGTTTAAAAGGCAGTGAGATTGCCACCCTTAGTAGGTCCCCCCTACCATGTGTAGAGTAGGTAGCTCTGTATCCAACTCCATCCCACCCCAGAACAGTAGTCTGCTTTCCAGCTGTAAGATGCTTCTCCTGCAATAATGCTATCCCCATGTGCTTCCTGCGTTGATACAAACCCACTCATGCACTTAATGTAGCTGTTCAGCCCAGTATATTCCAGGAAACCACATTCAGTTTGTTAGCCATGTACCCACTCTTTTGGCAGCTCCCCATCTCATCCCAGGTGTCCCACCCACCATTCACAATACCTGGACAGCAATCCTGGCAGCAGTAAAAGAACATCATACTACATTCTGTCCCACTCCTACGCATCCTGTGTCTACACGCCATCCCAGGTTCTCCCCGTCCCCTTGCCCCATTCCCATACCTAAAGATTCCCTCCGTGATTCCAAAACACCAAGGCAGCAGTGTGTCAGCAAGTAACAAAACCACAACAGTAGAACTAACCATTCAAAAATATAGCTCAATAATACCATGCCACTCAAGCCTACCTGCTCTTCCATCCCCACCCTCGAGTATTGTTTGGCAGCGGCTACCGAGAGAAAGGCAATCCCAAATTGTAACATAACCAGAGGGTAACCAAACCAGGAGTACAACAACCAAAGTAACATCAACCAGTTTTTGCCACCTACACGAGCCCCCGACCTCATCAGTTAAATTATTGTCCCATGTAGTAGCTTTCTTTATGTCCCTTCTACAATCCCAGGTACCATACAGGACAGCCTTGGCCAATATCCCATTCAGCGGTTATTATCCCTCTTATCGCTCGCTACCATTTTGTTGGTATCTGTAAAGACTGGAGGGGGGTGTCTGTACCTCGGCCCTCTATATGGTAGAGGAGAGGCACAGAGGACCCCGGACAAGATTCTCTATTATTGGTACATGGTTGAGCAATCAAGGCCTAGCTTCTCAGGAGGTGATGCAGGCTGGTTCTTAAGAACAGTGTAGTCTCCAAGCACCCACAAAGGAATGTCCACACACTGTATTACTGAAAACAGTCTTTATATAATTAATATTCAAAGGTATGTACACTATCACAATAACGCACTTTGTACTCAGAAATCCACAATGGTAAAAATATACAATTCTAAAGTGGTACTACCAATATCAGATCTCATTAAAGTGCATCAACTATACTGTGTCACACAGATCAATAACAAGGAAACCAGCAATAGAGATAGAAGGGAAAGCAAGATGGTTGAAACAATAGGCAGAATACTGGGTCAGTTACCTAAACATAGTTCTGTGTGGAGATCCCCCCACCTGGGTAACCTGTAAAATAAAGATATAGCACAAGCCCAGTTCATATATTGATTAATAGTCTTATTTCCTCCCTTAATGTTTTTACCCCTCAATGTACCTGGTGGAGCAGAGTTCTTCGAAGAAGTGTCAATGGATCCTTCTTGAGTGACCCCCTTTCAAGCAGAGTCACGGATCGTCGAGAGGCGTCGAAGAAAGGGAACTTGGCGTTGATAAGAAGTTCGAGGGTCCGAGACCACTGCGTCGATCCAGGCGGTGCTCGTCGGCGACGTCCTGCGAGGATGAGGTGTGCGGGGCACCTCGGCGTGTTTGATAGTTCTGGACCGCAAAGAGTTTCAGAAGAACTGTGGCCCAGCAAGGGCGTCGAGTCGTCGAAGTCTTTGTGGCCTTCAGGTGGCGGGAAACCCATTGGCGGATTCTCCTCGGCGCGTCGGCGGCCTTGACTTTCTCAGGCAGGATAAAGTGGTCGTCGGTGCGGACAAGGGAGTCCTTCGATTCAAATGTTCTTAGGCAAAGGAGCGGGTGGCTCCGGTCGTCGGCGGCACGGCATCAATCGGTCCCCGCGTCCGGGCAACACACCTTCGACGGGCCTCCAGCGGTTACACAAACCTGCGAACCCTAATCGATGGCAATGGCCTTCGTCGGTGATGTACGGGTGCTTCACTTCGATCTCCTCGGCGGTCCCATCTCCGGTCGGAAGCCTTTCAAGGGTCTGACTTCCAGGGAGCTTCGGTGAAGGTTAGCGGTGCTCGATGGTCCCTCTGAGCATGGGAAGAGTGCGCCTTACCAGGTCCTCCCTCAGTCTTCGACGAGTTTGGCAGCTTATAGATCGGGTTGAAGCAAATGCAACAGTAAGTCTTCTTCCAGCTGGGCGTCGAGGATCAGCAGTTCCAGTTACTCTTCAAGTATAGACACAGCTTCTGAACAATTTCCAGTGGTGAGAGGTCCCCAGATATGCTATCCTGTCTCTCATCCACACTGCTGGGTCACACTCAGCAGCCAATCATACAGAATGGCATTCATGCAGTCATTCAGCCAATCAGGCACACAGTGCATTCAGGCCATCCTCCTCCCTCTCAGATACTCACAACAAGGAATGTGGATTGGGACAAGTACCCAGCCATTCAACACTACACACTGCATTCAGGCCAGTTTCTGGCAGGGCTGTCTCACTCTTTGTCTCTCATATCAGAAACCAGACAGCCACAACAAGAAGTGCATATTGGTCACACACTCCATTCACCCAGGTCCCACCCACAGGGTGTACCCACAACATACAGTCACTGGGAAGGCCCCAGCCAGTCTGGACTGGACTTCACAACAACACCATACATGGAACTTCCACCCAACAGTCAGTCAGGGGTAAGGGACAGAGTCAGGGCTTCCCAGGACTTTGGGAAAACAAGGTAACAGGCAATAGAAAGCAAGAGGCCACAGGGGCCATCTTGTTTTCCATCAGGAATCAACGGATTCCAATGGCAGGACCTGGGTATCCCAAAATGGAGGATACTCAGAGCACCTGTCAAATTCAGCATGGACCTGCCACCAGCCCATACCCTGCTCTGTGGGCCACCCACAGGTACCCAAAAACATACACTAGAGGCACAGGGTTGTACCCCCACCCATGGGTGCCATAAGGGTATCCCATGGGTCTGTACACCAAACCAAAAACGGGAAGAGCTGCACTGCCAGGAGTCCCACATGGACTCCTGGGTAGATAATAATACAGAACACAATGAAAAAGGACTACAGGACAAGGACAGGGAGGCCCTGCGCCTTGAAACATTTGTGTATAGGCGCGTTATAAATGCCATATCATATCATATATCATATCATAGCAAGTATGACAACATAGATTGTGAGAATCTTATAATAAAGATAGAAGAAATACCAGCAGAAATAGAGCACAAAGTGTAGAAGGCAAGATATTAAGAAATAAATATGGAGACCAAATTAAAATCATATGAAGAAGAGATCAAGCAAAAAAACGACACAAGTTTGCCAGAGACAAGCAGGATTATGAGAGTCTGATGCTTCAACAAGTGAAAATGAGTAAAAAGGATTAAAATTAAATTGTTTAGATGAAATGCGTCTGCTTTGCAGAGACAACAGAACAAGCAAAACAATAAGAGGAAGAGAAAAAAGGAGTACTGAGAGGGGGAGCAAGAAAAAAACCAGAAGAGGTAAAAGAGGGCAGAATCGAAGTCACCAAAAGCTCAGAACGATCATTGCGTTATGGGAGACGGATCAACAAAAAATAGGAGAAGGATCACAGACCAAGATCATCAACTTAACCAATCAAAAGCTTACAAGAGAGCAAGAATGCTCTCTTTTCAGGTCTGAATTTCTGCCCCACGTTCAAATTTAATTGCGTGCAAATCTGCATTGACTTCTTCCATTTTATGTTTTTTGGTAACGGAAGGGATAGCCCCTACTGTGGAAGGCTGAGAGGGCTGTTGTACAAATAGAGAACAAAAGGAGTGCTCCAACCACAGGTAAATTTCTAAACACTAGCTTTGTGGTGTCTAAATAATTCTATTCAAGTTATTTTCAAATTGAGGCTTCAAATAGTAAACCTAGTATCTTCATGAATACACAATTGTATCCCTATTATGGCAAAATAAGGCACAAATCCCCTATTCATATACAAATATTTATTTTGTTCAAATTATTTTTTGTCTGTATTGTTAATTCGTACACAATCAGAGTATTTGTCCGAAAAAAGAAGAAGAAATCTCATAACAAGCATTGAAACTAAATCACAAAGAAAAAAAGGCAAAAGCATAACCTATATAATGGTTATCTAAGAAACACATGTTTTGGTGGGTTAGTCTCATTTGTGTGATACAGTTTTCATTGTACAGCAACAAAGTAAAACATGTAAAAGAGAAAAGAGTAGCAGAAAGTTGACACTGTATGGCAAAGATTATTTAGCATTTGCACATCGTATTTCAAAAGTTAGCACTGTGTGGCAAAGATTGTTAAGCATTTGCCCATCATGATTCAAGAGGTAAGGGCACCGAATATTAGGTCCCTGAATATAAACTCAGGTTGTTAAATGACCTGATTTCCCTCTAACGGCCTGTAGAGCAAATTGAACTGTATTTGGTCTAGGCAGGATCAAATTAGTTGATCCCTGAGTGCAACTTGTTGTTCTGAACTTGAGTCGGGTAGAATTTAAGAGAAAAAGAAAAGAAGAAAAAGGACCAGCTGGTGCGTCTGATCTCAGATGTAGCAAGGCCCACTCTACCTAGCTATACTCTGAGAACTGTGAAGATCAAACCAGGGTAGCTGTTGAATTTTAGGAACAGAGGCCCAAAACCATCGGTCTACGCCAGGGGGAGAAGCCCCCTATCTGGTTGTAAAAGGTACCAAATTGCACAATAAGTGCTTAGTCTTGTGGCGTTTCGGCTTGTTGTTAGAATGCCTTCATCTGGGCCTCCGGATTGGGGATCTCTGTGAAATCAAAAAACAAAGGGAAGGGGGGGGGGTTTGTGTTAGATATTGGAAAAGTCTCAAGTGCAATTAAAAATTATAAAACCTTTAAGAGGTGGGGGTTTATTTTGGGGGTATAAGCATGGCTGCCTATTGTATAAACATAATAAAAGATACTTTTGAGGTAACTTAAACCATGTCGGCCATGGTCTAATATAGATGATAAAAGGAGCTGCGTAAAGGCCAACCTGTAGGGAAGACTCCACTAGGCAAAGCTGCAAAGGGGTGGTGTCCTGTATTCATTAGTAGTAATACAATTGGAAGTTGGAGCCTGCTCATATGCTGGCAATATTCCTTCGGTAGCCGACAGGTCTGGAGCAGAATGCTCAAGGGGTCACCATGGGTGGGGTGAACCTATAGTGGATGGATGGAACAGTTCAGGTGGAGCGTAGTCAGTAAGTGTCTGTCACTAGTAAAACACTGTTCTATTCATTTAAGAGGTATGAAAAAGAAGTAAGGCTGTACCTGTGTGTCATATATCTGGACGCTTGAAATCTTAATGAGTGAGGTATGGTGAATGCTTCATCCACTCTAAACTCGATCGTCCTCTGTTGCCCTGTACTTAATACGCGCAAGGAAAGGGCTGTAAGATAAAGAGAGCATCAGCGGCGCTGACGTGCAAAGTTTAGTGTGGAAAACGACTGGGTAGACGGGCGGATTGGATCTATCCTGAAGCTAAAATCGAATGTTTACCTGGAGTAGGGTCCCTCGGCGTCCCTTCAGCTGTGTGCTTGGTCTGCTGAATGTCAGACCGCTGTAGTCTCCGGCACCCGCAAGGGAGCTGTGTCCGGAAATGGTGCTGGGCGCGTGCGTGGGTGTATAGTGAAAAAGGCCTCGCGCGTGGTATAAACAGGTACGTTCCATTGCCATGGCAACATATCGCATCAGCGATTGTTGGGCGGAATACAATGAAATGCAGGCTAAGTGAATCCGCTGATACTACGGGACCTTACTACGGATTTCCGTCAAACAAGGGTGGAAGACCAATATGTTCAAGGTGGCAAGGTTGCCTGTTCTGGTGGTCACTGCAAACTGAGCCCTGGGGCTCAAAATGTAGATAGATGGCAGGCGGATGTCCATCGATCACGGTGGGGGAGACTGCGTTTGTAATGGGGAAAAACAAGGTGCCTGCCAGCGTGCCTTGCCAATGGTAGCCCTAACCATGAAAGCGAGAAAACACACCTTGGCCTTCTCTCGCGCTCCCATAGAGTTAAGGGTCAAGCCATTGATAGTATCTCTGGCTTGGTGGGTATTTGATGGCCCTAATCTGTTAGAAGGGGGAGGTGGTCCTGTTAGTGGTAACATGGGGAGCACTGTGAACAATGCTCAGTCCCATGTCACCCTGGCCTCATTCAGGCCATGGGTGATTGACTGAAGTCTGAAAATCCACCGTGCTTCCTTGTGTTTAAGGGCATTTTTGATGTTGGTGTTCCCCTCTACTTTGTCTATGACCCGCCAAGTGAAGTCATCGGGACCATGTCGGTGTTCAAGAAAATGCGGGACCATTGGGGCATTGTGGCTTTTACAGCGAATTTGTGAGCGGTACTCACTGATTCTTTTGTTAACAGGTCTTTGAGTTTGGCCTACGTACCTTAGGCCAAGGGACATTCGATTAGGTAAATTGCATTGTTGGTTTTGCAATTTGAAAAGTGTCTGAGAACCGAGTCCTTTGGGCCAATTTTAAATGTTTTTATCTTTTTAGTTTACATGCTACACATTGGCTGCATGGGTGGTGGCCCGAGAGGTCCCTAAGGTTTCACAATGTCGTACGTGTGGTTTTCTTTAGTCGGGCATGGGTAAGGTGTTCTTTGAGATTTCTGGCCTGTTTAAGTGCCATCCTCGGTAGTGCTTCGTTGGGCAAACTCAACTGTATTAATGTCCAGAATTTTTTATTATTTGTTGTACTTTTGTAGTGTTCTGGCCAAAGGTGGTAACACATGTCATTCTTTCATTGTCCTCGGTCCTGTTTCTAGGGGTGAGTAAAGCATCTCTTGGAGTGTACAGTGCTCTTTTGTTCGTATTTCTTACCAATTTCTTGGGATATCCTCTTGCCCTTAGTCTTTGTTCAAGCTGTGCTGCATGTTCTTTGTATTTTCCTGTGTCCGTACAGTTTCGACGTACCCTAAGGAACTGGCCGTAGGGCAGGTTGTTCCGTAAGTTCCTGTGATGGTTGCTGCTGTAGTGCAATAGAGTGTTTCGATCAGTCTCCTTCCTGAATAAGTTGCAGGACAGTCTGTCATTGTTTACTTCGATTTTTAGATCCGGGAAGTTTATGCTTTCTGTGCTGCTATTCAAGGTGAATTGGATTTCCACCATTTGAAGGTTCAACCATTCGCGGAAGTCATTAAGTGTATTAATCTCCCCATGCCAAATGAAGATGATGTCATCTATATACCTGAACCAGTCGGAGATCTGGCTCACGTATGGATTCTGTTGTGTAAATACATATTGTTCTTCAAAATTAGCCATAAAAATGACCGCAAGGCTGGGGCAAATGCAGCTCCCATGGCCGTCCCGTTTGTCTGTATGAAAGTCATCATTGAATGTGAAGTAGTTTTTTGTGAGAGCTAGGTCTAGGAGTTTGATAATGAAATTCACTGGCACCCTTTGATCTGTTAAGTGATGGGTAAGGTGGTTCCTTATGCATTCAATTGCTGCTTCCTTTGGAATGCTAGAATAGAGCAGAAAAAAAATGTACATATACCACTAGCTACCCACCTCTAACACACCGAAAGGTGGCTACTTGTCAGAAATGTACCTCACAGTAGGAATTTCATAGGATTATATCTCCCACCATAGACAAAGAAATGTGTTTAGCATATTTTAATTATTATATCAAACAACATGGTAAAACAACATAAAAAACCTATTTCCAGCGTTCATTATTTGTAGAAACACAAATGGGCGGAAGAAGCAGACACCAAAACATTTGCAATGTACAGTTTGTGTGATGTAAGTAATGGTGTATTTTGATCGCATTTTCAATTATACAACAACATGGTATAATAGCGTCAACATTTGAATATGTTTCTAGGGAGAAGGACAACACTGTTGCAGTTTAAAGCTCGTCAGTAAAGTCCAACGCCCCGTCTTCAGGACGCGATAGGTTAAAGAAACACGTTACACTGGCAACATGGCGCCTATGTGTCAGTGTGGTGACCTAAAAAGATAGATAAAAATTGTTTTACTCAAACATGATAAAAACGGTGATGGTGGTGTTTGTGTGCATACAAAACAAGTAGCCAGGTTGCTAACCTTAAAAGTGATTTCTTTTGGTGTAATGGGCAAAGCGATTGCATGAATCAATTTAATTGAGGCGGCAGACCAGTCCGTTTTAAGAAGTCAAGCTGTAAATCAATACGTACATTTATTTAGATTTTTGTTGAAACAAGTAACATATTGAACCAACAATAGTTACATTTTGATGTATGAATCAATCATATTTACCACTTTATGTGTAAGGCAGGGATTTTTGTTTCAAGTCCTGCAGAGAAATTTCAGTGGTGCACCGAGTTTCTATGGTATTCCGGATACTACATGTCCCATAATGCATCATGGAATCTAAATAAATGCGAAAAGCCTTTCAATTTCACAGGTTTCACCTGATTTACGTTTCTTTCAAGCATTTAAGTGGCAGGGAGTAACAC
The DNA here is from genome assembly GCF_040938575.1 of Ambystoma mexicanum. Taxonomy (NCBI): domain Eukaryota; kingdom Metazoa; phylum Chordata; class Amphibia; order Caudata; family Ambystomatidae; genus Ambystoma; species Ambystoma mexicanum. The sequence continues at coordinate 1,423,044,297 of NC_090935.1, forward strand.
TTACTTGGCCATAATGATCCCCAAGGCTGTCTTGCATTGTTATATATTGGGTTAGATATTTTAAACCGCTCGCGTGTCAGTGAATGGCTCTGTGTGGGAGACAAAGGCACCAGAGAGTACAATTAGACTCTCTGTACGTTTTTGAGCAACAATCAAGTGTGGCATGGATTTCAAAGCAGGCTTACCTGTCGTGTGTGTATTCGCCTTCACAGAATCGCTTTACCCCGTGGCTTTTTCCTTGGTTGAATGCTGGTGTAAGCCAAATGTCATTCGTTGACATCGAAAGAGGACTGCCAAGTCCAGTCCATTCGTGTGTGTAGTAGAGGAAGGACTTTCCTCAGTATTAGAAACGGGTTGGCCATTTTTGAGTGTATATGGATCCTATGAAGGTATACTTAACACTGCAGTAAATAATGATCTGCTTGCTAGTTCTCAGTAAGGGGGTGTGCATAGTGTGTCAAATATATTTTTTCTTATAGGTCAAATTTGTGCACACAGTGGTTATGCATTATGTGACAATTTTAGACAAGGCATCACCCTCCAGCAGACATGGTAGACATAAATGGCAATGGGATCATATTTCATTAACCCCCCACTGATTGTCTGAGCTATTAGTGGATAAACAGACTCCACTCTACGGCAATATTTAGACCGGACTGGACTGTATTGAGAGTATAAATCCATTTCTGCTCCATTTTTTTAAGGAACAGATCCCTATTCCCTCCCAGTGGGTGAGCTTTAGATGTCTCAATAACCCATGCTAGAATAGAGTGCTGAAATATCCATCATCACCAGAATGTCTGTGGTATTGTTGAACACAAGGTTCTCAAATTTGTTGATGGTGGACATAGTGTCCTTCAAGTATGTCCTTGTGGTCTGACTCAATGGCTTCAAGAAATGGTCTATAAATTTACAAATAGGTTCCAAGATGGATCCGCATCCAGAGACAATTGGTCCTCCTGGGGGATTAGTCATATTTTTGTGGATTTCGGGGAGGGTATAAAAAGCTGAAATTCTGCCCTCCTAGATGTTAAGATATTTTTCTTCTTTATGAGTGATCCATCCTTTCTCTAGTGCACATCTGGTTATCTCTTGGGTATTGTTTTTGATTTCCTCTGTGGGATCTTTCTTGATTATTTTGTAGTTAGTCATATCATTAAGTAATGCTGTCACCATCAGTTTGTATTGATGTGTACTCTGAACAACAATGCCCCCTCCTTTGTCGGCACTCTTAATGATGATCTCCATGTTGTTTTCTAAATCTTTGAGTGCCCTTCTTTCGGCATTAGACAGATTATGTCGTATTGGTTTCGAGTTCTTTTGGAGTTTGTTAACTTCATTGCGAATGCATTTCTCAAATGTGATTACCGAATCTGGTTTATCGTTATCATTGGGGTTGAAAGAGGATTTGGGATGAAGTCCAGTATCTTCTGTAGGATCCTCATAATCCGAGTCCTGGAAAAATATCTTTAGACGTATAGACGTAAAGACATTTTGTAGTTCCTTGTCCAAAGTAAACCAATCGGTGGGATTGGTTGAGACATAAGACAATCCTTTTGAAAGTACAAAAATGTCCGTCTGGGTAAGTGTGGTGTCTGATAAATTGAACACTGGTACTTCCTCTGTAGATGTTGTAAGGTCTATCGGCGATTGCGTCGTTGTCTTCTGTTGGGCCTCCATGGTGGATACTGATACATGGGCATAGGAGGGGGGCCCCAATACGGACCTTGGGGGCCCCCCTTGGCCTAAAAAAGGTGGTGGTCTAGCGAAAGGAGGAAAAGGAATGTTCCTACTGGGCGATTGTTGGCCATATGAGTTGTTAGGATCGCCCTGGCTCGAGCCCGAGCCTGAGCAAGAAGTGTCCGAAAAGGAGACCCACTTCTTTTTTTGTTTGAATGCTGCCGTCTGGTTTTGTATTCTTTCTTTCTCTTTGTTTTCCTTGTATTCTGGGCATAGATACGGATATACAATTTCTAATTTAAAGTTTTTTATATCTTTGGCCAGTTTTTTGTGTTTTCTCTCTAGCGTTGCTGTCATAAATGTATCCATAGTGGTGTTTATTTCCTTTAGTTTTTCTCTGGCATTGTCTAAACTGGTTTTGGACAGGAATTTTTCTTCCTCCTTTTTCAATTCACCTTGAATTTTGGTATGGATTCTTCTTGCAGTAGTAATCATGAGGGCCATCAAGTCCCTGCTGCATTTTGTGGAGATTTTGCTGAAATCCAGCATGTATTCCTGATTATCCAGGAATAGAGCTGGTTCATTCCTAACTAGTAGACCCAAAGGTACCAGGCTAGCTTTTAAATATTCACATAAAAATGCCTGTGTACTTCCGTACGGAAGCATTTTTTCTTTAGTTTTAATAGTTCCTCACCCGATGTAGTTGTTGCAATCAGTTCATTAGCTCCTTGCATGTTGAACATGGATGGTCCAAGAATAATATTGTTAATCTGGTCTTCTGAAAAGCTCAGCGTGTGTTCCATCATGAAAATGTGAAGGTTTGGGAAAAGATCCCAAACCATCGAATGTCCCTGTGGCCTAAGGTACGTAGGCCAAATTCAAAGACCTGTTAACAAAAGAATCAGTGAGCACCGCTCACGAATTCGCTGTAAAAGCCACAATGGTCCCGTATTTTCTTGAACACCGACATGGTCCCTATGACTTCACTTGGTGGGTCATAGACAAAGTAGAGGGGAACACCAACATCAAAAATGCCCTTAAACACAAGGAAGCATGGTGGATTTTCAGACTTCAGTCAATCACCCATGGCCTGAATGCGGCCAGGGTGACATGGGACTGAGCATTGTTCACAGTGCTCCCCATGTTACCACTAACAGGACTACCTCCCCCTTCTAACAGATTAGTCCGTAGTAAGGTCCCGTAGTATCAGCTTGTTTATTCCACGCACGCGCGAGGCCTTTTTCACTATGCACCCGCGCATGCGCCCTGCACCATTTCCGGACACAGCTCCCTTGCGGGTGCCGGAGACTACAGCGGTCTGACATTCAGCAGACCAAGCACACAGCTGAAGGGACGCAGGGGGGAACCCTACTCCAGGTAAACATTCGATTTTAGCTCCAAGCTAGACCCAATCCGCCCGTCTACCCAGTCGTTTTCCACACTATACTTTGCACGTCAGCGCCGCTGATGCTCTCTTTATCTTACAGCCCTGTCCTTGCGCGTATTAAGTACACGGCAACAGAGGACGATCGAGTTTAGAGTGGATGAAGCATTCACCATACCTCAATCATTAAGATTTCAAGCGTCCAGATATATGACACACAGGTACAGCCTTACTTCTTTTTCATACCTCTTAAATGAATAGAACAGTGTTTTACTAGTGACAGACACTTACTGACTACGCTCCACCTGAACTGTTCCATCCATCCACTACAGGTTCACCTCACCCATGGTGACTCCTTGAGCATTCTGCTCCAGACCTGTCGGCTACCGAATGAATATTGCCAGCAGATGAGCAGGACCCAACTTCCAATTGTATTACTACTAATGAATACAGGACACCACCCCTTTGCAGCTTTGCCTAGTGGCGTCTTCCCTACAGGTTGGCCTTTGCGCAGCCCCTTTTATCATCTATATTAGACCATGGCTGACATGGTTTAAGTTACCTCGCAAGTATCTTTTATTATGTTTATACAATAGGCAGCCATGCTTATACCCCCAAAATAAACCGCCCACCTCTTAAAGGTTTTATAATTTTTAATTGCACTTGAGACTTTTCCAATATCTAACACAAACCCCCCCCCTTCACTTTGTTTTTTGATTTCACAGAGATCCCCAATCCGGAGGTCCAGATGAAGGCGTTCTAACAACAAGCCGAAACGCCACAGGACTAAGCACTTATTGTGCAATTTGGTACCTTTTACAACTAGATAGGGGGCTTCTCCCCCTGATGTAGACCGATGGTTTTGGTCCTCTGTTCCTAAAATTCAACAGCTACCCTGGTTTGATCTTCACAGTTCTCAGAGTATAGCTAAGTAGAGTGGGCCTTGCTACATCTGAGTTCAGACGCACCAGCTGGTCCTTTTTCTTCTTTTCTTTTTCTCTTAAATTCTACCCGACTCAAGTTCAGAATAACAAGTTGCACTCAGGGATCAACTAATTTGATCCTGCCTAGACCAAATACAGTTCAATTTGCTCTACAGGCCGTTAGAGGGAAATCGGGTCATTTAACAACCTGAGTCTATATTCAGGGACCTAATATTCGGTGCCCTTCCCTCTTGAATCATGATGGGCAAATGCTTAACAATCTTTGCCACACAGTGCTAACTTTTGAAATACGATGTGCAAATGCTAAATAATCTTTGCCATACAGTGTCAACTTTCTGCTACTCTTTTCTCTTTTACATGTTTTACTTTGTTGCTGTACAATGAAAACTGTATCACACAAATGAGACTAACCCACCAAAACACGTGTTTCTTAGATAACCATTATATAGGTTATGCTTTTGCCTTTTTTTCTTTGTGATTTAGTTTCAATGCTTGTTTTGAGATTTCTTCTTTTTTCGGACAAATACTCTGTGTACGAATTAACAATACAGCCAAAAAATAATTTGAACAAAATAAATATATGAATAGGGGATTTGTGCCTTATTGTGCCATAATAGGGGATACAATTGTGTATTCATGAAGATACTAGGTTTACTATTTGAAGCCTCAATTTGAAAATAACTTGAATAGAATTATTTAGACACCACAAAGCTAGTGTTTGTTCTCTATTCTTCCATTTTATGTGCAGAATTTGTCTGAAAAGCGTTTTGCCTTAATAATCCTTATTCTAAAAAGATGATACCGGCACAACTTGGCAGGACTGACATCGCTATATCCGATGTGGATACCCTTACCAGCCTAATACATTTAGAGAATGAATTAGAACCTGATAAAATGAGTGCATACCCCTTGTTTGGGAAGAGTTGCTGATAAGCACAGATTGGTGGTAAATGTAACTGTGTCTAAATTCAATCCCATGGCACCTCCAGGAGGTCTCATTGATGTATTTCACAGCCTGGTCATCAACGATTTAAAAAACAACATAAAAGAAAGCAATTTCAGCATAACTATTTGAATGCTAAACAGAGAATGGCATTACAAGAATTGAAAGATCTTTCGTCATGCATCATTAAACCCTCAGATAAGGGCAGACATATGGTACTTATGAATAGAAGGGACTACATATGTGAAGCTAATAGACACTTGCAGGATGCCACTGGTTATGGTTTACTACCTCATAATCCCATTAGTGATATGGAAATACTTTTGCAGGAGTTCTTGAACAATTGGAAAATTGAAGGTTTGTTGGATGAGGAAATGTGTACTTTTTTGTTTAAAATAAACTTGGTAACACCCATGATGTACTTTCTAAGTGGGTGAAAAAAACTCCAGGGCGGCCAATCGTGACATTGGTAGACTCACTGTTAGAAAATATGTCTGAACTAACTGATGAAGTATCATTACCTTTTGCTACTACCCTTCCCTCCTATGTACGTGACACCACAGATTTTTGAAGTAAAATCAATAAAATTCCTTCGGGAGATGATTACATGCTAGCCACTATGGTACGTGGTATCTTTGTATACTTCGATCAGACGCAGTACAGGTCTGAAAGCATTCCAGTTCTTTTTCAATACCAGATCCTTAAATGTGCTTAAGCATACGCAAATGATTATTGGCGTGATTGAACTATGCCTCACAAATAAGGTTTTTGTATTTGATGGTAAGTATTATAGACAATTGCAGGGTATTGCTATGGGTTCAACATTTGACCCTTTGTATGCAAACTTGACTATGGACTTGAACAATTTCTGGTCTGGTCTGAGGAGAAGCTGCAGTTCGTGGGTATTCTCAATGACATTACATTGAACCTCAAATTCACAGAGTCGCACAGTCACAAAGAAGTGATATTTTTGGATGTTCTAGTTAAACGACGTCAAGGGAAGAAGATTGAGACTGATCTGTACAGAAAACCAACAGGATCCAACGTGCCCTCACATGCTTCTAGTAGTCACCCTAAAAGACTCATTTGGAGCATTTCCTATGGTACATTTTTAAGACTGTGTAGAAATTGCTCCACCATGGCCTTTTTCGACAAGCAAATTTACTGCGAGAGGCGTTTTAGATCAGGCATATCCTAAAAAAGTGATTGAGTGAGCTTATCTCAAGGTTCGAGGTTTGAAGAGAGAAGAACTTCTTTTTACGAACAACATCATCACAGCCAGGGACAGTAAATCTGATGAATCACGTTTCATTATTACTTTTGATGGTAGTTCCAAAAGTAGTTGGTAACATTATGGGTTCGCATTGGTACGTGCTAAGACTTGAACAAAAATCTGATGAAGGTCCTGCCTAGAAATCACAGTATAACATACAGGCAGTCAACCTCGTGTAAAGATCTACTGGTGTCCAGTTTCTTACAGAAAGATTGGTCACAATCTGGGGCACAATGGATTGGAGTTTCCCAGTAGGGTCTTCCATAAATGTACGAAATGTAAAGTCTGTCAATTTGCCCTGAACTGTGCCAAAGTGGAACATCCAGTGTTAAAATATCAAATTAACATCAAGGAAAATCTTAGTTGCAACACTGGGTTTGTAGTGTATGCACTAATGCGTACTTGTAAAAAATGAAATGTGGGAAGCACAGTGGGCAAATTGAAGTTACGTATATTGCAACACTTCAAAGAAGGTAGCAGGCGTTCCTCTCCAGAAAGAACATGGCATGGTAACCTGTTCTGAGATGCGAGTTTGCAGCACAGCTTTTTGCTCACTGTACCTTTCACAGATGGGAAATATCCATTTGCATATCAGTCTTTGTCCCGCCCACATGGGCAGTCCAGCACCAAAATGCTATGGCAATTCCTCTCTGAACAAGAGTACCAAAAGCAACCCCATACACGTGTTTCAGCCTTGTTGGGCCTCATCAGTGAGGTGAAGCTTTGTCTCTCTGAGCACAGTGAGCAGGGAGTCCACGTCTGGTTGCCCCCAGGTAACTCAGGGTGACCAACCCCAAGTTCCTTGCAAACATTTCAAAGAAGGTAGCAGGCGCTCCTCTCCAGAAAGAACATGGCATGATAACCTGTTCTGAGATGCGAGTTTGCAGCACAGCTTTTTGCTCACTGTACCTTTCACAGATGGGAAATAACCATTTGCATATCGGTCTTTGTCCCGCCCACATGGGCAGTCCAGCACCGAAATGCTATGGCAATTCCTCTCTGAACAAGAGTACCAAAAGCAACCCCATACACGTGTTTCAGCCTTGTTGGGCCTCATCAGTGAGGTGAAGCTTTCTCTCTCCGAGCACAGTGAGCAGGGAGTCCACGTCTGGTTGCCCCCAGGTAACTCAGGGTGACCAACCCCAAGTTCCTTGCAAACATTTCAAAGAAGGTAGCAGGCGCTCCTCTCCAGAAAGAACATGGCATGATAACCTGTTCTGAGATGAGAGTTTGCAGCACAGCTTTTTGCTCACTGTACCTTTCACAGATGGGAAATATCCATTTGCATATCAGTCCAGCACCGAAATGCTATGGCAATTCCTCTCTGAACAAGAGTACCAAAAGCAACCCCATACACGTGGACCCCCTGCTCACTGTGCTCAGAGAGGCACAGCTTCACCTCACTGATGAGGCCCAACAAGGCTGAAACACGTCTATGGGGTTGCTGGTGGTACTCTTGTTCAAAGAGGAATTGCCATAGCATTTCGGTGCTGGACTGCCCATGTGGGCGGGACAAAGACTGATATGCAAATGGATATTTCCCATCTGTGAAAGGTACAGTGAGCAAAAAGCGTGTGCTGCAAACTCTCATCTCAGAACAGGTTATCATGCTATGTTCTTTCTGGAGAGAATGCTTGGATCACAACAGAAACATATAGTCATACAGACAATAAATGAACATATACAAAATGTATATCATACAGGTAAATTCATTACATTTCATATAGTAAAATTCTAAAATTACAGACCTAGGAATCGTCCCAAGTCAGCGGCAGTGCTATACTAAATAGTGTGTCTTGATCATATGTGACATTCTTTTTAGTTCAGTCACTAATTCCTTACATGAAGGGCCTTAGCTGTGCAAAGATACGCAGTTATACATTGTGCATTGCTATGCTTCATTTACACATATGGGCAGTTGTTTGAACCGTTGTGTGGTCCGGGCACTCACTTCAGTATCTTACCAACAATTACTCAGTTCATGGCCGATTTATAAAGTTGTTGTTCCAGTGGGCAACATCTTGGCTATGTTACACCATACCCGATATAGTGCGGTGTGTACCGTAACTGTGGGAGAGTTCAAACAGTAGGCCCAACATTCTGTGGATTTAATATTGTTGTACGTGTGTACAAAGCTTCCATAGGTGCACATGTATACAGTACTCAAATTAGGGCTCTCCTTAAACGGATGCCTCCCAGTTTCCGGGCTGTCTTTACATTTACAGATACAACAAATCCTGTTTTCCACAGACATTTTCAATTGTGACCCCAAAACAGTAAGAATCGGAAGTTGGTTAATCCAAAGTCGCAAGATGAGCCAACGCATTTCTGGGCTAAGACACAATACCAGATATCGTTGAGGGGGTTCATATCTGTGTACCACATTGAAAACGTTGTTTAAGCTTTGTAGAGTGGCAATGTGGTCATAGTTCTTATTCCTGTCATGCAAGTCGGATTTGGATTTGAAAGAGGCTTTTAAACGCTGGCATCCACCCCTGATGGACCAGTTTGGATACCAGTGTATCGCCTGGAAAGTACTTAATACCAGATCATGAATCGAGGCATTTTAATACTGACCACTTCTCCCACAGTTTGAGGCCAAGATTTTTAGGATGGGGCATAAGGGCGTCATTTTAGCCTTCAAATATAACTCCACCCTTTTTGTCATGAATCTGTCAAGTAAGGACAAAGGCAGTGAATATGGCAAGGGAAATGTGCACACTATCACACAGTGAATGGTTTGAGTCAAACAACATACATACAGGAACCAAGACTCGGGTATACTAAAACCCAGGAGTGCAAACAAAGTGTGACAACAATACAAATATATGAAAATTGATGTGGGGTAAGCACTTAGAATACTTCTTATGACTGTAAGGAAAGTCGGCAAGCTCCTACCCACAATTGCTATTACAGGTACTGACAGCGCTAAACCCACATAGAGGGCAAGCAACGACAGGATCTGTGATCTAACACTCTTGGTGGTATTAAATAAGGAAACTTAAAAACAGTACTCACGAGGACGAGAAATACCACTTGAATGTCAGTGAGCCCACGAACCCTGTTGATCAAACAGGGACCCCGAAAGGCTGTAACAGCAATGGGAGGATAACTAAATACATAAGACTCAAGACAAGGGGCAAGTAGGAATAGTGATTACAGAATAGTGAGGAAAACGTAGGCATTCACACAGTAGCTAGCTACAACAGCACACCACACCTAATGATCAATGGCAATTAAATGCAGAGGTGCAAGGGAACACATGGAATGGATTCCAAGAAAAGTAAAGGAACAGGAACAGGGAAAACGAAATTACAAGGGCAAACTTTCCCCACCCATCTAAGGAAAAAAGGCAGAAAGCAAATCTAAAAAGGAGGAAAGACTAAGGCATCAAGGTATACAGCAGCAAAAGACAAGTCAGAGAAATATAGAACACAGGCAAACTGGGCTGCACCAAAAGGGAAAGCACTGAGAAATGCTGCCTGCAAACAGGGGAAGACAGAAGGAAAATCTGGGAAGCAGAAATCAACTAAGCAGATAAATTCGAAATCCAAGGATAAGGAACAAGCAATTAAAATTTAGAATTAGGCACAAGGCTAAGAACCAGGAACAAGGGGCCAGTGAAAACAGGAACACTGCAACAATGACCAGCGCTGGACTGAAGCAAACTGAGGCTTTTAAACCTGCTTAACGAGCACACGCCGCAGGTGTGCTGCTTGCTGCACCTGCAGCCACAGGTGTTGCCTATCCTCCACCCAGCCTTGTCCTGCAAGGGTGGAGATAAAGCAGTGGGCCAGCCATTCTGGGAAGCATAGTCATTTGATTAAAGCGGCATACTGGCTGGCAAAAACCTGGAATGGATCCGGAAGGGAAGTAGTTTGGCAAATAAGGATTTAGAGCTCCCAATTCATCACATCACTGTAGCATAAGGTTCGGAAGGAAAGTCCAGTAGGGAATAAACCCCAAATCATGCCCCCAAGTGGTGGGAACGGTAGCGAAGGAAGCGGATCGTGACAGTATACCCCCTCCTATGGCCGTCTTCTGGTGTCCGCCACCCACACGAGGCATCTTCTTTCCATGATAGGAGTGCTTTTTCTTTGGAGGCGGCACAAATGGAAATGGTGGCCTGTGGGCAAAGGCCGATGTACAGGGATGCATAGAATCAGGTTGCAGGCTAGAAGAGTCATAGGCAGGCTTCTGGTGAGGAAGATTCTCATGGGTCGAAGAAAGGCATGAAGGACTTGCAGGATCCGAAGCAGAGTGGGAAGGCCCAGGAAACTCAGTCACTGACAGCGGGCACTTATAAGTCCTTGAGGAGGAAGGCAGGCTAGTGCCACATGCATTAGACAATGGTAGATGCTCTGTTTGCCTTTCTGTCGAAAGCAGACATGCAGGAGGTGAGGAAATTGCAGGCATGCTGGCAAAAGTCTCAGATTCTGATTCTGCATATTCGGAAGGCTCTGATGTTAAAGTCAAGCAGTTGGTGGGAGAATTGTCTGGTGTAAAAGGTAGGCACTCTGATGATCCCCCTGAAGCATAAGAAGGGGAGGCTGGACGTTCATCAGCAGTAAATGATTGGGATTCAGGAGGAATCTCTGGAGCTGAAGAAAATGCTGCAGAATCTGACGGTGTAGACGGGTATACCGCCGATATTGGCAACGAGGCTAGGCAGGATACAGTTGTCTCATGATCTGAAGGCAGACAAGCGGTAGACTCTGGGACTAAAGACATGCAATTAGGATGGACTGCCAGAGGCTCTATGGCTGAAGGGTGATATGCTGGATGAGTCGCTGTAGCTGAAGCGAAGCATGCCAGAGGAATTTTTGAGGCTGAAGGCATGCAAGCTGGAGCCATCTCGGTAGCTGAAGACAAACATGTCAAGGTCTTTGGATCTGACCACCTGCATGGTGGAGGCTCTTGAATAAATGGCAGACAAGGCAGAGGTTCATTGATCGAAGACACATGTGCCACAGATGGCTGCAGAGCTGTGAACTGAATCATAGAAGAGTCAATGGTTGTAGGAGGACAGACTGAAGTCTCAGAGGTCGACAGACACATTTGTGGCTCAGGAATGGAAGGCGCCTTTAGGGCAGTATACTCCTTGGCACCAGTAACCAAAGACTGAGCTGTACCCTTGCAGTCCTTTTCCTTAGTGGATGACACAGAGTTTCTTTCTTTGTAGAAGTCAAAATCAACCAGAGGGATCACCATAGTAAAGTCCCTGGTAAACAGGATTTCGTCAATTGTCCATTCATCTGTCTTGGTTTCTGAAGGTGGCAGATTAACAATCAACAGTTCAGGAAGCGCTTGCCGGGTTTTTGGTTCTCTATACTGTGGAATGGGTCCATCAGAACTTGAAATCTGTACTGTCTCTGACTCTTCGTTGTGACCAAAATTTGCAGAAGGAAGAGAGAACACAGAGGTAGCATTGTCTTCCACATCAGCTTGAAAATCTACTTCAGTCTCAGCAGCTGGGTCAAGAGCAGAGTCTAAGCCTACTGTAGTGACTGATTCTGTGTATGCCGCCATTGTGGAGTGTGTTTGGAAATCGGAAGCTTGCATATGTGCAAGCTCAGAGTTATGGCGGGCTGCTACACTAGAAATCTTTGGTAAAGGAGTGGCTTGTAAATATTCCGCTAACTGCAATCCTTGACAAACAGCAGGACAATTGTCATAAACTGAGCCCTGTTTAAACTGTACACCGCTATCAGTAGGCACAGTGGAAGGCATGGTGGCATCAGGGCTGGATCCTGCACTAGCAATCTGGATGTGCACCGATTGTACATTGTCATTGTCACAGATTAGACAAATTTTATAAAGGATACAGCCGTGTAAAGGATACAGTCAGTATACACTTTCGGGGAGCCCTTCCGTTTTGGGGTATCTTGAACGTGCAGCGAACCAGATTCCTCCGGGACACCTTGCGCGTGATGCTAAACAAGACTTCCCCCCCCAAGAGCGTAGCCTGTAGGGACTTAATAATAACTAACAGGCCAGGGGCTTGGGCGAAAAGGCAGGAGCAGCGACAACAGAGCTAAGGGAACAAACAAAAAACAATGGTTCAAGAGGGCAACTAATTGTACCCAAAATGCAGCGACCAGCCACCCACAATACCCTCTCTTACCTGCTTAGCTAGAGAGAAATCCCACAACCTATTGTGAGTCCAAAGCACTCTACGACAACCAGGTGGTGCAGGAAGAAGGTTCCAGTTGGTAGGAGTTAACGTAGAGTTTCACCTAACCCGAACGGCACGAGGGCGCAGCTAATGTCCAAAGGCAATCCCTTATTCCATTCAGCAAAGCGTCCTTGAAGTGAAGGTGAGTTCTGCAAAGCGTCCTTGAAGTGAAGGTGAGTTCAGCAAAGCGTCCTTGAAGTGAAGGTGAGCGATCCAATAGTGACCAGGAGAATCAGGAGAGCGTTCATATAGTCACGTCAATGCGTGGAAAAAGAAGGGGAATTAGGAAGTCCGTGAGGATAGTGTTCAGAGGGGACAAATGGAAGCTTTTATCTGGAAATTCAATGGTGAGAAGCAAATCCGAAAACGTCGCAACAAACAGGAGTAGGAGAGAGCAATCCGTTATACAAAGCCAGGAGTTCGACTGCCAAAGGGAAAACAGAAGGGGGTTTTGGCTTCAGAAATAGTAAGGGCTGAGACGTATAGAATAATCCTTTAAACACGAGCCGGGTCTAGGAGGTTCAGGAAACAGGATAACTTTATTCGGGCGCTTAAACTAACTGCTTAGTTTTAGGAGCACCTATTGCATGGACAAGCGTAGTTAAATACGATTCACTTTCCTAGGACGTGAGACGCGTTGCCGGCGTGTCACGTGATCGTAAAAAGTGGGAATGCTGGGAAATGTAGTGCGGCGCGTCCCGCGGCTTGGATTTAGTCGCCAAGGCAACTTCCACATGGAAACGGACGGCCCTAGTCGTCCGTGTGCAGGAATGCGGGGCATGACAGTACCCCTCCGCAAAGAGCGGCTACCCCGGTTGGCACGTAATCTTTCCAAAAAAAAGGCACGCAAAAGCCGGGGTGCATGCACATTCGAGGCCGGCTCCCAAGTTCTATCTTCGGGGCCGTAACCTTTCCAATCAATCAGATAAGATCGCACTCCGTGGCGCAGACGAGTGTCCAGTATAGCATGTACTTCGTATTCGTCTTCCCCCTGCACATTGATGGGAGCAGGAGCAACAGAAAGTCGAGTGCCAGGTACAAAGGGACGGAGGAGGGAAACATGGAAAACAGGGTGAATCCGCCAATGAGATGGAATGTCCAAACGGATTGCAACAGGATTGAGACAGTGTAGTACTTTATAGGGACCTACATAGCGAGGCAATAGTTTTCGCTTACCCCGAATGTTAAGATGCTTGGTCGAGAGCCAGGCACGATCACCCGGTGCATAGGAGGGGGCAGGTGAACGATGCTTATCCGCTTGTGTTTTTGTCCGGGACTGCGCAGCCAATAGATGAGACACAATCGAGTCGCGTATAGCAACCAATGTGTCTCTTGTAGATTTTGCAGCAGGGATCTGGTCCAGTGAAGGTAGGACATGTGGAAGAATCCTTGGGTGTACACCATACAATGCGTAAAACGGAGAACAACCTGTTGAAGAGTGCCGAGAGTTATTGTAAGCAAATTCCGCGGTTCCCAGAACGGACAACCAGTCGGTCTGATGTTGTAAGCACAGACAACGAAGGTACTGTTCCATGGTGCCATTGGTGCGTTCGGGTTGTCCGTCCGTTTGGGGGTGGTAGGATGACGAGAGCCGTGCATCTATGCCCAAGGAATGGGTAAGGGCTTTCCAGAACCGTGAGGTAAACTGGGTGCCCCGATCGGAAATCATGATTGTGGGAAGACCAAAAAAACGCACCACATGATCAAAGAATAGTTTAGCCAACAATGGAGCAGTAGGTTGTCCAGAACATGGTATAAACCGTGCCATTTTTGTGAAAACATCCACAACCACAAGTACAGTTGACATCCCCCTGACCGAAGGGAGTTCCACCACGAAATCGAGAGTGACCGTATGCCATGGATGTGGTGGGGGAGGCATTTTCATCAATAGACCGAAAGGTTTCCCAGGTTGTCTCTTGCATTGAATACACACCGCACACTTGGATACGTACGAATCAGAATCCTTCTTCATACCCGGCCACCAGCACCATCGGTGTAAAAGGTCATATGTTTTAAGCTGACCAGGGTGCGCAGCCAACGGGGTATCGTGTGCCCATTCCAAGGCCTTCCGTCTGGTTTGGTCGTCAGGTAAATACAAAAGCCCGTGAACATAAGGAAGACCCGTAACAATATGGGCATCTAGGGTATTGAGAAAGGAAACATGATCTTTGGTCCACTGTCGTACTTGGTCAAGGAATGAGGTGGAGACCGAACAGACACATACTACAGAACCTGGGGGCAATATAGGTGACACCGAGTCCTGGGTGTTAAAATCAGTACCGACACGGGATAAGGCATCCGCCTTCCCATGTAGAAGGCCGGGGCGATAAGTAACTGTGAAATCGAAGAGTGTGAAGAACAAATGCCAACGTATTTGACGGGCATTGGTACATTTTGCATGCGAAAGAGCTTGAAGGTTCCGATGGTCAGAGTACACCGTGATGGTGTGTCGAGCACCCAGGAGATGGTGTCTCCACTCCTTGAAGGCCGCTCGAATTGCCAGAAACTCTCTCTCCATGACGGTGTAGTTGCGTTCAGCCGGAGATAGTTTTCGGGAGAAATAGGCCACCGGATGTAACCGCTGTGTAGCAGGGCAGATCTGAGACAAGATGGCCCCCACCGCTATCGCGGAGGCATCAGCCTCCACTATGAAAGGGAGAGAGGAGTTCGGGTGTTGTAGAACAGGAGCTGTAGTGAAGGCCTTTTTTAATGTCTCAAAGGCCGACTGGGCTTCGTTGTCCCAAACAAAGGGGACCCTGGGACTAGTGAGACGGGTAAGAGGTGCCACTATTTCAGAGAAGGAGGCAATAAAACGTCTGTAGAAGTTTGAAAAACCCAGAAAAGACTGGAGCGCTTTTACTGAGTCCGGAACCGGCCAGTCCATTACAGCCTTGACTTTGGAAGTACACATGAGCACCCCTTTTGCCGAAATCTGAAAACCTAAGAATTCGACTGAGGTGGCGTGGAACACACATTTCTCTAGTTTAGCATAGAGGGAGTGAGTCCGCAAACGCCGCAATACGGAGCGGACATGTTGGATGTGTTGAGCGAGTGAATCCGAGAATATCAGGATATCGTCTAAGTAGATCACCACATAACAATCCAGCATGTCTCCAAAGATGTCATTAACGAAGTGCTGAAAAGTGGCTGGGGCGTTACAAAGCCCAAAGGGCATGACACAGTATTCGTAGAGCCCAAACTTCGTTTTAAAAGCGGTTTTCCATTCATCACCGCTTCGCATTCTGACCAAATTATATGCCCCTCTGAGATCTAATTTGGTAAAAATGGTGGAAGATGTCATCTTATCAAGTAGTTCCGTTATGAGAGGCAGCGGGTACTGGTTCTTGATCGTTATTTTGTTCAAGGCCCTGTAATCTACGCAAGGACGCAGGTCCCCCTCCTTTTTTGGCACAAAGAATATGGGAGAGGCAGCAGGGGAACGGGAAGGTCGAATATGACCCAGACGCAATGCTTTATCCACATACCCTTTTAGATGTTCTTCTTCTTTGATGGTTAAGGAATAGACACGACCGTGAGGCACCACTGCCCCAGGTACCAAGTCAATGGGGCAGTCGTAACAACGGTGTGGGGGCAATATCTCTGATAGTCCTTTGTCAAAGATATCGGAAAATTCTTTGTATACCATCGGCAGTTCGGGTGTCGGATCCTTTAGCGTGGCATTAATGTAGGGGACATTAGACAACAATGCCAAACAAGGAGAAGCAGGCGACATATCCGGGTTTTGAAGACCATGTTGGATACAAAACACGGAAGAAAAATGCACCGTCCGTTGGACCCAGTCAATTACAGGGTTGTGAGTCCGAAGCCAGGGAAGACCAAGAATGATCCCAAATTGAGGGGCCGAAATAAGGTCAAACACTATATGTTCAGTGTGGCCTTCTTGGGTGGACATGCAAAGCGGGGTTGTCTGTTTCGTTACCCATCCGGATACCAGACGAGAACCGTCTACAGCATGCACCTCCTCAGGTCTAGCTTTAGGAACTACCATTACACCATGGCATTGAGCTAACTGTATATCCATGTAGTTACCGTTAGCCCCCGAATCAATCATGACTGGTTTGGTGAAAGGCTCAACACCGGGAATCACAAAATACATTGCCAGATAGATGTGTGAGGAGGGAGGACATTGTTCCGAGCCATCCATTTGGTGACCCATCCTTAGGGCTCGGCTTAAGGACGAGTCTTGGCGTTTCCCGCCGTCTTGACAGGTCGCCTAGGGCAGACACGGATGAAGTGACCTGACTGGCCACAATAGAAACATAAATTATTAACCATACGCCGTTCACGTTCGGCTTTGGTTAATGGACCTCTGATAGCCCCTATTTGCATTGGTTCGACTTCTCCTGAAGTGGTAGAAGGGGGGCTTTCTGCCTTGGCTGAAAGACGAAGATCAGGGACACGCCGTTCGCCCCTTCTCTGCCGTAACCTAGCATCGACCTGTAAAACCAAGTCCACCAGTTCCAGAAAACCGGACGGTAGAGCCGGTACCACTGATAAAGCGTCTTTTAATTCTTCCGAAAGCCCCTTATAGAAGACAGCCGCTTTCTTTTGTTCGGGCCAGGTAGTTTCCGCTGCCAACTGATTAAAGCGGGCAAGGTAGGATAAAAGGTCCGATTTGCCCTGGCTGATAGCAAGGAACTCGAGATCAGAAGTCTGTGCTTTGTAACGCATATCGAATACACTATTCATGGATTGAATAAGGGTATCGAAATCATATAAGGCTGGGTCGTTGGCTTCGAGCAACGGGTTAGCCCAAGCCGCTGCCGTACCTCCCAAATGGGAAAGAAGGAACGCTGCTTTAGTAACAGCGTCAGGAAATGCCAGCGGCCGACACAGAAAATGCAGACGGCACTGATTAATGAAGGTCCGATATGTTTTTGGATCTCCAAAAAAGCGTTCCGGAGGGGCCAAAGGGAAAGGTCCCGGAAGGACAACGGGGGCTGAAGCAGGAGGTGGAACTTGGGGCGTAGGAGGGGCTGCTGCAATAGCATCACCAAACTCCTCATCGGGTGGTAGTGGCTGCACGAAACTCTGTAGCACATCCATGCGCTGATGGAGGGTCGCATGTGCTGATGCCATGTCGGTACGTAAAGCCGCAAAGGCTTGCAGCAAGGCAGCCATTTGATCGGCTCCGGTTTCCATGACCGACAGGCAAGAAAAAAAAATAGGCTCCTAAATCTGTCACAGATTAGACAAATTTTATAAAGGATACAGCCGTGTAAAGGATACAGTCAGTATACACTTTCGGGGAGCCCTTCCGTTTTGGGGTATCTTGAACGTGCAGCGAACCAGATTCCTCCGGGACACCTTGCGCGTGATGCTAAACAAGACTTCCCCCCCCAAGAGCGTAGCCTGTAGGGACTTAATAATAACTAACAGGCCAGGGGCTTGGGCGAAAAGGCAGGAGCAGCGACAACAGAGCTAAGGGAACAAACAAGAAAAAACAATGGTTCAAGAGGGCAACTAATTGTACCCAAAATGCAGCGACCAGCCACCCACAATACCCTCTCTTACCTGCTTAGCTAGAGAGAAATCCCACAACCTATTGTGAGTCCAAAGCACTCTACGACAACCAGGTGGTGCAGGAAGAAGGTTCCAGTTGGTAGGAGTTAGCGTAGAGTTTCACCTAACCCGAACGGCACAAGGGCGCAGCTAATGTCCAAAGGCAATCCCTTATTCCATTCAGCAAAGCGTCCTTGAAGTGAAGGTGAGTTCTGCAAAGCGTCCTTGAAGTGAAGGTGAGTTCAGCAAAGCCTCCTTGAAGTGAAGGTGAGCGATCCAATAGTGACCAGGAGAATCAGGAGAGCGTTCATATAGTCACGTCAATGCGTGGAAAAAGAAGGGGAATTAGGAAGTCCGTGAGGATAGTGTTCAGAGGGGACAAATGGAAGCTTTTATCTGGAAATTCAATGGTGAGAAGCAAATCCGGAGTAGGAGAGAGCAATCCGTTATACAAAGCCAGGAGTTCGACTGCCAAAGGGAAAACAGAAGGGGGTTTTGGCTTCAGAAATAGTAAGGGCTGAGACGTATAGAATAATCCTTTAAACACGAGCCGGGTCTAGGAGGTTCAGGAAACAGGATAACTTGATTCGGGCGCTTAAACTAACTGCTTAGTTTTAGGAGCACCTATTGCATGGACAAGCGTAGTTAAATACGATTCACTTTCCTAGGACGTGAGACGCGTTGCCGGCGTGTCACGTGATCGTAAAAAGTGGGAATGCTGGGAAATGTAGTGCGGCGCGTCCCGCGGCTTGGATTTAGTCGCCAAGGCAACTTCCACATGGAAACGGACGGCCCTAGTCGTCCGTGTGCAGGAATGCGGGGCATGACAGTCATTTACTGTTTGCAGGTTCTGTGACTTATTCTCTCTCTTACCAACTTGGTCTATGTGTCCTATAAGCAAACTATTGACGTTAGACCTCTTGGCATTAGGGACTACAGTATGTACTTGTGCAGAGGAGTAAGCTATAGACTGAGGGTAGAAAACAGAAATTATGCAAGGAACCCCTCCATTCTTTATGTTTGTATCATGAAACTGTTCAATTTGGGGTGAAGCATAACTGGAATCATGGGGTTCAACACCAGAGGTACTCTTGTGTAATAAGCCTAACAGTGTGTTGTTTTCTGCTACTAAGGCTTGTGCTGACATAGAATCTGGGTCAGGACAAAAGACAGAACTGGGATCAGGCAATGTAAGATGGGCCATCCTGTGGGAAGAATACTCTGCACGTAAATGCCCATTAGTGACAAGGAGTTCATTTATGTCAGGACTAGTGATTTGATTGTCACTGGTAAATGTAGGGGAAACTTTCTGTACAAACGTGTTACAAGCTTTGCTGTCTTTCTTTCTTAAATATGCCATATTCAATGGAAATAGGTGGCTGGTCATTCTGTCATGAATCTGTCAAGTAAGGACAAAGGCAGTGAATATGGCAAGGGAAATGTGCACGCTATCACACAGTGAATGGTTTGAGTCAAACAACATACATACAGGAACCAAGACTCAGGTATACTAAAACCCAGGAGTGCAAACAAAGTGTGACAACAATACAAATATATGAAAAGGGATGTGGGGTAAGCTACTCCTTATGACTGTAAGGAAAGTAGGCAAACTCCTACCCACAATTGCTGTTACAGGTACTGACAGCACTAAGCCCACGTAGAGGGCAAGCAATGACAGGATCTGTGATCTAACACTCTTGATGGTATTAAATAAGGAAACTTAAAAACAGTACTCACGAGGACGAGAAATACCACTTGAATGTCAGCGAGCCCACGAACCCTGTTGACCCCGAAAGGCTGTAACAGCAATGGGAGGATAACTAAATACATGACTCAAGACAAGGGGCAAGTAGGAATAGTGATTACAGAATAGTGAGGAAAACATAGGCATTCACACAGGAGCTAGCTACAACCGCACACCACACCTAATGATCAATGGCAAGTAAATGCAGCGGTGCAAGGGAAAACATGGAATGGATTCCAAGAAAAGTAAAGGAACAGGAACAGGGAAAACGAAATTACAAGGGCAAACTTTCCCCACCCATCCAAGGAAAAAAGGGCAGAAAGCTAATCTAAAAAGGAGGAAAGACTAAGGCATCAAGGTATACAGCAGCAAAAGACAAGTCAGAGAAATATAGAACACAGGCAAACTGGGCTGCACCAAAAGGGAAAGCACTGATAAATGCTGCCTGCAAACAGGAGAAGAGAGAAGGAAAATCTGGGAAGCAGAAATCAATTAAGCAGATAAATTTGAAATCCAAGGATAAGGAACAAGCAATGGAAATTTGGAAATTTGGAACTAGGCACAAGGCTAACAAGCAGGAACAAGGCGCCAGCCAAAACAGGAACACTGCACCAATGACCAGCGCTGGACTGAAGCAAACTGAGGCTTTTAAACCTGCTTAACGAGCACACACCGCAGGTGTGCTGCTTGCTGCACCTGCAGCCACAGGTGTTGCCTATCCTCCACCCAGCCTTGTCCCGCAAGGGTGGAGATGAAGCAGTGGGCCAGGCATTCTGGGAAGCATAGTCATTTGATTAAAGCGGCATACTGGCTGGCAAAAACCTGGAATGGATCCGGAAGGGAAGTAGTTTGGCAAATAAGGATTTAGCGCTCCCAATTCATCACAGCACTGTAGCATAAGGTTCAGAAGGAAAGTCCAGTAGGGAATAAACCCTAAATTATGCCCCCAAGTGGTGGGAACAGGAGCGAAGGAAGCAGATCGTGACACTTTTTCTTTCAACTTTTCCCCCCAGTGAGATTAGGCATAACTCAAGGCGTAATACCTCTATCGGGATGGAAGGTCTCAGCCCTAATAACTTTCTCCGTCAGAGGTATTTTGAGTACAGACGAAGTATATATTCATTATAATTTTAGTTTTTGTTGAATTTGTGTGCAAAAATACTGGTTTCATATACGTTCCATTGACATTGATCCATTTTCTGTACATTGCCTGTGAGGGCAGCATTGAAAATGACATAAATATGTGCTGTTTGTTTGATTAAGCAAATTGCAAAACTATTATATGTAAATTGGGATTTATCCATTCAACATGTAGGCACATATTTGAAACATTAGTTCATTTTTGTTCTCTTTACTATTTAATTATGTATGGATATTGATTCTCTTTATGTGCAAACCAGGCAACATACGGGCAAACAAACGCAGGTCAAAATGGCTGTCCGTTTTTACTAATAGAACGACCTGAGTTGCTGTGTCATCAACATTGACATACGACTAAGAAGACATTATGTAATTAACCATAGCGATCATATGAAGACCGACAATTGCTTCAGTGTATTGTATATGAACAAGCTACGTGTAGCGAAACAAGTATTACATGTGTTTCTTTCTCTCACCATGGCCTCAGGTCATTTATTAAAGTACCCAGTGTACTGACTAAAAGATCTGGATGTGTCCTCCTTTTCTACATACTTCAGCATGGACTTACTGCACACATGTAATACTGCTCAGGCTGTAAGCATTCCGCCACGCCTTCCATCTCTCTTGCAGAGACTTTGTCAGGCTATCAACTTCTTCTAACTGCAAAGCCTTATTTTATACCTATGATCCCTACAACAGTTTACTTCCTGTAATGGTCACATGACCTAGTCTAAACCAGACTTAATGCTGTACAAATCTGGCGGCCATTTTAACACAGTGTAAATTCTTATTAACATTATACATTCATGCAAAATCCAATTGTTTAATATTTCTGTTTCAATCATTATTTCTTCATAATTATACAATATTAAAAAACCACTGAATCCAATACTGTTAAACCTGTTCAACATCCAACTTTATCAAAAATAAATATTTTAACAAGTTTGTTCGTTCTCACCAATAAAATCTTTTGTTGTTCACTAGTGGCTTCAGCCCAGGCACATATTCAAAGAACTCCAAACGGTAATGCATTCTCATACATAAATCCTGTCCTCTTGGATTGGGCAGCAACTTCATCATTCTAGCTAGCAAATTCATTGTACAAGTCTTCTCAAGACTTCAGTTTATGACACTTTCTCTCACATTAATTTCATCCCTGACCAATTGTATTCAATTTATCCCTACTGGGCTATCTCTTAGAAGAAACTCAATTGTGCAAATTAGCTCATCACTTGTGCAAAATAAGAGTACAACTAATACAGTAATATTCCAGAATGGTTCCTCTTCTGTGCAAACTAACTATGTGCAAAACAATTATGTAAACAGTTTTGTAAGCCGTTTCAATTTTGCCCCAGGTGACTAAATCATAGCATCTAAATGATTGTGCAACTAAGCTCTCACAATGTGCGAAATCGCAATACATCTAGTGCATTACATGATTCTAAACCATTATATCGGCTACTATGGCCCCAATTGGATGACTCATAGAAGTAGGATGATTGATCAAAAAGGCTTTTTTATTGTGCAAACTAGCCATACCACTACTAAAGTTCATACTTGAAAACCATTCTGTCAGCTATTACAGCTATCAATTTTTCAAGAATTATTCTTTAAAAGAGATGTGTAAACATTTGACATTAGGACAATTGGCCAATGGTCAGAAGATAAAGTTCTCGAAAGCGAGAGAATTAAAAGATATAATTTCACCCAGTGGTCTAATTTCAAAGAAAAATGCAGATCAATGGCCTTCTAATACACTAATTAAGAAAGGTTTTTGAAACGTAAAGGCAGTATAATATGTCAATATGCTGATGTAAGGACAAGCATAAACTATTGTAGCTGCAAAAATAAGAAATGGTACATCAATCACAGAATAGACTATGACCAAGGTTGTGGTCTATGCAGTCAGTTGCATGTGCAATACATTTTACATAGGTTCAACTATATGTGTGCTTAAAATAAGAATTCTGCAGCACTATAGGGCTATAAAGAATAGAGATGATAATTACCCTCTAGCAGTGCATTTTGCTGAATATCATCAAAGCCATGCTACTCTTATTAAATTCTTTGCTTTGGCACTTATACCAGAACGTAGACGGAAAGGAAATAGAGAAAGACATGTAAGGGTTGTTGGGTGTAAGTTTATTATAACATTCAATACAATTAATTAACATTGCAATCTTTTATACATAACAATCTCACTGTAAAAACAGGTCAAATTCCAAAGGCCATGGCTAGTGGTCTGGTAGTGTTCTACAAATCTACTGCCATGCGCAGCCTAGGACCACAATGATGACATCACAGATGACATTGATGGTGACCTCCCTAATGACATCTATGACATCACTGGTGACATCTCAAATAGTATCATAAATGACATAAATGATTATATAGCTAATGGCATCAGAGATAAGATCACTCTACGTATTTGCCCATATTTAGACCACCTTTCCGTTTCTACAAATGTGATATTGCCATTTTAGAATAGTTCATAACAATGAGTACATTGTTTAAAACAGTAAACGGCTACACATGCATCATATCACTACTTGTGAAGCTTTCCTTTGTAGTACGTTGGTAAAATATATCTGATTTTGAAATAGTATACTGCTTATAGAGTGTTCCTGTTTGTGCAAAATATACTGAAGACATGTTCACTATAATATAATCGGTATATACATTTACAAAGTAAATGTGTCAAAATAAATAGAAATTGACACATGTTGAACCCTCATTATTTACGTTTTAAAATAAACATGTAAATACTCAATTATTTATTGTAAGAAAAATTAGTACTTGCATCGTTTTCTAAATGACATGAAGTGCGTTAACACAGGGAACTAAGAATGTTCACACATGAGTATTGAAAAAATGTATTACGCTAAATGTATATTTGTGTAGAAAAGAAATGAAGTTTTGAAATTCAACATTTGCTTGAAAACATGTACATAGATGTGTATTTCTTTCTGTGTGTCTTTCGTAAAGTGATTAACATGTTAACATTGAAATAAAACGTAACCCTTACATAGTATCCAATATTTTAATACATTGACTTGTGTGTATGCCCTTAGTGATGTCATCTGTGATGTCATCATTGTGGTCCTAGGCTGCACACCGGGGGGTACAACAATAAGGTGGCTTTAGCTGAATTTCAGGGGTTTCGTTGCATTAAGTTCTCACCGTAACTTCTCGGCAACCATAGTTTGTTCATATAAATATTTTGTTTATACATGCCGAACTATCGGACAAATATAATGTTCGAACTTTGTAGTAAGTATGTGAGAAGCCCTGAGCCCCACACAAAAAAAGTCCAGCGACCCCCAGGCACCACCTAGTGTTTGGCGGGTGATCGCTCAAAGGTTTAAGTGAAAAAGATAATCCGTTAAATGCTTTTGGAAAGGAAAGAAATGGTGCAAGGAATTTCAAAAGAATAAGAGTGGGCCATGCTGGCCCACTGCTCCAGGCCAGCCCAATAACACCAATCCAGTGAGTAAAGATCAGCAGTATACCTCAAGGTGCTTTGCAAGACATTTTTAACTCTTTAATAAAAAAATGTCTGGTCTGAACAAATATCATAGTATAACCATGTTTGCTTCAAAAGGCTTGTGCAACCACCACTTCCCTAAAGAGGATTTCTTCTTGTTCTGTCATTCGTTTGGCTGATGGGCAGTGTGAGGGGTCAGAAATACGTGGCGAAAAACTTGATAAGGTTAAAGTAGCCATTTTATTAACTCATAAGGGTATGACAGACACCTCACTTTCCCTAACCTAAAGTGGATTTCCCTGCCTATAAACTAACACTAAAGGAAAACACTCTGAAAAGGCATCTGTCCTCACACTTGTACATTTAAACAAATCATAAAGGTATTCAGATGGCTATTCAAATTCAACAGAGTTATAGTTATATTCAAACCTATCTTTCATAACCAAGTAGCCTTCTAACCAGGGTAGGATCCCCTTCCCCAAGTTGAAAGCAGGATTTTCCCAAGAAAAAAGCTCCAATTAATAACGTACTTTTCATTGTTCCACTTCTGTTTCAAGGGCAACACAAAGATCATTTCAATAGCCAAGTTTTGTTTAAAACACAAAGGTCATTTCCTCCTTGAGGGTTTTATTAGGCAATTTGATTGTCTTATGATTAAACAAGATCCATCACTCTTCAGAATAAAGTTTTCCACAAGCTTTTGTTTGTCCAAGCAAAAAGTGTTTGTCTTCACTTCTCCAGTGAATATTTCAATATAACTCCTCTCTGAAAAGACAACTTGTTCTTTGTAAAAAAAACAATGGTTTCGTCAGGGTGGTTTTCCTTTAGTTCATTAAACATATTGGTGGGCTTGCCACTTTCTTTCTACAACAAACTTTCACCACAATGCAGTGCTTCAGTATCTTCTTCCTAGTCCACTAACCTGCCAGGACTACCACTAATAATCTCTTTCCTGGTGTACTCGCCTTCCAGGATAAAACTCCTAACTCATCTACCAGTACTCCCTGGTGAGAGATACTTCAAACAACAACAAATTCTTTGACTTTCAACAACATTGAGATTCACAACTTCTTCTGTAAGGATACAATATTGGCGTACCAGCGTCTTCCATAATTGCAGAGTTCTAGATGTGGGCAAAAAACGAATACCCCTTGTGTTCTCGACAAATGCAAAGAACAAATGTAGGGCCGTAGCTAAAACAAAAATCCTGGTATAATGCTGAATGCACTAGATCATAAAATGATTGTGTTGTTTGCTAGAACTGTGAGACCTGTGGACAAAGGGCCACTACAACCACTGAGGCACAATCATAAAGCACTTTTGCTTGCACCTAAAAAAGTACTCACACAAGCTTCTTGGGCCGCCCTTTATGAGGCAATGGAAGAAAGGGATATGGTGCAGTTCTGGAAGCTGTTGTTCCGAGTAAGCTGGATGGCGGCCAGTCTTTAGAATGCTGCATCTCAGGTGCTGTCTTGTGTGAGAGACCTGAAGGGCTCTCACTTAATAGTTCCCAGGAATCTGTCATCCAGGTGGCCAGGACACGGCCTTCACTATTGGATCCAAATCCTGGGAGTGGACCAGTGAGGGAGGATCACCTGGATGGGGGGTCCTCGGGGAGAGGAAGTGGGACACCGACAGGTGAGTCACAGTATTCCCCTTCTTCCAACCCCTTTTCCCCAATCGTACTATGTAGGACACTCTGAAACTCTACCCCCTTTTTCCAAAACGAACACTTTCGCATACCACGAAAGACAACGTACTAACACTACAGCTGTTTACCTGACATGTCCCAACACAAGGGTCAGACAGAGTCAGGCAATTGACCAGAACCACACATACCAGATGGCCCTTTCCCTTCTCCACAGGGATAAAAGATGGGGCACGAGAGCACATGATGGGCAAGGCAGATGGCACGATGAAACCGCTATACAAGCACGGCAGTTCAAGAGGAGGAGAAAGGCTGAAAGAACTGAAAGGGTGACAGGAGAGAAGCACCTTACCCTTTCCGACCCAGACCCGCAAAGCGTCCCTGAAAGGAATCGTAAGACCGCAAACAATAGCCAGCGTGTTTTGCAGCAGATGTCAATGGTACACAGAGTCCCCCTACGCTGATAATCAGGCAGGGAGAGACGATTGCTACCATGGTACTGGCCTTGACTCCAGAGACAAGAAAAAACAAGCTGTTCATCACAGCCGGTGAGTCGAAGGGAGAACCAATAAAAAACCTAACTGTGTTGAACGAAAGTCGCGATGGGCAAATTAAGGAAAATTCAAAGAACTTTTAACCTTAAGGGGCAACCAGCTGCAGAGGGGTCCGGCACCACGTGGGTGCTCATACGAGAGACTTTGGTTGATTCCACATTTTGTTGAAACTACCAATACCAGAAGGCCCTAGGAGAGCCGGAAGGAGAAGGTCAAAGTGGTCATACAGGGGTCTAGCAAAACCCCCCTATACAGTCGAGTCTTTGACCTACATGTAATTGAAAAGCTAAGGGAGGTGAATCTCGTATAGGGAGAAAAGCGAAAGGACTGTGTGATTGGCAAGAGTGAACCCGACAGAGGGATGCTGATAAAAATCGGCAAAGTCTTTAAGTCCCAATGAACAGTGTGTTGACAAGAGTGAACCCGACAGAGGGACTTCCACAGTGAACTGTTTAAAAAGACATTAAGACTTGTGAATGCGAACGGTGAAATTGTCTTGGATATCACCGCCATAGGGGACCTGACACAGGGAGGCTGAGATTCGAGAGGGGTCTGAGCCTGGGAGAGGGGGAGCCAGAGGTGAAGAATTATCACCCCAAGTACAATCAGAAAGGAACTTCGAATGGATTGTGTCCTCCCACGTATTCCTCATCTTAGATATATCCTTACCTTCAGCTGTGCTGCTTCTGAAATTTTTTGTCTCTCCACCAGAGGCGCTCCACTCGAGGCGGCGGCAGCGATGTCCCTCTGCGGCATCCGTCGAGTGTCGACGTCATCCGTAGTATAATTGCCTCGAGCACGCCCGTGGGCCTCAGTTCCGTTTTTCCGTTCGCTTCGCTTCGGATCGACATAAAACGGCGCTTCAGTCATAAGCGAATTATGCCGTCTTCCTCGAACCCATCTACTCCAAAAATGGGGTTTAAGAAATGTCTAAGGTGCAGAAGAAAAATGTCGCTGACCGACCCTCACCGAAACTGCCTCTGGTGCCTCGGGTCCGAACATCGGATCCACGACTGCGGTTCGTGCCAATCCATGACCCATAAGGCCTTGAAAGAAAGACGAGGTAAACTGGCGGCGGGGGAGGAATCCTCAAAGTTTTCTTCAAATAGGAAGAAAGACTTGAATGAGTCTTGGGCGAAACGCCATAAAAAATCGCGATCGAGGAGTAGATCAAGGAAGTCCTCTTCTTATTCGTCCAAAAAGGCGAAAAAGAGACGACACTGATCCCTCTTCTTCTTCTTCTTCCTCGACTTCGGAGGAAGTTATTACTTGTTCAACTAAACATGACTCCCCTAAAAAGTGGGAAGCATTTAGAGAGTTGATGATGAACATTTTTGAGAACGCGGCCCAGACCCCCTCAAAAATGTCTGTTGAAGGTCATGCCTCTACTCACCAAAGAAGTGACAGAGGAAGGTCTAAAACTAGAAAATCCGACAAGAAATTATCGAGGGTGTCTTCTAGGGACTCTTCCCAGACACCTAAAAAGACAGACTTTACGAAAAAGACTTTCGACGTTGATACGTCATTAAAGACCTCGACGAAAACATCTTCGAAGCCTCTGTCGACGACCCAACAGAAAAAAGTCACGTCGAGTGTTTTATCGACGACCTCGAAGACTTCTTCGACGGCGTCTAGTGTTTCGAAGACTCCTTCGATAACGTCGACTGCCTCAGATTCCTTCAACAGCATTTGTAGTGCCTTTGAAAATATCGAAGAATACCTCGACAACATCTAAGGTAACGGCCATGACTTCGACGCCATCAACACTTCTGTCGACGTCAACACCAAATACAGGGTTGAAACATATTCCTGAGAAAGTATTTCACCCTGAAAGCAGACATGACTTTTTCCAAACTATGTCATCTGTATATGGAGAAATGTCATCAGGAAATGAAGAGGATGAAGAACAAGATGAACCTGAGGTTTCATCAGCAGGAGTGAAATATGGTACAAGAGATGTTCCAGAGGAATTAATCCTCAATCAAAAAGGCAGGATTTGTATGAATGTGTACAACTGCCACGACTCGCTCCCTTCGCTCCCGTTCCCACCACTTGGGGGCATGATTTGGGGTTTATTCCCTACTGGACTTTTCCTCCGAACTTTATACTACAGTGCTGTAATGATTTGGGAGCGCTAAATCCCTATTTTCCAGGCTACTTCCCTTCCGGATCCATTCCAGGTTTTTGGCAGCCAGCATGCTTCTTTAACCAAATGACTATGCTTCCCAGAATGCCTGGCCCACTGCTCCACCTCCACCCTTGCAGGACAAGGTTGGGTGGAGGATAGGTAACAGCTGTGGCGGCAGGTGCAGCAATCAGCACACCCGAGGCGTGTGCTCGTTAAGCAGCTTTAAAAGCCTCAGTCTTACTTCAGTCCAGCGCTGGTCATCGTTTGCAGTGTTCCTGTTTTTGACTAGTCCCTTGTTCCTGGTTCCTTGCCTTTGTACCTACTTCCTAGTTCCTGTTTTCTTGTTTCCTCCGCCCTGAATTTCGGATTCATGCGCTAATTGATTTCTGCTCCCTTGATTTCCCTTTTTGTCTTCCTCTGTTTGCAGGCAGCATTTCTCAGTGCTTTCCCCTTTTAGATGCAGCCCAGTTTGTCTGTGTTCTATATTTCTTTGACTCTGTCCTTTGCTGCTGTAAACCCGTTTGCCTTAGCCTTCCTCTTAGTTTAGCTTCCTGTCTTTTCCTTGGAGGGGTAGGGAGAAGTTTGCATAGGTTATTTCGTTTTTCCCTGCTCCTGATCCTTACTTTCTAGTGGGATCCATTCCATGTTTTCCACTGCACTTCTGCATTTATTTTCCCTTTGATTATTAGGTGTGGTGTGCGGTTGTAGCTAGCTCCTGTGTGAATGCTTATGTTTTCCTCACTATTTTGTAATCACTATTCCAACTTAGGTATTTAGTTTTCCTTCCATTGCTGTTCTAGCCTTTCGGGGTCCCAGTTTCATCAACAGGATTCGTGGGCTAGCTGACATTCAAGAGGTTTATCTCGTCCTCGTGAGTACAGTTCTTAAGTTCCCTCATTTAATACCATCAAGAGTGTTAGCACACAGATCCTGTCATTGCTTGCCCTCCACGTGGGTTTAGCGCTGTCAGTACCTGTAACAGCAATTGGGGGTAAGGCGCTTGCCGACTTTCCTCGCGGTCAGGTGCTTACCCCACATCCCTTTTCATATATTGGTTTTGATGTCACACTCTATTTGCACTACTGGGTTCTAGCATACCTGAGTCGTTGTTCCTGGGTGCACATTTCCCTTGCCATATTCGCTGCCTTTGTACTCGCCTGACTAATCCTGATAACAGTCTGCAAGTGGAATAGATACCTCCCCTGAATATGAATTTGAAAGACCAGATCCAGCAGAACATGCTGATTTGGGTTACAGAAAACTTATGAATAGAGTAACAGAGTTTATGGGATGGGGTAATAATGCACCTGTATACCAGGATGATGATATGACAGATATTTTGTCAGGAGGCCCTCAACCAGACCCCATACTTCCCTTTCATATTGCCCTGCAAAGGAGAATAAATGCTGCTTGGGAAAGACCGGAATGTAGTCCAGCAGTAAATAAAAAATATGTTGTAAAATACAGACCTTGTAACTCTGACCCAGAGTATTTGAGTAAACATCCTTCTCCTGAGAGCCTGGTAGTTCAGGAAGCCACTTCAACAAAAAATGCTGCATACCCCACAATTCCCCCTGATAGGGATGACAAAAAGATAGATGCATGTTCGAAAAAGGTCTTTACATCAGGGAGCATGGCTCTAAAGTCCACCAATGTATCTTGTACTCTGGCTAGATTCAATTATACTCTGTAGGACTGCATGTCAGCGGCAGCTCAACACATCCCGGAAGGAGAGGAACGTGATGGTTTCCTGTCCATAATTAAGGATGGTAAGGAGGCTTCGGGAGAATGCCTTCAAGCAGGTTTGGACACTGCTGACAGTATCAGCAGGTCCATGGCGTCTAGCGCAGTGCTATGCAGATTTGCGTGGCTAAGGAAGTCAGGTTTCGCACCAGATATTCAATCTAGACTTAATATGCCATTTGATGGCTCAAGGTTGTTTGGCAGCAAGGCAGATGAAAGTTTGGAGAAGCTGCAGACCTCCACGGCAGCGGCAAAGTCCCTTAGTGCCGCTATAAGAAAACCTCAGCAACGCCCCTACACAGGCTCATCTTCCTTGAGGGTTTGTCCCTTTCGTTTTTACTCCTCATTTGGGAGAGGAAGGGGACAGGCCAATCAAAGAGGGCAAAGAAAATTTCCTCGAGGGCGAGGAAGAGGTGCTAGATCTGCCCCAGCAGCGGCATCTGTCCCTTCAGCCGCTGCTGGCGCTGCTGCAAAACCACTCTGAGGTTTTGACTCGCAAGACCCCAGTGGGAGGCAGAATCTCACAGCATCTGAAAGAATGGTGAGGCATTACTTCAGATGCTTGGGCACTGGAAACAGTATCCCAAGGTTACAGCCTTCCCTTTCTAAAGAAACCTCAGAATCACCCACCGGAATACAACTCTACCAAAAATCCAGACCCGCTCCTGTTGCAGGAAGTTTTTACCCTTCTACAGAAAGGTGCAATAGAACATGTACTGTAGCGGAGAGGAACAAGGGTTGGTATTCCCCATATTTCCTCATTCCAAAGAAGGACGGAGGACTGAGACGCATCTTGGACTTGAGAAACTTGAACAAGTTCCTCAGGAAGGACAAGTTCAGGATGGTCACTCTTTCTCAGATCCTTCATGCTCTACAACTTCAAGACTGGTTGGTATCATTGGACCTTCAGGATGCTTACTTTCATGTGCCAATCCATCTCAAGCACAGAAAGTACCTTAGGTTCGCGATTGGCAACTCTCACTATCAGTTACGAGTTCTGCGTTTCGGGTTGACCTCCGCCCCAAGAGTTTTCACCAAGTTGATGGCGGTAGTGGCAGCGAGTCTCAGAAGAGGGGGGATTCACATCTACCCTTATTTGGACGATTGGATGATCAAGGCACGTTCTCCAGAACAAGCCCAGGATCATCTATCCAGGACTTGCCACTTCCTTCACAAACTAGGGTTTTCTCTGAATTTAAAAAAGTCAAACACAATACCATCACAGAAGCTCCAGTTTATAGGAGCAGTCTTGGATACTTCTTCGGGCAAAGCCTCGCCTCCCGAAGAGAGGGCTTATCACATTCTGCGGATGGTGACACCCAGTATCTACCGGCCTTCGATTTTTTCAGGTTGCTCGGCCTCATGGCATCCTGCATTTTTCTGGTGCCAGAAGCCAGGTTGAGGATGAGATCCCTTCAATGGGCCCTCAGAACTCAGTGGTCCCAATTTTCAGGGGAAATGACAGATCTTTTACAAGTTCCAACCAAAGTAGCTCAAGATCTACAATGGTGGGCTTGCAAGGAACACATCCTCAAGGGACAATCTTTTTGGCATCCATGGCCGGAGATCACGGTAGTGGCGGACGCCTCACTCACGGGGTGGGGAGCCCATACCAACGATTTGACAATCAGCGGTCGTTGGTCTCCATCGGAGTCCAGACTACACATCAACCTATTAGAGCTGAGGGCGATCAGACTAGCTCTGAAGGCCTTCCTGCCCTGTGTACGGGGAAAGAATGTCCTGATAATGATGGACAACACAGTGGCCATGTATTACCTCAACAACAGAGGAGGAGTAGGGTCACTGCCACTGTGCAGAGAGGCAATGCAGCTCTGGTTCTGGGCAATACAAGAAGGGATCTCTCTATCTGCCATTCACCTAGCAGGAGAGCAAAACACAGCGGCGGGCACTCTGAGCAGGCAGAGCACAGTGTCCCAAGAGTGGGAACTAGCTCAGGAAGTCCTTCAAGAGATCTTCACCCTTTGGGGAACCCCTCAAGTGGATCTGTTCGCGACCATTGTCAACAGGAAGTGCGAACTGTACTGCTCAAGGGAATTTGCCCTGAGAGGAGCTCTAGGAGACGCATTTGTAGTAGAGTGGGAATTTCCTCTTCTATATGCGTTCCCTCTAGTCCCTGTGATCCCTCAGGTAATCAGGAGGTTGAGAAAGTTCAGGAAAACCATGATCCTAATTGCCCCGGATTGGGCCAGGAGAATGTGGTACCCGGACCTTCTCGACATGTCCATCTGCCCTCCAATACGTCTTCCAAAAAGAGAGGATCTTCTCTCGAAAGAGGAAGGTCACGTTCTCCATCCAGAGGTCAACATACTCAACCTTCATGCATGGCTTCTGAGAGGTTGAGATACAAGGATTGGGACCTTCCGGGTGACGTTATGGAGGTGTTGCTTTTGGCCAAAAGGCCTGCAACAAAATCTTTGTACCGGTGTCGTTGGAACAAGTTCAGTAACTGGTGCAGGGATAAGAATGTGGATCCTTTTGAATGTGATATTCCAATGGTATTATCTTTTCTACTACATTTAGCTAATCTGGGGCTCCAGGTTAAGACAATAAAAGGATATGTAGCAGCGCTATCTATCTTCAAGCGCTCATCAGAAGAAAGATTTTATTTAGTTTCTTTTAATTCAGTTTTTATTAGTTTTCAAGGAAAAGAAGAGCAATCTTATGAATAAAATATACATTGGGCACACGCCCATAACAACTTCAAAGTATAACGGAGTTCTAAGGCTTAATGCTTTCAAAACCCCCTCTCCCATCCCCCCATTCTCGGGTCTCAATGAACACCTTATAAGAGTTCTTTCTTCGGGTAGCACCAGCCGGGCCCGTGGCCAACTATATACAATCGCCTCCCATGATTCCCATGCAAGGGGGTCTACACAAAATAATTAGTTTCGGGCCGGGTGGAGAAGCTCGGCTGCCCTCAGGGCTTGACCTCCGTGTTGGGAAACGCCTCCATGAATTGCAGCCAGTCGGTTTCGATCTGCGCACTTGAGCCTTGTATTGCGGCCGTTAGTTTATTCATAAGGTAGATGTCCTTGGCCACTGCCACCCACTCCCTCTTTGTTGGAAGGGCAGGTCTTTTCCAGGTCCTGGCTCGAGCCGCTCTAGCTGCTAGCAATAGCGAGTGTGTCATGTCCGGTAGCTTTTCCCAGTGCTCATCTCTATGTTGCAGGCCGAAAACCACCAGTATGGGGTCCAAACAGTAGTCCCCCTCCCCCGCCTCCCTAACCCAACTGAGCAGCTCTGACCAGTAGGTCTGGACCTTGTGGCACATCCACCACATGTGCCAGTAGTCAGCCTTCTCTCCACATCCATGCCAGCACATTGGGACTACATCTGGGAACTGCCTTGAAAGAGAGATCGGGTCGTACTGCCACCTGTGGAGGAGCTTGACAGCATGGGACTTGTATTGGCATGAAATCGACGTCTTGAAGGCCCTAGTACAGATTTTTCCCCCAGTGACCATCCCCGATGGTGCAGCCTAGGTCCCTTTCCCATTTTCTCCTGAGGTTCCTGGTGGTTCCCTCGCGGGGGATCAAAAGCGTAGTGTACAGGAGGGAGATGAGGCCCTTCATTTCCGTGTGGGGGTCTAATATTTTTTCCATCGGGGTGAGTTTCCTCTGTATGCATTCCTTGAGTTTTGCGTTCATCAGGATTCCCTTAAGTCTGAGGTATAGGAGTGGCGAAAGTCTGCCGATACCCAAAGCCTCCTCAAGTTCCTGGATAGTTATGAAGGAGTCCACCCTCACCAGTTGGCCAACCCTACAGTGCCCCGCTTCAAACCAGGACTGGTAATGCTCGTGTCCTGGGATCTCTTCCAGAACTGGTGTGGACCATATGTGAATAAGTGGAGAGGGCCATGTTGTGACTCTTTCCTTGTGTCCATTCCCTGCCAATGCCTTCCACATCGTTCCCATAATCGGTTGGTCCCTGATACTTCTCGGGAGCTTTTTTAGAGGGACCCACAACCATTCACCTATGGTAACTGGGCTTTCAAGGGAGTTCTCAATGTAGACCCACTGTTTGTTAGGGTCTTCTCTAAGGTGGGGGGCAAGAACTCTGAGTTGGGAGGCCCTATGGTATGTATCGAGGTCTGGGAGTGCAACACCTCCTCTTTCTTTGGGAAGGGTGAGGGTCTCGTAACCTATTCTAGGTTTCTGGCCTTGCCATATGAATTTCAGTATGCGCCTCCTGGCTTCTCTGAGGTATGCCTCCGGGGCCTCCAGTGGAAGCATCTGGAAGAGGTAGAGCACTCTAGGGAGCAGGTTCATCTTTATCGCGTTTATTCTGCCCATCCATGAGATTTGCCCACTCCCCCAACCCTCCATTTCCCTGAACAATTTCTCAAAGAGGAGGGGATAGTTTGCCTGGCTCAGGTCTTCATCGGGTCTTACAATGTTAATCCCCAGGTATTTCATCCCACTCTCGCAGACCTGGAGGCCCAGGGGGGGCCATTCCGCTACGCACCTATCGGCGTCCGAAGCAAATGGGAAAATCATAGACTTGCCTACATTAACCTTGAAGCCAGAGAAATGACCAAACTGGTTGATTATCTGAAGGGCCGCCGGGATTGAGCGCGTGGGTTTCCTCAGGTGTAGCAGGATGTCGTCTGCATACAGGCCGAGTTTAAAGGTGCGGTCTCCCACTACTATGCCCCTCACCATGGGGGAACCCCTGAGGTACTCTGCGAGGATCTCCATGGTCATAGCGAAGAGAAGGGGAGAGAGGGGGCATCCTGCCTCGTCCCTCTCTGGAGGCCAGAAGTACGTGTTAGGCGACCATTGACTGTGACTCTGGCAAATGGTGACACATATTGGGCCTTAATGGCCTGTCTGATCCCTATTCCAAAGCCAAACTTTTCTAAGACCCCATGTAGGAACTCCCAGTTGACCTGGTCAAACACCTTCTTGGCGTCGATGGACACTAAGACTGGGTTCTCACCCATAGGAGCCGCAATCCGCATGAGGTGTAGAGTTTTACGCAGGGTGTCGCCCCCCTGTCTCCCCTGTATAAACCCCACCTGATCCGAATGGATCAGGTTCGGCATATGGCCGTCCAGCCTTGTTGCTATAATCCTCGTGAATAGTTTTGCATCCACATTGAGGAGGGAGATGGGTCTATAAGAGCGGCAGTCCGCTGGGTCCTTCCCTTCCTTCGGGATCACAGTGATCAGTGCTTTACCAAATGACGGGGGTGCCTTCCCTATCTTCATTATGTTCGTAAATAGGCCCGCTAGGAAGCCCCGCAAGTAGGCCCGAGAAGGTCTTATAGAAGCCCGCGGTGAATCCATCCTCCCCCGGGGCTCTTCCCACCTTCAGGCCCGAAATGGCTTTTAGCACCTCCTCCTCTGTTATGGGGGCATCGAGGGCTGTGGACTCCAGCGTTCCCAGGGTCGGGAGAGGGACCCCCCCAAGGTATACTTCCCGCGCCTCCCTCTCCACCCCTTCCTCCCTCCCATAAAGGGTCTTATAAAAACTAGCAAATTTCTCTGCTATGCCTTCCGGGTCTGTGCTCTCCTCCTCTCCATCATTACCAATTCATTGGACCCATCTGTCCGCTCTCTGGCCTCGGAGTTTGGCCGCCAACATGGCGTCGGCCTTATCCCCTTTTTCATAGTATCTCTGACGCAGGTGTTGGAGTCCGGCTACTATTTTGCCCAATTCTAGGTCCCTGAGTTCCTGTCTCTTCTCTCTCGCCAAGGCTAGGTCTCTCTCTTTCTCTCCTTCCCCCTTCCCCTCAGATCTTTCTAGGGCGAGTATGTCTGACCTCAACCTGTGAGCTAGGAGGGTCCGTACCCTTTTTTTGGAAGCACCTTCACTTATCAGCCTGCCCCTCCAGGTAGCCTTTGCCGCCTCCCATACAGTTTCCTGCGCCACTTCGCCCGTGTCGCTCGAAGAATTCTATAATTGCTGATGACATTTCTTCTCTAAAGACAGTATCCCTCAACAAAAAATCATTGCACTTCCACAGGGATTCCCTGGCCCTTAAGCCGGAGATGCTTAGGTCTGACCAGACCATATCGTGGTCTGACCATCTGACGGGATGAATATCACACGCATCTATTCTAATCATGAATTGGTGGCCTGTGAAGAGATAGTCTATTCTTGTCCTAGTTCCGTGGGCTGCTGAATAAAATGTGTATCCCTTTGCCCTCGGGTGGCGTTCCCTCCAGATGTCCACCAGCCCCTTTTCCCACATCAGGTCACAGAGGCCCCATCCCTTACCTCCCCCCGCACTACCTGGTCGAGAAACCCCCCCGCTATGGTCAAATCCTGGTCAGCCCACGTGTTGAGGTCTCCACCCAGTATCAGGAGACCTTCCACCCTGGACATCACCTCTCCCATAACCTCTTGCATAAATTCCTTCTGACCTACGTTGGGGCAGTATATGGATACTAGGGAGACCCTGGAATTGTGGAGATTACCGTACACTACCAGAACCCTTCCATCCTCCCTCTCCCAGTGAGAAACCTCAGTTAGTTTTTGGTACCTGTGGAGCAGGATCCCGACCCCAGCCTTCTTGGTGGTGCTGGACGCCCAGAACACTTGGCCCATGTGTGACCCAGGGATGGCCCTCTCCTCGCCCCTCACCCATCTGGTTTCCTGCACAAAGAGGACATCTGCCCCTGCGTTCTTCATTTCTCGCCCCAGGAGGGAGCGCTTGGTTGGGGAGTTAAGTCCTTTGACGTTGAGTGAACCAAGTCTGATCGTCTCGACCCGGCCCTTTCTTTCACTGACTGCCATTACCCCTGTGCATGGTGTTCATTAGTTTCCTGGTTCGGCGGGGGCTGCCCCATCCTCCATTAACGCTGGATCCGAGGAGAGCCAGAGAATTCCTTTTTCCCCCCAACCCGTCGTCCTCCCTCCTCCTCCCCCCCCAGTTTGTGACGCCTGCCAACAGGCAAGCCGCCAGGGCAAAAGCATGATTGTGCACCGCAGTTCTACTAGTTGAAGATCATGATCCCGGCCGGGGTTGTGTCACTAGAGTCCTGGTACGTCGCAGCCACTCGTTCTTGTTCCGTCAGTCACTTCCGGCAGAGGGGTGTTGGGTTTTTTACATTTTCTTCTGCCCTTTGTTTTCTTCTTCGTCGACCAGGGCCCCACTGGTCCCCGAACCGCTTCTGTAGTAGGCTGTGTTCCCTCTCCTACTCGCTCCTCTGGAAGGTCTCCCTTTAGCACCTGTAAGACTTGTGCAGCCTCCTTGCCGCTAATCACTCTGTAATCCACCCCCGCTCGTTCGAAGGATAGGGCGAACAGGAAGGACCATCTGTATCTAATGTCCTGGCTTGTTAGCCACTGTGTGAGTGGGCGGCATTCTCTCCTGCGTGTGAGCGTTAGAGCAGAAAGATCTTGGTATATCTTAATGGTGTCACCTTCAAAGACGAAACTCCACAGCCTTTTTGCCTTCTCCAAGACTTCCATTTTCTCCCTGTAGCGGAGAAACCTCACAACGATGGGCCTTGGGCCACCCCCGGCGCCTCCTCCACCGAGGTGCGCCCTTTCCAGCGGGACCTCCTTGCCCCCTCCAGTGCGAATAGTTGGTTAATCAGGCCCTGGACTTTCCTCCCCACATCCGCAGGCGTCTCCCCCTTCTCCTGGGACACCCCCATAATGCGCAGGTTGTTTCGACGTTCCCTGTGCTCTAAATCGTCCATCTTGAGAAAAATGTCCTCTCTCATTTCCAGGTCTGTCAGCCTGGCCTCATATTTCATGTCTAGGAGGTCCGCCTGGAGATGATTGTTTTCCATCCCCTCCATTTTGTCTTCCAGGGTTTCCACTCTCCCCTTGGGGTCTACAATGGAGGTTTCTATATCTGTGCGGATCGCCTTAATCTCTTGGAGGATATCTTTGAGGTTGTCCTTAGTGAGTGGGGTTTGGGGTGGGTCCCCTACGGCAAGCATAGTGGCTCCGGGGGCCTCGGACTGGGGTGGGGGACGACAGCGGAACTGCTGCAGGGAGCTGATCGCTCCAGGGAGTGGGGTCTGCTCCAGGATCGAGGCCAGGCCTGGCACCCAGGAGGCAGTGTCTCTGTGTCGGTTCCCCCGGTATAGATCCAAAGGCTCAAGTCGAAACTTTAGGCAGTGTTAACTCCAGGACACCAAGGGGATTCTGTGGTCAGGGCCGAGCTTTCTCTTCAAGGGCTCTGGCGAGGCACCAAAGACTGGGCGTCCGGTATTGTGCTTCTCCCCTGCCGCCTCCACTTCCGCGCTCCCTCGCCTCACCGTCTCCCCACTGGGCCCCACCGTCCATGCGCCGTGTGAAGCTGGGCGGTTGGGTTGAGGACGGGAGGGGGGGGACTCGAGCCACCACTACGACAACCACTCGCTTTCCCCCCTCCGGCTTGTATTGGCGTCGGGTTGGGCCCCTCCGTGAGGCTGGGTTCAGCTGGAGTGGGTCTCCCCACATGCGCGGCCCTCCGGGGACAGCTTTCCCTGGGTTCTCCGTGGTCTGGGCACCTGGGCGCTCACGCGGGGGACAGACGAGGCGCCCTGCAGGCAACGGAGGTGGGGGTGCCTTCCCCAACGCCCGGTTTTTCTCGCTATTTTGGTATATGCTGGGGGTGGTGATTTTTGCCTCGCCCGCGGCTCCTGCGAACCTCCGGAGCCCGAAAAGGGCGCGAAAGTTTCTCCCCAGCCGGTCACGCTAGGCGGGCTATGTCTCTCCTCCGAACAATGGCTCTCTCTGGGGTTGCGCTGGGGGAGGCTGCCTTCTTGGGCTGCTCGGCTGGTGGGGCTCGGTCCCAGGACTAGGGTCTCCTCAGGGGCTGCTTAGAAATCCCGGCCGGGGATCCTAAAAGCACACCAGGCCCTGCGGTGCTGACGGAGCGCGAGCTCACAGGTCCTTCATGCTCCGCGCCCCCTAGCGGTCCTCGAAAGATCTTATTTTAAAATACCTTTAATAATACAATTTCTAAAAGGTTTAAACAATGTTTTTCCACCAATACCTTTTCAAGTTCCTGTGTGGGATTTAAATTTGGTACTTAAATTTCTGACATGTGCACCCTTTCAG
The DNA here is from genome assembly GCF_040938575.1 of Ambystoma mexicanum. Lineage (NCBI taxonomy): Eukaryota > Metazoa > Chordata > Amphibia > Caudata > Ambystomatidae > Ambystoma > Ambystoma mexicanum. Next base: position 1,423,083,686 of record NC_090935.1, read on the forward strand.
CCTTTACATTCTTGCTCGTTAAGGCTTCTCACATTAAAAACTATACTTCTAATTGCATTGACATCAGCCCGCAGATTAAGTGAGTTGCAGGCACTTTCGAGTGGTCCTCCTCACACCATCTTTCATAAAGATAAAGTTGTCCTTCGAGTTAAACCCTCTTTTCTGCCAAAAATAGTTTCAGACTTTCATCTGTCACAGAAAATAATTCCACCTGCGTTCTACCCTCCTCCTCACACAAGTAAGGAAGAGGAAGGACTACATAGGCTAGATCCCAGAAGGGCTCTAAGCTTTTACATCTCAAGACTGTCAAAGATACGTCAGTGCGATCAACTATTTGTGGGATACACTGGCCGTACATTGGGACTATCTGTAACCAAACAAACATTATCAAGATGGATAATCTTAGCCATAACAGAGTGTTATAGGCTAGCTGGAAAAGATCCCCCTGAGGGTTTAAGAGCCCATTCAACTAGGGGCATAGCAACTTAAACAGCACTTAAGAGGGGTGTCCCTGTGCAAGACATTTGTGCAGCAACCACATGGTCATCCATGCATACTTTTATCAAACATTATGCTTTGGACTCAACTACCTCTCAAGGAGGTCTATTTGCCAAATCTGTACTACATTCGGTACATGACTAAAAGGCATCTGTACTCCCGCCTCCAATAGAAACTGCTTTGGGAGTCTTATCTAAGATGAGGAATACGTGGGAGGACACAATCCATTCAAAGAACAAGTTACTTACCAACTGCAACGTTCTTTCGATTGGATGTTCCTCCCACGTATTCCTCATAGACCCTCCCATCCTACCCCACAGTACAGTTTACATGGTTTACACTCTAAATTCTTTGAAGGCTTGGGTCAATAAGAGGCACGCCTTTGTTTATAATACATGGGCTCTGATACACGAAAAAACAGAACTGAGGCCAACGGGCGCGCTCGAGGCAATTATACTACGGATGACGTCGACACTCGACGGATGCCACCGAGGGATATTGACGCCGCCGCCTCGAGTGGAGCGCCCTCTGGTGGAGAGAGAAAACATTTCCGAAGCAGTACAGCTGAAGGTAAGGATATATCTAAGATGAGGAATACGTGGGAGGAACATCCAATCGAAGGAACGTTACAGTTGGTAAGTAACTTGTTATTTTGTTTGTTATTCTGAACATACCAGGCTCTCGGAAGCAAGATATTGAATGACTGAAGGTCCTGATATCACTAGAAACATTTGGTGGATCTGATCCCGGAAAAGGGGGATCCAGGGGTGAAAAGCTGACACCCAACAACACGTGAAGGTAACAGATCAGGTTGTTTGAATACAAGCCATAGTGAACCCAACAGAGGGAGGCTGAGATTCGAGAGGGGTCTGAGCCCAGAAGAGGGGGATCCAGGGGTGAAGAATTATCACCTCAAGTACAATCACAAAGGAACCTTTGTTATTTTAAACATACCAGGCCCTCGGAAGCAAGATATTGAACCACCGAAGGTCCTGATATCACTGGAAACATTTGGTGGATCTGAGCCTGGAAGAGGAGTGTGCAGGGGTGAAAAGTCATCACTCAACGTACATTTGGAAAGGAACTTTTTGTTTGTTATTTTGAACACATCAGGTCCTTGGAGAAAAAGAAACTTTTGGTAGGAAAGAGACTTCACCCCCGATGGTCCTGATAGCTGAAAACGGAACAGTCGTGTGCTGGGAAAGCTCGAGGGTGTGCTGTGCTCAGGAGTCCCGCCTTGTCCTGTGCTCAAAACGTGGGCAGGGGAGACCCAGGCTACCACATCATGACTTCTCATTTGTGAACACTTCTTTCTTTCTTTTGAACACTATCCAACACTCTTTTGTATTTAGTTGTAAGGATTGGCAATAGTTTTATTTTTAGTATAGGCCCTTTTATTTGACAAGACGCCACTAGGACTGCCTTATTATTATTTGATGGTCGTAGCTTGCTCCCATTTTAGATTTAGGTCTAGATTAGGTGTTTTTTTAACCTACCTATACAGTTTAATAAACACCCTTGGACTGTAAT